>NC_063053.1:26408525-26733882 GCF_018812025.1 Megalobrama amblycephala | reverse complement strand
CACCTAATAAATAGTATTTTATCAGTTAGTAAAGACAGTTTCAAGTAATATTGCAAAAATGTATAAAACAAAACATCTTCTTTAGCACCTTTAAAACATAACTGACTGTGTTTATGTGAATACTTGCCAAGACCGGCATTTTGACATTATTTTTGTGTGTATTTGTCTGTTTTAGCACAATAAGCAGTAAAAAAACAACTCAATTAAGTACTGAGGAGGCTCAATGTGCGAGCACTTTGGGTGTGAGCACAAAATCTGCGGGAATGAGTAAAATTATGCGCAATCCCATGCCGAAATTCAAGCCCTGTAACACAAACAATATTCATCTGGAGCAAATGAAAGTGAGGGGAGGCGGGTTTGTGTGTCAACTCACTGTCGGAGAGATGAGAGAGAGAGAAAGTGCAGCTTGTATCATGTATATTCTGTAGAAAATGAGTATTGGAAGTGTTTAAGGGTACGTTTACACAACAACGATATGCTTAAAACTGTGAAGTTTTTCCTTTGAGTCTTCTGCGTACAAACGACATTATTGTAAAAATGATCCCCATTCATCCTTGAAAATGACTAAAAATGCTGTATTCTGCTGGCAGGGCATTAGATGGTGATAGTTCAGTATTGATATTTATCGAAAAATCTTTATTTTTGACAACACTACATTGCACATAGTTTATTAAATGCATATATAGCAAAGTGATATACAGCTCACACCTCCACATTTGCATTTGAAGAGTTGTGAGCACATTATAAAGTGTGAGAGGAAAGTTAGTTTTCTAAGGTGAGAGGCTTTTTATTTAGTTATGAAAATAACATTAGAGTAATGACACTGACACTGACAACATCTCATCTGACAGCAGATACTGAATTAGGACAATATGTTATCTCAGGCAGTCAATATTTTATATAATAGTTTAGAAGATTTTACATTAATATTAGTTAATTAATATTATATTATAGAAGGTTTGAGCAGTTCTTCAATACGCTGAAACATTTTAATTGAAAAAAAAAATCGGTTTCAACTTTCTAATTTCTTTATTACCCATTAGAATATAAAGATGATGAACAGGGACATGCATATTGGGAGATATTTTCATGGAAAAATATTTAAATAAAGCATTTTAAATTTTTATTTATTTAATTATTTATTTTGTGAATTAAACACAGCTACTGAATTAAAGCTGTGAAATCACAGTTCTTGTTCCTGTTAAGTAGTAAGTCATGGGCACACATGAGGCACAAAATACACTGTGTCCTGAGAATGACCCACCTTTGCCTCTCTCACATGCTGTGTCACACATCTTTTCGCTTTGCTACTGATTGCTGCAGATGAGTTTGAATCATGTGACTGTTATCCAGAGCAGTGAGAGTGTGTTCTGTTGTTTCTGTCTTCATGATTGATCATGCTCTTTCTAGCCGTGTTAACTCCAGACCTCAACCTATAGCTTTAGCTTTTAGCTTTTCAGGATTTGCTCTGGCCTCTCAGATAAGTGGATCAAGCCATAAGCTGCTTTGCTTTGTGTATGTGTGTGTGTGTGTGTGTGTGTGTGTGTGTGTGTGTGTGTGTGTGTGTGTGTGTGTGTGTGTGCTGTTTACCCACTCAGCAGTTTGTTCAAATTCTGCAACCAAAATCATAAGACATCAGTTAATAAAATGAAATGTGCACACACTAGGAAATAAATGCTGCAAGGTGTTTCTCTGTGTATGTAGATGTAAAATGTTCTTTGATTTTTTTTGTGTGAATCATCATCTAGGACATTAGTAGCCTCATCTACTTTCATTATCCTTTTCTGTTACATGTGTATGAGTATACTATATGTATAGTAAATCAGCCATTCTCAGCCAAACATCACACAACAATTACATTCAAATTTAAACAAAAATTAAATGTTTAAATCTATTAATATTACAATGAACTGCTCAGGCACAATGATATGAAAAAAATATAACATGGACAAAGACATAACTGGAAAAGGAAATGTAACCCTTTAAAACCTGCCGGGTTCAGACTGTCATATGCCCCTTTTCCACCAAGGCAGTTTGAGTGCTGGTTCGGAGCCAGAGCCTAGTTTCAAATCAGTTCTTTGTCTTTCGACACACAAAGCACCAGCTCCGAACCAGAAAAAGTGGTTCGTAAGTAGCACCAAAACATTGCTGGGCTAGAAGTAAGAACCGCTTGCGTCAGGGGCTGGGGGCGGGGTTACCGTGACCAACAAGAAACTTGTGACCGCCATTTTTGAAATAGCAGCTAATCGAGCTAATAGCAGCTCGATCGTAATCTCCGTCTATATACAAATTACGGTGAGCCGTGTTTGGATGCCGATGTAGGTTCGCAAAGCCATGAGCATCAACAGAAGTGAAACATCCGCGATTGTTGATAGAAGGCTTGTTCGAGATGCATCGGAGCAACGCGGACCGGCGGGTGCCGCGGATCCGCAGGAGCGTTTGTAGAGCATACGACTCCTTGTACTTTTGGATCGTTCTCGCGGAGCTTTGATGTCATGCGCCGATCGCTTTGCGAGAAGCCGATGCATCTCAAACGAGCCTGGTGTATTTGTGTTTGGCGCTGCGGCGCTAGCTTTGCTGTGAAATATGAGACGTATACAGTGACGCAAGACCTGGCTCTGTGGTGGCTCTCTAGCCTGTGGAAAGGCAAACTGGTTCTTAGAAGGCTCGTCAATTGAACCAACTCCGAACTGGCACTAGCACTATCTCTGAACTAGCACCTGGTTCGTGCTGGTGGAAAGGGGGTAATAGAGAAGGCAGAACTAGCGACTGACTTCTGGAAACAAGAGAGTAAACAAACTACCGAGCGGCATATTAGCTTAATGCTAATTCCAGTAATCACCAGGTTACTGAATCACCTCTGCTATCGTCTGCCAGCATTTATCTTTTTTTGCTTTAGTCACTTGAGGAAACATTATAAAAGCAAGAGTATTGTCTCTCTGGTTTCACCATGTTTGAAAACTGTACGGAAGAGCTTCTGCGCTCCTATTGGTCAACTTCACAGATGTGACAGAACCTGTCGTGGAGGACCGAAAAAAAGAAAAAAAAACCTGCTAGTCTTTCTGTTGTGATGTCATGAAGCATCACAGATGCAGTGTCGGTTGCCGTCCACTATGACACACTATACGAGATGAAATGATCGATTCTTGTGTCCTGACGCCAATTGTCATTTACGGACTGCTACGGAATGCAGACTGCTTCCACAAGAATGGGTCGCTCTCAGGAGCTCAGTGAATTCAAGCGTGGTACCGTGATAGGTTGCCACCTGTGCAATAAGTCCATTCGTGAAATTTCCTCACTACTAAATATTCCACGGTCAACTGTTAGTGGTAGCATAACAAAGTGGAAGCAATTGGGAACAACAGCAACTCAGCCACGAAGTGGTAGGCCACAATAAATCACAGAGCGGGGTCAGCACATGCCGAGGCGCACAGTGCGCAGAAGTCGGCAACTTTCTGCAGAGTCAATAGCTACAGACCTCCAACCTTCATGTGGCCTTCAGATTAGCTCAAGAACAGTGCATAGAGAGCTTCATGGAATGGGTTTCCATGGCCGAGCAGCTGCATCCAAGCCTTACATCACCAAGCGTTGGATGCAGTGGTGTAAAGCACACCGCCACTGGACTCTAGAGCAGTGGAGACGTGTTCTCTGGAGTGACGAATCACGCTTCTCTGTCTGGCAATCCGATGGATGAGTCTGGGTTTGGCGGTACTTGCCTGACTACATTGTGCCAAGGGTTGTTTTTCAGGGGTTGGGCTTGGCCCGTTATTTCTAGTGAAAGGAACTCTTAATGCTTCAGCATACCAAGACTTTTTGGACAATTTCATGCTTCCAAATTTGTGGAAACAGTTTGGGGATGGCCCCTTCCTGTTCCAACATGACTGTGCACCAGTGCACAAAGCAAAGTCCATAAAGACATGGATGAGCCAGTTTGGTGTGGAGAAACTTGACTGGCCTACACAGAGTCCTGACCTCAACCCAATAGAACACCTTTGGGATGAATTAGAGCGGAGACTGTGAGCCAGGCCTTCTCGTCCATCATCAGTGCCTGACCTCACAAATGTGCTTCTAGAAGAATGGTCAAAAATTTCCATAAACACACTCCTAAACATTGTGGAAAGCCTTCCCAGAAAAGTTGAAGGTGTTATAGCTGCAAAAGGTGGGCCAACTCCATATTAACCCCTACGGATTAAGAATGGGATGTCATTACAGTTCATGTGCATCTAAAGGCAGGCGTCCCAAAACTTTTGGAAATAAAGTGTAAGTTTAAGCCAGTAAGTGTTCATTTTGAAATATTATTAACAATATAATAGTTATTCAAAGCAAAAAGACACATGCACCACAACCTGAAGGTGGATATTATTAGAATTTTACTAATTTTACTTTTTCTTGCTAAAAAGTATGAACTATCAGTCAGACGACAGATGGCATATAGTAGATTGTGTACAAAAGGTTATTCAGCAAAGTTTTGATTATGTTGATAATTTAGAGACCTTAGAAATTTGCATATCAAATAAGTAGATTTATATGGGGTTATTCAGTTATGACTCCTTCGAGAATATTTCAGTTACAGTGTCCATTTTTCTTACATGAAATAATTCTCTCAGCTAATGCTGCAAATTACTTGAACTATTAATGAAAGAACCAGCTATAAAAGTCAAAAGCAGCAGTAGTTTGAGTTCTTTACATGTTTTGAGTTGTTGTTTTCTAGATGCCTTTTTTCATTTTCATGGCCTTGGTATCCATTCATTCATAAACCATGTTTTTGCCATTGCAAATAAACCTTTAGCCTATTTAATGTAATCTGGGTTATATTTACGTTTATCCTTTCATGTCATGGTCATGCAGCTTGTCCATGCGGACAGTATTTTATTCGCCTTTAACATTGTTTTTCCCTGAACCTATTAGACCTGTGACCCATTTTTGGGTCGTGACCCACCCATTAAATACCACAGTGGAAGTCTAAACTGTTTCTGTATGTGAAAGTAAGACAGATTAAGTGTTGGTGCACACCGTCTGTCTCTTGACTCACAGTGGGGTCGGTTGTCTCAGAGCCACGTGATGTTTCCTGTCCTCTGCTTTAATTAAAATCTCTTGTTGCTTTTAACATCACAGAAGTTGTCTTTAATAAACCTCTTCTCTGTCCTGAGTTTCTAAAAGGCAGGGCAGCACAGAATATTCACCTTTAAAAGGGTAACTAGAAGCTACTATAGTAAACAGAGCTTACAGAAGATTAGCTGCTGTTTGATGCTGGGTGGAAGTGCGTCTGTGCCCTAGTTGCTCTGTTGAGTTTGTGTCTATCAAAGGAGCAACAGAGCCTCTTTTCTCCTTAGCAGATGGAGACACGTGTTCTAATTGCAGCAGAAGTGGGCTAGATCTTTCGGAGTAAACTCAGAAGAGGAGGGAATAGGTCCTGCAAAGTCCTCGTATGTGATTTTTTTAAACAGAGCAAAATAGGAGTTCTAAGCAGGTGAGATCACATTAAAGTAGGGGTGTAATTGTACACAAAACTCACAGTTTGGTACATACTTCGGTTTTGAAGTCACGGTTTGGTACGGATTTGGTACAGCAGGTGGGGAGAAAACTAAACATAAAATTTCTTTTTTTATTATTAAACAGTGGTTTATTGAAAAAATTGTGTTTTTGTCTTTAAATATATTAAATTAAATTATAACTAAAAGTTTCATAAGGACAAAAAAATATATCTTTGCTGAGGCTATAAACTATGTAGGGAGCCCTTCCTTGCACATTATGCTACTATAATATTAAAGGTTAACAACTGAGCCCAAACTATTAGCCTAAATTCAATAGCTTTTTATTTTTAGATATAATAACACTCAAACAACAAATTGTATGCAGACATGTAAGCTGCCGTAAGGCTAATTATAAAATTAAGTTTTACTCTAATTCGTTGAAATATAATCATTTATATACAGTGGCTGTCATTTTCATGACAGTTTATTTAAACATGCATTAAATTATCAAGACATCTCTAACAGATTAAGTCAAATATAATCAATATATGGGCTAATACAGTGCATATAGTAAGCGAAAGAGTTAGTTTCTCTGGCGAACTAAACAGCTGTGGACACTGAATGGCTTTTCTGAGGTAAATGCTATGTGACATATTTTTTACAAGCTGTTTTATTGACTTTATGCCGTTGAAACACTAAATAAGCGATAACACAAGATATTATACGTTTCAGTAGGTTGTACTGTATCTTTCAACATACCTTTAGATGTTCATTCATGTTTATTCTGTAACTAGTAGGCTATTAAAGAGGAAGAGATGGTCGCGTTCATTCGCACTCCGTGCTGCCAGTTGAACTAAGGCGCCTGTACAGAGATTTGTCACGCCACATCAAAGCGCGTCAAACTGACACTTTCTGTTTGAATTTTGTGATTTCGTGGACAGAATTTGAAGGATGACACTTTGTTTCTTATCGAAAGTAAAAAAAAAAACCGCAGAGCTTATTGCGATTAATAGGAGACCTTAATGTTGCAATGTAATGCACCGAACCGAAAGCCCTGTACCGAAAAGGTTCGGTACGAATATGTATACCGTTACACCCCTACATTAAAGTTATTTAATGTGATGTATAGTATAGTTATTTTATCAAATGTTAGTTCTGTGACCCACAGACATTTACAGCATGGATGAGTAGTTATTTTTTTGACAACTATGGTGCCATTTAGAACCCTTAACCTTGATGGAACCCTTCCATTGAACAAAAGGTTCTTTATAGAGTGCAGCAGTCTGGTTCTGGAAGTAAAAACTCCATTAAACAGATTTTTTAACAATAACTTATAAACCTTTAAAGACAGCTCTGAGGTTTTTAATTGATAGTATTTGCTTCTGTTGAAGCCTATTGAAGCCATCATGGATTCTTTGAGTAAAGGTATGGCGTCGATTAGAACGAAAGTGGACGATCACCAAGGCAGTTTATGCAAAACACAAAAAGATACAAACTTTTGCTTGTCTCAGCTTGACCAGATGCAGCAAAAATGTAACGACCTCGAAGACCGGTCACGACGCAACAATGTCCGCCTGGTTAATCTACCAACAGGAATGGAAGGTGATGATCCCGTTGGCTTTCTACAGAAAATGCTACCTAAATGGATCCCCGACCTCACGGCGTGCTCAAGCCTGATCGAGATCGATAGAGCTCATTGTGTTTACTCGAAAATCTAAACCACGATTGTTGATATTCCGGCTCCTTCGCTATCCTGCCAGGCGGGGCGGGGGGAGTGGAGGGGGATTATTTAAATTTTTCGTTATTATATAATTATTATTCGTTATTTTACTTTATTACTTTATTTTATTTCCCAACTAATGACACATCTGGGCTTTCCAAAATATCTCTTTACATAAATATTTTTTTCTTCTTAAAAACTATAATTTTGTCTTCCGGGCTTTCCAATAGGTTGCACGTGAGGGGGGAAAAAAAAGTAGCATCCTGGGTTTATATCTTAAACTGCCACTTAAGTGCAGTATAG
This sequence comes from Megalobrama amblycephala, assembly GCF_018812025.1. NCBI lineage: Eukaryota > Metazoa > Chordata > Actinopteri > Cypriniformes > Xenocyprididae > Megalobrama > Megalobrama amblycephala. The sequence goes on along the minus strand of NC_063053.1, from coordinate 26,726,385 downwards.
CCACAGAGCTATGTAACAATGAGCACGATCTCCCCAGACAATAGGCTACTAATAATTAATAAGGGCTGTTTTCTTGTACAAAATTAAATATTTTAAGTTAAATGTACAGTGTTAAATGTAAAAAAGACAAGATTCTAACAATGTCAAGATCAAATGCCTGACACGGTATTTTCACAGACTAACACACGTCACGTCTCTGGCATAGACTACAGTATTTAAAATAGCATATATGTATTAGTTATATTCTCAATTTAATTTAAAGAGCAATTCCTGCAAAGATTTTAGGTTAACTATAGTCTATAGAAGAGACTATGATTAGTGTGTGTATTTTTTTACAGTCTATGGTGTCGACTTCGCAAGACGGGGGCGTGGCATCGCGATGGTGTCTCTCCATCGTGATGTCGGTCAGCCATCACGATGGACGATGATATCGTCCATCGGCACAACCCTAATGATGGTAGAGTAGCATATTGTTGTACGTTAATAGAAGGAAAGAAGTTTGCATTTGTCAATATATATGCTCCAAACTCATATGACGCCTCCTTTTTTCCAAATGTTTTAAAAACACTGCTATCTCCAAGGCTATTCAATTATCATTGAATCCAACATGAATGCTGTGCATGATTACAGTTTTGGACCGTTCCAATCCTTCAGTTTCAGTAACGCAATCTCAGTCTTCTACAGTGCTATGGTTGTTCACTAAAGATTTAGATGTGTGTGATGCTTGGCGATTACATAATCCAACAGCTAAGGATTACACCTATTTTTCCCCAAATCGCAAATCATTCTCAAGAATTGATTATAATTTAATTTCATCTTCACTACTTCTACATTCTGTTACTAAATCTTCAAACTCCTTCAAACCATCCAGATGGAGATTTAATACTTTTTTGCTGCAAAATGAAGACTTTCTTACGCAACTGAAAGCAGGTTTGATTGAATTTATCAGTTTGAACCAGGACTCTGTTTCCAATAATGAAATGCTATGGGCGTGCATCAAAGGGTTTTTATGAAACAATTCTATCTCCTTTTCTGCTAGACTTAAAAAGAACTATCTTGAACAACTATTAATATTAGAGAGAAGATGTGGGGAACTAGAAAGGGAATTGGGGCATCAATTTTCCAATGACACGCAACAAAAATTAAACGTTGAAAGGGCTGCTCTTAATGATGTACTTCGAAGAAGAGCAGAATATCTAATGCACATTACAAAATAAATATAACATAGATGGAAGCAGACCAAGCCGACTCCTTGCACTTACTTTGAAAAAACATGAGCGACGTTTTAACATCCAGACAATCAAAAGTTCAAAAAGTGGTCTCACCTAGAACCCCACAGATATCAATAAAACATTCATGTCATTTTTTTGAAAGATTATATACTTCAGAAAGGCAACCCAGTACTGACAATTTAAATAAGTTTTTTGATCAGTTCAACTTAAACAGACTTTCAAAGGAGGAAGCTGACAGCCTCGACTCTGAGATTACTTTAGAAGAACTACATAAGGCAGTGTTATGTTCAAATAAAGGAAAGTCCCTGGGAATCGATGGCTTTCCAATAGATTTATACCTGGCGCTGTGGGATCAACTTGGCCATATTTGGTTACGCACTATAAATGAGGCCATATCCAAAGGCCGCTCTTATTATGGTTCTACCTAAACCCGGCAAAGACCATTCGGACTGTTCTAACTACAGGCCCATCTCCTTGATCAACGGCGTAAAAAATTATGCTAAAGTTATTGCCACACGTCTACAGTCAGTATATTATATTTATATAATTGTATGTATGTCGGACTGTCTTGTTTCTATCTTGTATCATGTTTATCCGTCCAAGTCCTGAGTGCAACGGGAAGGGTGAGGGAAGGGGGGAGGGTATAGGGGTAATAGTGGTCTAATAAGTTTTCTTTATAATATTGCAAAATGTTCTGTATGTTTTCTCAAAAATAATAAACACTGAATTACACAAAAAAAAAGAAGTTATAATCATATTAAAGTATGTTACATTAATTGTATTATATAATACATATATAAAATGATATAATAAAATTATTGAATAATACAATTTAATCTTAAATACATTTCATCATATACAGTGATTATGTTCAGCTGCAAAGTTTCTCTGAATAACGCAGATATATGCGTATGTACAGCTGGCTCATGAGAGGTCTGTAATCTGGGTCTGTATGAAAGGTGTTTATTGTGAGAACTGGTGAGAATGGTACACTTGGCATTGCTCGAGGATCAGGCGAGAACGCATCTTAAACAGTGGCATGTCTGCAGAGAGTGACGTAAGCCCGTGAGGAAAGTGTGCACGGAAAGCCCTTATATGGACATGGTTTGGGCGTGTTTTATGCAAATGACTTACCTCATGTACGCGGCTGCTCATTTAGAATACTCCAAATTCACTAAAATAAGAACGAAGAACATATTCATGTGCGTACGCACGTGTTGTGAATTAGGCAGAGATTTTTCATGAGACGTTCTCCTGTGCGTACAAATACGAAATAATCAACACAATTATTAGTGAATGAGATCCAATGTTTTTATATATAATCAACATTTTTTAATATATAATATATACTTATATATTTAATTATAAAAAAAGATATATGTACCTTTGTCTTTTACCTTTATATTTTTGTCCGATTTTCAGATACTTGTTTGCTTCAAATAGAAATGTGTAATATTATGATTCACCTCATAGCTGATTGGTTGGTTATAACCTGCTAACAATGGATTCCTAGCATTTGGATTCCTATAATGTTTTATTGTTAATTATTTATTATTTAATTATTATGTTCTTGAAGTTCACTTATATTGTTAATGAGGGTTTTTACTTCGAGTTCTAGTTCAGTTTAGTTTATCATGCCCATTTGCAGCCTCTCTATAACCTTTAGATATAAACACACTGGTTTTTTTTTTGTGCCTTTAAGACTCATGTAAATGCCTTATTTGCATGTGAAATGAACAGAGCTTACACACAGTCTTTTCCCAACTGTTTTTGCTACTTTGTTTCAGTAGATTGCCTTGGTGGACAGGGGAGGAGTTTCTGAGAAATCTATCTATCTATCTATCTATTAGGGCTGGGCGATATATCGCATGCGATTGTCACGCGCATTTCGTCAGTAAAGCTGGTTCCCCGGCGCCATTTAATAGACAGAATCGTAGATCACTGACAAGCTACGCAATATCGCATTCATTATTGCAGATGAATCGCCTTCGAGAATGAACGCGATATTGCGTAGCTTGTCAGTGATCTACGGCTCTGTCCATTAAATGCGCTCCATTTGAAAGCAGGTGATGGCGATTTCGCGGTAATCAGGGAACCGGCTTTACTGACGAAATGCGCCTGACAATCGCATGCGATATATCGCCCAGCCCTACTATCTATCTATCCATCCATCCATCCATCCATCCATCCATCCATCCATTTAATTTCATTTAATTTTATGTTCAAAAGAAGAAAAGGAAATTTGGCTTTTCGTGACATGATCACTTTAATGTTTTGTGCACTGTAACATATCCTATAGTTACATATGAGTGCAAACATTTACATTTATTCATTTTTCTTAGAAGCAATTCTCCAACGCAACTTTCCAAAGCAATATATACCCAGTGCATTCAGGGTCTATATTTTGACAGTATGTGTTCCCCCAACCAGACAGTGCAGTGAAGCCTCATGAACCATGTGGTTTACTGAAATGGACCAGCAGGATACCAAATTTCACTGCCCAAATGGCTGTAACGGATTCTACATCTACTGCAACTTCTCTGGATTTCAATTAATGTTGACAACACAGATAATGAGGTTGTAACTTGATGGGTTTTATCATGATAGATTACCATACATGCAGCTACATTCAGAGCTCAGAATTCTTTACTGAACTTTACTATAATTCTAGGTCACTGAATTGAATCACTATTCTGAGTTAAAATCTGAGTCATTCTGAATGGCTTTACACAAATTGCTTTTGAATCGAACTAAAAGCCAGTGAATTGAATAAATTCCCTGCTGACTCACTCATATTCACACCCCTAGTTGATCAGGATAAAAGCCTGAGGTGATCAATAATTAATGGGAAGAAAATCTCCTGCTTCTCACCTGCCAACTGGTGCTTAGTTGCGTAAGAAGAGTTAGGCGACATACGGTAAAGGGGGAACCGTATCTGCTGTGTGTATCTATCCTCTGGCATCTCTTGCCCTCATGACTCAGAGTGTAAGGTGATTCGTCTCAGACACTTAAAGCTAATTGATGTGTGGGTGAGATCGTTGATGTATGTGTGTGAGACTGCTGTGTCATGGTCAATAAAAATGGCTGCTACTGTACCAAGGTTCAGAATTGCTCTTTTTCAATTCTTGAGTCTGAGTCTGTGAATTCAGTTGGCACCCCCACAGGACGCTGAACTGAAATGACAGGAAGAGAAATTTACTGAGGTCCAATACGAAGAAACTGAATGTAGTCACAGATAGATTGCATTTTTTGTTTGTTTGTTTGTTTGTTTGTTTGTTTTTTAGACAAAGTAATTTATCAATAATTTATGCATATTTATTCCCTGATATTTAGAATGAGGTGCATTAACCCTTGTGATGTGTTGAAAACCCTATAACACTCTTGGTGTTCCCGGTCAAAAATGACCAGCCTGCAAAAAAATTGCTTATAAAGCTCATGTTATGTTACCTTATCACCAAATATTGGATTCAATCTTTTTGTCAGCTTGCTTTCTTTCAATTAGGACAGGTTTTGTGTTTATTTTCGGAACAGATCGATCATAGGCCTTTTGAGTGAAAAAACCCCAAAACAAAACATTATTTGTGGATAATTTTGCACAAAATATGAAAAAAACTTGCACTGTTTATCACACTAGTGTGCTTTAATGTTTAAACAGGAAATTTGTTTTGAAATAGATTTATTTTGTTTTTATTTATTACAAAATGGCACAAAATCACACTTGTGGTGTTCCCAGTCAAAAATGACCGGCGTGTAGAAAAATAACTTATAAATCACTTGTTACGCTATTTTATTACCAAATATTGGATTCAATCTTTATGTCAACTTGTTTTCTTTAAATTAGGACAGGTTTTGTATTTTGTATGTAACTGATTGATCGTAGGCATCATTGATCTGAGCCTCAATGATTTGAGAATAAATTTCATCTCTGTGCAAACGAAAGCCTGTAATACTCAAAATGGTTTGTTTGTGTACATGAATGTGTGGATGCACGAGTATGCATGTATCCACACATGCAGAGGTCCGAGGCCTTTATTTTTGCTCGCCCACATATACATATGTGAACACGAACAAGATGAACACGCTCCTGAACACTAATTGTTTCTCTGAGATTTGACTCCCCCATTCATTTTCAATGGGTAGTCATTATTGACCAATATAAGCGCAAATCAACTATCAGTTTCAAAAATAAATACAAAACCTGTCCTAATGTAAAGAAAACAAGTTGACAAAAAGATTGAATTCAATATTCGGTGATAATATAGCGTAACAAGTGATTTAAAGGCTATTTTTGTTGGCTAGTCATTTATGACCGGAAATACCACAAGTGTGACTTTGTGCCATTTTGTAATAAATAAAAACCAAAATCATTTCAAAACAAATTTCCTGGTAAAACATTTAAGCAAACTAGTGTGATAAACAGTGCAAATTTTTCAAATATTTTTTGTAAAATTGACAAAATTACGCTTTTTTTCACTGAAAAACTGAGGTACATAAGCTCAGATAAATAAGACATATGATCGATCAGTTCCAAAAAGAAATATAAAACCTTTCCCATTTGAAGGAAAATGAGTTGACAAAAAAAAAAATGAATCCAATATTTGGTCCTTTTTGACCGGGAACACCACAAGTGTTACAATGTGGAAAAACCCCCACAAAACAATTACAAAAATTATATAAAAAAAAAATAATAATAAAAAAAAATGGGGAAGTTGTTAGTCTCTGGATGAGTAAAGTCAGCAAATTTTAGTCCAATGAGATAACATTAACTAGCATTTTCGGGTATGGGAAAATCCTCTCCGGGTCAAAATGACCCGAACACAACATGAGAGTTAAAGGGATAGTTCACCCAAAAAATGTGAATTCTGTCATAATTTACTCACCCATAATTTGTTCAAAAACCTGTTTAAATTTCTTTGTTCTGCTGAACACAAAGGAAGATCTCGCCCCCCATTGACTGCCATAGTATTTTTTTCCTACAATGGTAGTCAGCGGGAGGTGAGATCTGTTCTTCCAAATATCTTCCTTTGTGTACAGCAGAACAAAGAAATATATACAGGTTTGGAACAACTTGAGGGTGAGTAAATGAGTACATTTTTCAGTTTTGGGTGAACTATCCCTTTAAGTCCTGTAAAGGGACTTTCAGTTCAGTACTGTGAAAGAAATTGAGTACTACCATGAAAAAAAGCTATTTTAATTTTTGTCATAAAGCACAGCTAAATGTTGGCCACACTGCAGATGAGCAATATCCAAAACAGATTGACCAGATATAGGCATTTTAACAATATCTTCCTTGATTGACAACTCCTTCCATCTGGCCATTTTCACTAAATCCCACAAAATTACATCTAATAATATAGCTAGCTAATACATGAATTATAGGCTGGGAATAATAGCACAAGCTTGGTATGACCACTTGGCCAAAAATGACGTCCATACAATTCGTTATGTTTCATTGCGTCATGAAAGTTGGAACTTGAAACGCATACATTAATTTTACACTCCAGGCACAACTTCACAACTTACATACAAAATATTTAATATAACGTTTGAATAAAGTGCGAAGAAGCCAGTTTTCCTAGGTTTTCCTATACAACTGTATATATTCCTCATGTAATAACCCATGTGTTGTGTCTATGATTGCAAATTTCATGCTAATAATTAAATACATTTACATATAGTCTTTTAGCAGAAGCTTTTATAGAAAGTGTTTTTAAAATTAGGAAATGCATTACTAAAAATTTCATTTTAATTCTCAAATTCGGGTTTGCATTTAAAAGGCACTCCCAGTTCAGCTGTGAATTGCGCACAGCCCTGTACTGTACATTAGTCTCTGTGTTCCTCTCTCTGGCTGTCTTTCTTCTCATATGTATCTTTCCTTTTCTTCTCTTCTTCTCTCTTTTCACTGCTGCTGACACTAACGCCCCTCAGACTGGCACTATGAGGGTAAGACTCCTTTCTTTCCTCTATCACATCATGAAGCCAATTTGACAGGCTTCTCTCTTCTCTTTCTTTGACTCTACTTGCTCACCCAGTAAAATCATTTAACACTAGTGTCGGCTGTTCATAATCTAGATGTAGCCTCATGTGAGTGAGATATGAGTGATGTGTTGTTGTGATGAAGGTGATGGCAGATTTGAGTCTGACTGTATTTCTCTCTCTTTCTGTTTCTGACAGAGTGTAAGTTGTCACGGTCGGGTCCACCTGCCACTATCGTCACCATTGATGAGGAAAGTCCAAATGGTAAGTATCTGTGCCATCATCTCCTCATGATGAATCTGAAGCATGCTGCTTCCTGTGAGTGGTCTGTTCTGCTATTGATCAAAGTTTGCCATGCGTTTTGTTATGAAGTTAATTTGATTTTCTGTGGTGTGATTCAGGATTTCCCAGCTGGGGGTTTACAAAGCCCTAGGGGTTCATGGCTATTGTGATAGAAATGTCATTGTCAGATGAAAAGTCTGGAGGCTGTAATGTTTTTTACGGAGTGTCTTTTTACACCAAGTGCAAAAAGCCCTCCTTGTTGGTAGAGGCTATTTACATTAACTCCACCCACCAATTGTTGAATTGAGCCAGACAAAATTACAAAAGAAATCCTGTTGATAACAGGATCAGCGGTGTGGAGAGGTGGAGTTAGCTTTTGACACGATGACCCGAGTTTTCAAACTCATTCGTCTCCCTTTTCCAATTGCTTATTAGCTCGGAGAAGAGTTTATTTAAATAAAAATTAAGAAAATATTCTAAATATTGAAAAGATGTAATATAAGTCTAAGGTGTCCCCTGAATGTGTCTGAAGTTTCAGCTCAAAATACCCCATAGATTTTTTTTATTAATTTTTTTTTAACTGCCTATTTTGGGGCATCATTAAATATGTGCCGATTTAGACTGCGGCCCCTGTAAATGCTCACGCTCCCCGCCCACGGAGCTCGCGGTTGCCTTAAACAGTGCATAAACAAAGTTAACACAGCTAATATAACCCTCAAAATGGATCTTCACAAAGTGTTCGTCATGCAACATGTCTAATCGCATAAGTATGGTATTTATTTGGATGTTTACATTTGATTCTGAATGAGTTTGATAGTGCTCCGTGGCTAAAGCTAACATTACACACTGTTGGAGAGATTTATAAAGAATGAAGATGTGTTTATGAATTATACAGACTGCAAGTGTTTAATAATGAAAATAGCGACGGCTCTCTTGTCTCCGTGAATACTGTAAGAAACAATGGTAACTTTAACCACATTTAACAGTACATTAGCAACATGCTAACGAAACATTTAGAAAGACAATTTACAAATATCACTAAAAATATCATGATATCATGGATCATGTCAGTTATTATTGCTCCATCTGCCATTTTTCGCTGTTGTCCTTGCTTGCTTACCTAGTCTGATTATTCAGCTGTGATCCAGACGTCCTGCCCTTGTCTAATGCTTGAACATGGACTGGCATATGCAAATATTGGGGGCGTACATATTAATGATCCCGACTGTTACGTAGCAGTCAGTGTTATGTTGAGATTAGCCTGCTCTTCGGAGGTCTTTTAAACAAATGAGATTTATATAAGAAGGAGGAAACAACTGTGTTTGAGACTCACTGTATGTCATTTCCATGTACTGAACTCTTGTTATTCAACTATGCCAAGATAAATTCAATTTTTAATTCTAGGGCACCTTTTAATACCGGGAATAAAGTGTTTAACGGGTAGGGTTAGGACTAGATGTAGGGGAGGGCTTTAGGGATTGGGATGTACAAATAAGGCAGCATCCACTTATGATTTTAATAAATTTAATCATATACACTGAATATGTTGTCATACAATGAGGTGTAAATAGTATCTGCCACTATTTGCCCTATAAATCTAACTACAAATTTAGTGCAAATAGCCGCTGCCTATTTTTTTTTATTTTTTATTGTTTTTTAAAGAAGTCTCTTATGTTTACCAAGGCTGCATTTATTTGAGTATTTATTGCTGTATTTATTTGTGAAATAGTTTTATTAAAAAGATATTTTATCTCTGTTCTCCAATTAAGTAGATTTTAAAATGTAGTTTATTCCTGTGATGGCAAAGCTGAATTTTCAGCATCATTACTCCAGTCTTCAGTGTCACATGATCCTACAGAAATTATTATAATATGCTTATTTTATGCTTAATTTATTATCACTGTTAAATCAGTTGTGCTGCTTAATATTTATGTGGAAACCATGATACATTTTCCCAGGATTTTATTATGAAAAGAAAGTTGAAAAGAAGAGCATTTATGTGAAATAGAAATTCTTTCTCTTTACTGTCACTGTTGATCAATTAATGCATCATTGCTGAATAAAAAAAAAATATTTTGTTAGTGTATAGCTTTTAATATGTACAATTACATTGATCTTACATAGAAAAAAAAATGTTTTGGACGTCAATAATACCTCAAATCCTGTGGCATATTGAGGAAAGATGAGCTGTTACTTTTCAAATGGATTTTTATCCTACAAATGATAAATCAAAAGGAAAAGAAAATGACGTCCACAGTCCCAAACCCTTCACTAATGATTATCCTGAGCTGCGATTTCAAATGCAGCAGACAGGTAACATTATAAGTCCATTTCATGCTTTTAAGAGCTTAAAAAAAAAAAAAAAAAAGCTAGCATAGTTATAGTGAATTATTTGTTGCTTGCAAAAATGGTATTTTGTCAAAATACACCGCTACTTTTGAATGGCCCTCAATAAATGAAGATGCTTTTTGCCCCATAAAAGTGTAGTTATGACATATACCAGTAGGGGCTGCCTGTGCTAACCTGCTAAACCTTGGGTTCAATCATGCACGGTGCCAGAATTTTTTTCTCTACCGGTGCTAAAGGGGGGCTAGACCAATATGCGGGGGTGAAAATAATCGATATACATGACCTCAGAGATACTTCATAAAGAAATTCATAAAGAATTTTTTTTTTCCTAATAAAAGCAGCTATGGTACACACCACATTCAACAGAAGTGTGACTTTAACCCTCTGGAGTCTGAGGCTGATTTGGGGCCTGGAGAAGTTTTGACATGCCCTGACATTTGTGCTTTTTTCAGTTGTTCATAAACATATAAATGACAAAAGTGTCATTACACTGTATTCAGCACAAACTAGGCTACAATAATATATGAGGAACATGTATGTACATGTTTGTGTTTTTGAAGGAATAATGTTTATGCATGGTTACTGAAAAAACAAAAAACTTAAGTCACTGAAATAAGGCCAAAATATGTATAGTAAATCTGTGTTTACAATACTTTAGGGTATTGGAGGTTGTAAACTAGAGTTTTTGCTTCAAAATTATGTAATAATTATGCTGCCTACTCCTTCATATAAAACAATATATTGATTTAGTTTTTGTAAGACACTTTTTGCCAAGAAACACAGTATGCGTGGAGGCGTGAATCACCACTGAATAATGGGCCATTCTCACCTGAGAAGACAAAAGAATTGGATAGTAATGAGCTGAAATGACTTGCATATTAATGAGGCATTTCAGTCAGGTAGGCTGTGAAAAAAACCTTCTGTGATGTCTCAAGCTCATCATGATATATGAAACATACAGAAAAATATTATTACAATATAAAGTAATGGTTTTATATTATACTTTAAAATATAATGTATTTCTGTGATGCAAAGAGTCTGAATATAGGCTTTTAGTTTAAAAGCATGCACATTTGGAGAAATATTGGATTCTCATATGCTTATGTCAATTTTCTATACAGTTATATTTATTTAATATTCATTGTCATTACTTTGAGCGCTGGTGTTTTCAATTCATCCTTGAAGTCGGAGGGCGCTCTCTGTGCATTTTTAGTCCACAAATTCATCTAAAAGAAGAGGCTATTCCATGAATGGAGTTTCCAATTCATACTGCAGCCGGAGGGCGCTAGAGAAACAAAAACTCATCTAAAATTCATCTATAGAAGAAAAGAAAACAGGAACTAACTGCATGTCTTCTAGAGCTCCCTAACCATGACTTTTACATCCAGATAAACACTTTTCAAGACAATAAATACACGATTGAGACGATGAATGCATGTATTGCCTCTGAATTTGCGTCTGAATAGCGCTCCCTCCGTGGGCGTGGCCGCATTAGCGGATAATGAGCTGAATCACGGACTTCTGACATGGCTCTCTTTTCATACAGATTACATAAACACAGAAGGTTTGTTTTCGATTTGACTTACATGATTTAAAACCTGACATCTTAACATTTTTTTTAAAAATAAGTTTAATTGTTCTGTGATTAGTATTCACTAAGTTACAGTTCATTTTCTGAGAACTATCAGATTGGAGTTCGTTCAGAGGGAGAGGAGAAATCACGCATCATGTTAGTTTTCTTTATTTTACAAAAAGCACAACATTGTGTTTTTACTCTGAGTGTATACAAATAAAAGAAGATATTCTATAGTTTCAATTGATATATTACTTATGTCTCTATGACAAAAAATGACGGAGTATTTTAAGTCTGTTTTGCTGCAATGTGAAAAAAAACCTGCAAAATGCGCCGGCGCGTTTTCAGACCTCAGAGTGTTAAATTATATTTGGCCAAAGAATAGGCATATTCCAAAAACAAACAAACAAGCAAAAAAAAAAAAAAAAAAAAAAAAAAAAAAAAAAAAAATATATATATATATATATATATATATATATATATATATATATATATATATATATATATATATATATATATATATATATATATATATATATATAAAACTTTTACATGCAAAGGTGAAAGACTTAATTACTGGAGAGCACCCATTTACATTTAGCATTAACAACACAAGACATATGTATGCATGATCAGATTGCATGATTTACACTTAAATTAAACATTAAACGAACACCACATCACAATCTTAGGCCGTGTGTCCACCAAAGCGTTTTTAGCCAGCTGAGAAACGCGAGACACGGGCAGTGGAATATGAGGAAAAAATGCAAGGTCTCGAGATGCGTTTTTTAAAAGTTGAACTGACTTTAACTTGAGCGCCGTGTTTTTAGAACAACATGTAATTCGCGAGATGCTGCAAAAGATGCAAGACGCGAGCGCAAAGGTTTTGCATGTTAGTCTAGCGCGTGTCTACATAGAAAAACAATGGAAAAGTAGCGCATTGGAATGGAAAAACGCTTTCTGTGTGAACAGCCCCTTAGGAAACTACGCTGACATGGAGGTTACTGACGTTGAAGAGGGCGTCTTGGTTCTTCCTCTGGTGACTGGCTCAAATTAGTCGGCGCAATAGCTATGCTAGTGCTGGCTGGGGTTACACCTGTGGAGCAGCTAACTGCAGCAACAAACTACTCCTGCTCTCCCTCATGACTTGGCTCTTTCTTCAAACTTCCCAGACGTTATGCTGGTGTCTGAAGCTCAATAGGCAGATATCTGTTGGTTTCCAGGCTGAAATCGAGTGTGTGTTAGTGTGCTCTCGCTGGAGCCACAGATGGTGTTTTTGTGTTGGAGGCACGCTGGGGCCGTTTATCACATACTGTATCTGCGTGCAGGTGATGCTACACCACATCATGCGTTTATAAAGGAGCCACTCACTGCTGTAGCGCTCAACGGAGCGTTTGACAACACTGTCTGTTTGTTGATGCGACAGGTGTTGGCTACTACATGCGAGTTTACTGTCTGTTTCCTCCTTCCATCCTTTTTTTTCTTTTCATTCCCCTTCTCTCTCCCTCCCTCCCCTCTGCCCATTCCATGGGTCAAAGAGTTTGTTCAGCATGCGTGTGTTGGCTCAGGAAAGTGCATCGAGGCAGAGGCCTGCTGGGAAATGTAGTTGGAGTAATAGAGAGCAGTTAAATGGATATTTTGCTCGGTATGCTTGTGTGTTTAAATAATTAGTTTGTTTTTAGTTTCTCGCTCTAGCGGACTGTGATGAGGCAAAACAGCCGAAGGGACCCTCTGGGCCACTTAAGCAAAACAGGAACAAGTGTATCTGTTGAGGCAGTGATACAAAAAGCAAAAGAGGCAGACACATTTACCTGCATATTATTCAGAAACTCCAATAAAGCCCCATAAACACTTGTGCTGGAACATGATAGCATACAAAGCCAGTCCTATTTGGTTTGTAATTTTCAACACATTCGTATCGATGTTATCAAGGCTATCACAACTAATTACTGCAATTTTGACAAAACCCTGTGTATGTTAGTCAATATACTTTTACCTACCTGACAAGTTGACAAGCAGAATTCACAACTGAATGTTAATAAGGCTGGGCGAAATGGACAAAAAAATCATATCTTGGTATTTTTTGGCTAAATGGTGATATACGTGTATATATGGTGGATGTGTACCCCATTTTTGTTTTTTAAATCAATGTTATTTCATATCCTGGCCAATGATCCTACAAACAATGTTCATATTGAAGGCTATGAAAAGTTTCACAAACAAGGCTTAAGCCTTGTCCCAGACTAAAATAGATGTTTGAACTGTCTTAACTAAAAACATCTTGCACTAACATATCTTAAAATATGTCAGTGCCATTGTTTTGTCTCAAGATGCACACCAGTAAAGGCATGTTTATAAATACTACTAAAATGTCCTAATTTAACTAAGGCCTAATCCTGGCTTAATGTAAGCCTTGTCTGTGAAACTAGGCCATAGTGAATGTAACCATGTAGTCTGTGCTATGGCCTATATTATGTGCAAAAAAAAAGGGGTTAAAATCGCATTACTATAATGTGTATATTCTGTTAGGTTCTGTATTGGTTTTGTTTTCACTCTGTTTGCTCTGTTCCCATTTGCCTGTGTTCATAGTTAGTTTCATTGGTTGTTAATTATCCCCAACTTGTTTCTGTTCACATTAATTACTCCCCACATATTTAAGCCCTGAGTTTCCTAAGTTTATTTGCCCGGTATCATCAATGTTAACTTGGTTGTGTTAATTTGCCCATTCCTGTAATCTCCTGATTATTTCTAGGGATGTCCAGATCCGATCACGTGATCGGAAATCGGGCCTGATCATGTGGTTTCAGACTCGATCGGAATCGGAGGTTACCTCCCGATCAGGACTCGGATATATATGTATATATATTCTCATTATTTTTAACACATCTATAGTGATGCGGTGGCACAGAGTTAGGCCTGTTTCACACTGCAAGCGTAAGCGGCGCGTGAGTAGCGCATATTTTTTTCAGCGTGCATGTCAACCAACGGATGCATTCACACAGGCAGCAGGAGCAGCTCGTAAAGCGTCAGGCAGGAGCATCGCGTAAGCAGCAGTGCCGCGATCGTCTCGGCACCGAGTCTATCCCTGTGTCTCAATCAGCTCCCTAGCTCTTTAGGTCGTGAATCAGTATATAATGAAAGTGAATGTGGCTGATACCCTGATCAGTGCCCTGACTACTGAACTAGGGAGCTGATTGAGACACACGCTGCGCTGCTGACGCGTAATTAAAGTGAAAGCACACTTTTGATGGACAAAATAAATATAATTTCACACAAAAAGTGTTCAAAATGCACACAATACGCATGTCTAATGTGTTTTAACAAGAATTTGAGTATGACAGAAAAGAAAATTAAGAATCAAAAATAATAATAGAAGATTTACCCATTTAAACTTGTTTTTTATTATTCAGTTTGGGTTAAAGTATGGTGTATTATAAAAAACTAAAGTAAACTAGCCAGAAAATATGATATATATAAACATTATTTTAGTTATTACACAGACTGCAGCATACCCAAATCAAACCAAATATATTTGTTTTTATATTAGCCTTTTTTATATTTACTGTTGCACTAAAGTGAAGTGAAGTGAACAATTTATGTTATTTATTACTTGATTGTTCAAGCTACCTCACAGAAGTGCTCTGTTTGTAATTAAATAAAAAATAAGGAACGTCCTGGATCTGTTTTTTTTCGCTCTTCTTTATTCTTTTTTTGATGTATTATAGAAGAATCGGATCGGGACTCGGTATCGGCAGATACTCAAAATCAAATGACTCGGACTCGAGGGCAAAAAAACCTGAACGGGACATCCCTAATTATTTCCGAGTTGGATTTAACATTAAAGACTGTTTTTGTTCCATACTCCTTTCATCATGCACCATTCGTGGTAGAATACTGGACCCTAAGAAAGAATTTTTGCAGCATAATGACCAATCCACTGTCTAACTGCTCTGGCTCGAGCAGAAGGACCATTCCCTGGAGGGCCACACCAGAGACTTTTTGGATTGGGCATGTCACTCTCCAAACTGCTCACTCTGCTTTTTTACACCACCCCCAGGGAATGGTCTATGAGAGGATTTCACCAGCACGAGTGGGTGCTGGTAAACAATAGATCGGCGTTCACCGTTTGCCCAGCAGAGGATATCACCAGCCCCACTCCAGACCCAGAGCCCAGCCAGCCATCACCCCGTTGCAAGGACATGACGCCAAAGTCCATTACAGATGGATGGCTGGAGCCTGCCACGATCACAGCTCCAGCAGTCAGGACTTGAGCCAAGGATTGTCCCAGAGCCTGAGCCCGACAGATCGTCTAACCAGGTGTGTAAGACAGCAATATAATGCTCCACCATGGGATTACTAGTGGAATTTGAAGGGAATGGAGGAAGACCCTGTCACACTCCCACCACTGAGGGTGAGCTGAAGCTGACCTCTGCATGCTATTTATGATTTGGATAAGGATGTTTATATTAATTCCCACCCCTGCTGGCTCCATCCCACCCAAAGTCTCCTGTGGCCCTGCTGGTTCCGCCCAGATTGAAGTTTCCTGTGCCCCCTGCTGGGTCTTCTGTGTCTCCAAAGTTCCCACCCAGCCTCCCTCTCCCACCTCCTCTTCCAAGTTCAGTCAGTTCCGCAGCCCCGCCTCCACTTGTTCCCTTCCGCCCCTTGCCTCCTGCTCTGACACCACTCTATTGTGTGGATTTGCCTTCCGGTCTCCAGCACTGCCAAGTCAAGAGGATCCCCTGGCTCCAGCTGTCGATCCCATCACTCCACATTGGCCTGTCGATCAGTCAACTTTGCCTTGGCTTCTCCCTTGGCTCCACCTGGGACAGTCTTCCTTATGGCTCCACCTGGCTCCCTAGTCCCTCCGTCTCTGCCTTGGTCAGATGTTGCTCTGTCTGAACCATAGACTTACTGGCCTTAAGCTACGCTTCGTCCCTCCACCCCTTTGGCTCCAATGGGCTCTGCCTTCCCTCTGGCTTCGCCTTGGTCCTCAATCACACTGGCTCCACTTTAGTCCCTTTGGCACCCTGGCTTCACCTCGGACACTTGTAATGGCGCCTCCTCCTTGGCCATTGGTGTCGCCCAGTCTCGCTGAGTCTTCATCTGTGCCCAGGTCTCCATGTCCATCAACTCCATCTTCGTCCATTGTCCCCCTGGTGTCTTCAGGCAAGTCTCCATACCACCCATACGATATACCACCCAGCCCTATAAATGTCTATTATGCCCCGCGCCTAGGGGAAATCAGAAAAAATCCAAACGGGGCATTAAAATAAATATAACAAGTGAAATAGAGCATCTCTTCAGGGTGTTCAAAGGCTAAAATAACAAATAAAACAAATCTAGAAAGGAAAAAAGGGATTAAATAACCTGTGAATATGAAAATAAAATACATTTACCTTCCCTATCTCCCTAACCAAAAAAGTACAAAGCACAAAACAAGTTACCACAATAAATAGACAGGACACCCCTACGCTCCACGTTCTTGTAACATAACTTTAGGAATGGATGAACATAATTAACAGGTTTTATTATCGGTACACTTTCACTTGGAAGTAACAAGTTTTAGCATCTGCCGGAGGAGGGATCCAGGAGCTCTCAACCCAAACGCCGCCAATAGAGAGTATACACCATCATTGGGCAACCTATCAGAACACAGACAGAGCAAGAGGGAAAAGAAAACAAACAACGCATACCAAATACAAGAACGCAGGTCGTAACAATGTCAAAGAAAACCAATTGTTTAATCCTTATGGTTGAGTCCTGTGGATGTATTTTTCAATGTAACTGAAAAGTGCTTGTTTTGATATATGATCAGTTTAAACTGCAAATGTATAAAGATTTGATAATGTGTGGTGGAACAGAAGAAGCCATAGACTTCATGCTTATAGCTTTTTGCAACATGCATTTGATTTCAACTTTTCTTGTTCAGGTACTAGTGAATTGTGATAAAATGAAGTCTGTTGTGGGTACAAAAACTGCCAATTTTGTGATTCTTTGAAAAATGTCTCAGATGACAAAACCATGGGCAAATTTGTGTGAGCATAATGTTAGAGAAACATACTGGAGTGGTGTTGTTTTCTTGTTTTGGTCGCAGTGGCTTCATTTCAGAAGGAACACGGAGCTGCTAGTAAAGTACACACTAGATGGGTGAGGGAGACAGAGAGAAATTGCTTGTGGGAGGAAAAGGAAGAGTCAGGATGAGATTATATAAACACTTGACATTTTGGATCAATTCAAATGCACAGAGATCTTGGCAGTCTATGTTCTGCTGTATATGAGAGGTACTTAAATAGATCCCGTATCAGAGGCGATCCTCTTCATTAAAGGCCTCTGTATGTTTGGACTGAAATCAGAGCACAGTTGCTGTGGTAATACATTTGGTCTGAGCTTCTGGCTGTACTTTGATCCCTGCATCTTAGACGTTATATCTGGTCATCAAAAGTGACCTATTTTAAATATATCTCAAGGCATCTGAAATATTAGAGTCCATCTGACCCCAGGGTCCTTCAGGGTTCTGTGTGGCAAGGATTTCAGTTCAGGGCCTGCTCAGCTCTTAGAAAAATATCAGAGTCACTTTTCTGGCCAATTTAAGTTTAGATCAGGGTTTGACTATTATCAGTGCAAAAGCACACAGATAATTTCTCTTCTGCGGGGAAACACTTATGACCAAAAAAAAAAAAACATTCATATAAACATAACTATACACACTTTATATTAATTTAGATAGTCAGCAACCACTCAGAACACCCTAGCAACAACGTAGCAACATGTGATGCAGTACATTTTCATGTGCATGTCATATGTATCTCATATTGGACAAAATAGGGTAATTCCATGATAAAATTAACCAAATTTCAGAAACTTCCCTGGCTCAATTTTTTTATTTTATTTATTTATTTATTTATTTATTTATTTTTATGAAGAAATAAAAACATAAATCATAATGAAAGACAAAATTTTAAATGTCATGAATTTATATGAGTAATCTACAATTTTGTAGAGGGGGTCAAAATGACAAATTTCCTTTGAGATTTGGAGCCAAATTACAGGGGGGTAAAAATTTTGTTTATACACAGAGATTGGTAAGTATTTGTAAAATCTGTTGACTTTAGCAATCTTTGTTACATTATATGCCAACAGTGACTGTTCAAAAACAGGAGAAGGCACTTGTGTTTTTTGCCAGAAATTTGCATGCCTGTAACTCAAGAAGCATTAAATATATCTTAATATCCTTTTATATTTTGTTTTTTAACTAACTTTTCTATTGTTATCCATATTTAAGGCCCTATATGGTTCAATTCCAGAGATATTTGTCTCTCAAAGAGTAAATTGTTAAATTGTGCGCATTTTCAGTGTTGAAAATCAAATATGGATTACTTTGCATATAGCTGAGACTTTTTTTTTCTTTCAAAGAGGAAAAGCTGAACAAATATTTAAACTAGGAATGTATAATTTTTTCCTGTCAAAACAATTGCATAGAACTGTCTGAGTGCCATAAATATTGTTTTTATACCGTTTGCATGCATGTAATTCAAAAAGTATTAAAGATATCTCAATATGGTTCTGGTTTTTAACAAACTTTTCTTTTGAAAACTTCATTTTCAAGACCCTTTTTGGTTCGATCCCATAGATATGGGGATCTCAATGCAACTCCATGTCCAAATTGGTGAATTTTACCATGGTTGAAAGCCAAATGTGAGTCACTTTGCATGCAGCTGATACTGATTTCTTTTAAAGGGGAATGTCTGAAAAATAAATAATGTTCAAGCTAGAAATGTAACTTGTTTCCCTCTATCAAAACAATTGCATAGAACATGCCTGAGAATATAGAGGATGCAGCAGACAGTGTTGGTCTTTGTAGGGATATAAAGAAAGAAAGATGGCAAAGTCCTGGGAGACACATATGCTTAGTATTACTTGCTATAAAAACTGTATTCCAGTATTGCTTCTCACAGACTAGAACCAAAAGGTGAAAACTCTTTGATGTAGAAATGACCTTTTATCACAACTATTATTAGTTGATGGAGATGGAGGATAAAGCATAATGTCTTAAACTTACAGCACTTTAAGTCTGCAAATTGCACTTGGACAACAGGTTCTGTTTGTATATTGCAGCTAAGTGAAAAAAAAAAAAAAAAAAAAAAAAAAATATATATATATATATATATATATATATATATATGTATATATATATATATACCAAAGACTATGGGCCCTATATCATATACCCTGCACCAGGCGCGGCACAATATCGTGTTCATTATCGCAGATGTATCGCCTTCGATAATGAACGCGATATTGTGTAGCTTGTCAGTGAACTACGGCTCTGTCTATTAAATGCCGCTCCATTTGAAAGCAGGTGATGGCGATTTCGCGGTAATCAGGGAACCGGCTTTACTGACGAAATGCGCGTGACAAACGCATGCGATATATCGCCCAGCCCTAGTCCAGCGCCAAGTTGTTTAAATAGCAAAATGCACTCGCGCCCATCTGTTTGCCCATGGTCTAAAAACGAGGTGTGTTCAGGTGCATTGTTGGCATGTTGCTATTTTGAGGCAACTGAAAACGACTGCACCATTGACCAACAAAAACCTGGTCTAAAGTCAATGGCACAGTATTTATTTATTTTTGTTATTTAAAGGGCGCATTAGTATGCGCCTATAGGCAGGTGCACAACGCGCATACACTCTGCCTCTTACACACACTGGGACGCGCAGCAGCACACAAATATGCCAAATATTAAAAATCAAAGGATTACAATGTAAAAGGTTATTATCGTGTACATAAGATAAAGTGCCTACATGTCATAATGGATAGTCATTGCATTGCAATCAGGGAACCGGCTTTACTGACGAAATGCGCGTGACAATCTCATGCGATATATCGTGCAGCCCTAATCAGAATTACCTATTTACAGTAGTGACGAATGAAATTGGCTAATTATTTGACCAATCGTGGCAATACACACATGGGTTGAGGTTGTCTATATTCCACCATGCAAGCGCACCTGGCTTTTAAAGGGAATGGGAGATGACACTCTGATTGGTTTATTGCACGTTACGCTCAAATCACAACCATGACTCATTAAAAGACTAGGTACAACCCTTTTGGACCTGGAGCACCAAGCATTTTTTCCATCATTAAACTAGCAAAAGTTGATTCGGACACGCCCTAAGTGCAGCTGCGCCATGTGCTTCAGATCATGCGCTTAGTTTGTTAAAATAGGGCCCTACATGTGTGAAAACACTTAAAATATCTTACTTTTTGGCTATCTTGAACTACAGTGAACTCTATTTGGATGGTTTTGGGTAGTGGGATTTCGTAGCAGGGTCAGTGTGTTTAAAGTCTCTTAAGATATGTTCTGTTTGAGTAATATGTTTGTTCTGGAGCTCAACATAAGCTCTTTCTGTCTAAATATAGTAGTGAGATAATAGTAAGTATTGCTCATCCTCATTATTTGCTTGCATTGCATCAGCAGTGATTAGTTCTAGTCCATATTTGCATGTGCATGTCATTATTGATGCCATGCATATGAACAAAATGCTTAATGTATTTATTTGAACAATTTAGAATCCAGCATCTACTATATTCTTTATGCTTTTCTTCTGTTATTTTTATTATTCTTTCACATTTTGAACAGCTATAATGTTTGTTCCCTATGATGAACACTCACCAAACTTTGCATGCATGAAGAGTCTGTGGCTAATTGCATTTTGTGTAATTTTGGGATGGAAGGGATGTATGGTTGCCTAGCAACTAGTGTTGAATTAGCAAAATTGAAAACATCAGCCGTGGTACAACAGTTTGAGCTGGAGACTTCACATGAGACTTCCTCTCTTCACTGTGAGCAAATTTCCCACAAGGCCCAAATACTGGTATATAGATATATACTACCGTTCAAAAGTTAGTCAGTAAGATTTTTTTTTTTTTTTTTTTTTTTTTTAGAAGAAGACTCTGTTATGCTCAAAATACAGTAAAAAAAACTGTAATATTGTGAAATATCACAATCTAACCTTAAATTGTAATTCATTGCTTTGATGGCAAAGCTGAATTTTCTGCAGCCATTACTCCAATTTTCAGTAGCCCCTTTCACACATACAGCCTTTACTGGTAAATTACAAGTAAATTAAAGATACTTTTCAAAAATACCAGTAAATCGGTTCTGGCAATTTGCCAGAAGTTTAACCATCAAATACTGGTGTGATGCTGTGTGTACAAAGAATGAAAAATATAGGTATGAGCACGTACAGAATACACTGACATGAGAAGTCAATCATAAAGCTCTTTTGGAAACATGCGCTAGACAAAAATCTGACCGTTGCGTGAGATGCTGCCTTCTTTTCAATTCATCAGCGCTGCGGCTCTGCAGTTACTATTGCGTACTGTTAAACAGTTTACACTGTTAACACTGTTAAAACGGTTTACACAAAAATATTAAGCAGCACAAGCAGCACAACTTTTTTTAAACATTGATAATGATATGAAATATGTTTTGAGCAGCGAATCAGCATATCAAAATGATTCCTGAAGGATTATGTGACACTGAAGATTAATGATGCTGAAAACTCAGCTTTGCATCACAGGAATAAATTAAAAAATATGAACATAAAAACAGTTATTTTAATTGAAGTTAATAATATTTCTGTTTTTACTATATTTTTAATCAAATAAATGCAGCCATGGTGAGCATAAGAAACTTCTTTCAAAAACATAAAAAATCTTAGCGAACCCACACTTTTGAACGGTAACATATACATACATAAATACATATATAAATGCAAGTCAATTACTAATTATCAGCTCTTTTGTCTATTTGTATGCCATTTACTTTGTATTATTAATGCTAAAGTGCACTCATTTACTTGATATACTTGGTAACCTCTGTGTCTTTGTGTATTTAGTAGTGGTATTGTCAGCTCAAAGCACAACAGTGTTACAACCACTTTTTGTAAGAGACAGTCTAAATCTCTCCTCCTGTGTGTGTGTGTGTGTGTGTGTGTGTGTGTGTGTGTGTGTGTGTGTGTGTGTGTGTGTGTGTGTGTACGCATATGCGTTTGTGTGTCTTCAGCGGCCCCTGCCAGGTCCTGGATGAAGGCCTGATTGATATCTCTCTGCTGGCAGGAGAACATCTCTCTCCTCCTGCTCTGTTGTTATTTCCGTTCCTCTTTATTCTCAAGAGTTTATTTCAGGAGTTTTGGACTTTTAAATCTTCTCTTTATGTTAGAAAGAAGACCAGATCTCACTTCTAAACAGAAAACATCCAAATATATAAGCGGCACTGCATTTGCATCCATCTTTGTCGTTTTTGTTAGGTATGAGCATATTTAGAAATTTTGGCCGATGCAGGTATTATGAATCTATTAATAACTGTTTTGTTGTTGTTGTTGTTGTTGTTAGTTCACAACTCAATGTCCAATATAAAATGTGATGCCATTTTTAGAGTAGCCAAGCATATTGAATACAAACATTTTATTGTAATCTATTCCTGTTAATGTAATCTATTCCTGTGATACAAAGCTGGATTACTGGAGTCTTCAGTGTCACATAATCCTTCAGAAATCATTCTAATATAATGTGTATATGTTTTTTTTTTTTTTTTTTCAGGAAGTTGAAAAGAACAGCATTTATTTGAAATAGAAATCTTTTTGTAAGAGTGTAAAAGTCATTTTACTTGTCACTTTTGATCAATTTAATGCATCCTTGCTGAATAAAACAGATTTTTTTTTTTCTCGTTTTTTGAACTTTTGAATAGTTGTGTATATTTGACCGGCGATATGATTCTGATTGGTCAATCATGGCATGTATTCCAGTTAGCCACATAATAAGCCTTAATATTATTATGATATTATCTGAATTCAATATGGGTCTAATCACACAGATGCTGAATATTTAAGTAATTCTAATACTGGCAGATAACAATTTAGTCATTTGTATTTCATCCAGTTGTTCAAGACAGCAACTGTTTTTTTCCCGGGTTTCCTCCTCAGTGAGTGGTAGATATTGCCTTGTGCTGTAGATCTTTACTTTCATTAAATTGTCTCGGGTCTGACTGATTCGTCCCGTCCTCTCTAATCATCCTCTTATTAGACCTGCACAACCTCCCAAAATTAAAAACGTCTCCCGAAAACAAATGAAAAACAAGCTCCACTCAATCACACTGAGATAACTCCATCCATCTGCTGATTGAGTAGCTATTTATTGGGCTTGTAAAAATCATTCACGTCTATGGCTGTGTTCCAGAATCTTGCAAGCTACCTATGTAGGCAACATGGCTTTCTCAGCACGAATGCTGTTCTAAAATGTAAGCAGCATAGTTACACTGAATTCTAAGGTACCCTCTTTCACAGAGAATGCAATCCCATGAAATATGCATTATTTGTGGTATTATTTAACCCAATATTGTGTGTACTATGTTTGTATACTTATTAAGGCCAAAGTTCACTTCACTTGTTATGCATACTCGAGGGCCAGCGTACAATGCAGGTGATGCAAATTTCATCTTCAGAAGAGTACTTTGTACACGCAGATCACACATACGCAATTAATTCTTTTTTCAGTAATTGCTTTATCCGCAAGGTGGCAACCGTGCCCTGGGGGCGTCGATTCGCAAGATAGTCAAAGAAAAACTGCATAAACAGAACAGGCCAGAACACATGCAAGCTACAGCGACAATGGAGACCTTCATGGACGAGAGATTGTGCAAAGAGGTTAGAAAATACCCTCATGTGTACAATTCTAGCATGAAAGAATACAAAGGTGTTTACATGGGTTGTAACTCGTGGCGAGAGATTGCTCAAAACTGCACATGCATCGAACGCCTAGGTACGCGCACAAGTCAAATGAAGTATACTTTCCAAGGCTGTGCATTTGGCAGTAAAAAAAAAACTAAGTATACTTTCAGCTTTAGAATATCATGTTAGCTTAGCAACATGCAGAGGTGTAAAGAGTGCCTGAAAACCATATTTGAGTAAAAGTACAGATACCATGCAGAGAAAATGATTCCATTACAAGTTACAAGTCGGCAATTATAATTTGTTAATTGATAATAATTTGATACATTTATATAGCGCTTTTCTCTGCATTTTCTGCATTTCTGCTTTTCTAACATTTTAGCTGGGTGTTATTCTAACATTTTTTAAATGTTTCCACTTGTTTAAAAATGTTTTGGGAACATTCATAAGTAAAGTTCCTATAATGTTTGCAAAATGTTGAAATGGAACGTTCCTTTAAAGTTTATATAACCAAGAACATGTTAGAACTTTTCATAACTTTTCATAATTCCAATATGAATTGAGTAAAAGTCTTAGAGTATCTGATTTTAACAGTACTTAAGTATTTTGCGCATACTGAATGTGGGCTCAAAGATGCACTAGTCTCAACACCTCAGAGACATGCCAGTGAAAAACAAGAAACAGTGAGGAGAGCAATCACATTATTTACTAACATCAAAATAAAACTGAACACCTCAAAATTGCAAAAAACCAAGGTCGATACAACAGCCTGTGTTTACAAACACTCAAGTCTCAGTTAAGCGCAAGTGCTCAAAAAGGGCATAAGTAAACCAGTATCCTTCAAAATGTTCTCTTCAATATAATGGATAAATAAAATAATGTAAAGTAAAATTAAATAGTCAAAGCCTACTTGCACTGGACATACTGGTTTGAGCTGCAACCATGTCCTCATTTCATATATGAAACACCTGCGATTCACAACTATGCATTCCTATTTGCGTAAAGTAGCCTTGTTTGTTTGTTTGTTTGTTTGTTTGTTTTATAAAGCACAATTAAAACAAAACCAGGTTGACCACACTGAAAATGCCTGGCTGTACTTAAATTATACCTTAAGCTCTGGGGTCTGAGGATTTTTGGGGCCCTGAGAAGTTTTGACATGCCCTGACATTTGTGCTTTTTTCAGTTGTTCATAAACATATTAATGACAAAAGTGTCATTACACTGTATAATGAATAATGCTGTGATTCACACCTGAGAAGACAAAAGATTCGCATAATGACCTCTAATGACCTGCATATTAATGAGGCCTTTCAGTCAGGTAGGCTGTGAAAAAACCCTCTGTGATCATGCTGATAAAAGGATTAATGTCCACTCTTGACAAAAAAACATGATTTTTGTGATCTCATGCATGCACGTATTATTGCACATCATGTGAAGAAAATGTTGTATACGCCTATGTTAAATTACAGTACCAGTCAAAAGATTCGACGCTTTACTATTATAATGTTTTTAAAAGAAGTCTCAAGTCTCTAACCAAATAATGATTTTCTATTTTCATATACTTTAAAATATAATGTATTTCTGTGATGCAAAGCATCTGAACATTCCTACTTCTATGGCATTTCATATAGGCTACTATATTTGTTATAATATATAGCCTAAATGTTAATGTGCAGTTGACAAACTATACATCATTAAAAAGATCTAAGACTCAAGCTTCCCATTTTGACCTCTGTTTTACTCTTAAAATCTTATATTGACTGTAATTTCTTAATATGCTTAAAAGCATGCACATTTGGAGAATAATTAGCGGATAATGAGCTGAATCACGGACTTCTGACATGTCTCTTTTCATACAGATTACATAAACAGAAATTTTTTGTTCTCGATTTAAAACCTGACATTTCAATGTTTCTTTAGACATAAGTCTAACATTTTGTTTTTACTCTGAGTGTACACAAATAAAAGAAGATACTCCACAGATTAAAATGGTGTATAACTGCATTGTATGTGCAACATTGACACATACAATTGATAGTATTTTGAGTCTCTTTCACACTGGTAAGAAAAAACCGAGGTGGTATTGACGGCGATACCTCCGACTCGAGGGAGTTAATGTTAATACGTGTTTCACTAAACATTCATAAGTATATCTTCTGTAAGTCATACGTTCTTAAGGTTGGTCTGGACCACTCTTAGCTATACCTTATCACTGTTGACAGTCTATATGAATATAATTCTGAAGATGTAATACACCCAGTGTTCAATTAGGCTAATGGCAAAGAATAAAATGCAAAGATCTTCATGCAAAGAATAAAATTGTCATTACACTGATGGTTGTTAGCTTTTTAATTATATTATCCAAAGGTACATCAGCTGGCAAATCATTAGGCATTAAAGGCTTAGGAGTCTATTTAAAGGGAATGATTGTGGTGGAGAGTTTTGTCAAACTATGGCAGAGATACAGTGAATAGTTGTGCTAAATCAAACACGGCGCCATTTAGTGTATGTGCACTATTTCATCCGTGAAAATTTTAGACCCTGACCACCATGTCAGAAGCTGAAAAATTGCCTTTTGTCCAACTCAGGCCTGGCACAAAGAGGGGCAAAATGGGGCATTGTCCCCTCAGATCTGATTTGTGCCCCCTCAGTTTCAATTATTTGTCCCCTCCCCACCCTTGAAAAGGGTTGATTTTAACCCTTTGATGCATACGATCACACCTGTGTGATTAGAATGTTCAGTGCGCCACTGCTAAATTCAAATGTACTTTGGCGCTGAGCCAGAGACAGACGCACTCAGCGCTTGTCATATATTACAACTACACATTGTGTATGAAACTATAGAGTTTACTCTATTCTTCTCCCAGTTTACCGGCCACTGACTTTTATGTAGCCTATTTCAGGGAATATTTCGTAAACCCGACTGCTCTGAATTGCGGTACAAACTCATCGCCCAACAAAACACATTCACTTCCACATATTTTACTATCAAAATATATCATATAATTAATGATAAAGTTAAAGCAGTCTGAAAGTTTTGCCTCTTTGTCGCCATCTCTGTTTGAAACCTACAATTGCAGTTATTTACAGAATTTTATTCTTTGTGGGTTGTGCAACAGCATGGCTCCTCAGCACGGATTAATCTAATGTTTGCTGTCAGTCACCACATCGTAAAATGTAATTATTTAAATTTAATAGCCATTTCTAATTGAAAATTGTTTCTACACCAGTTTTTTTCTGTGTATTTAGTGTTCCAAATCTGTTACTTATGATGTTCAATATTAGTTCGATACCTATGTAGGTTGTAGACAGAAGGCAGCTCACTGGGTTTTGGAATGAAGCCATTGTTGACCTAATATTTTTAGGTGAGTACATCAGTCTGTCTCGGCTTCAGAAGGCATCACATTTTGCTGATTTTCTTTCACTTGTTGTCTGTCGCTTAGATACTCACATACTGCAGGTCCATCACACCCAGTCTGTTCTGCTTTTGTGCTTTTTGTCTTCTTCTCAATGGATGGATGGTGTGACTCTGACATTTAGCTGATAATTGGAAGCAGGATGACTTTAACCAAATCATGATGTGAAAGCCACACGGAGGCTGGCACATGAGTCTACACAGCTGTTCACGGCAGCTTGGAGGCATTTTATCCTTGTGAAAACATCCATTAACATCTTTTCCACAAATCGCTCTTTTGCATAATTCTGAAGGTGAGATCTTATCATCTTGAGTTCAAGATGTTGATGGTTGCAGTTCTGAGGTAGAAACTCTTAAGCTTCAAGGGAAAGGTCTGTTCCTGCGGTCTGATTATTCACACACACACTGTGTTATGGTAATGACAGTAATCAGTCTCTCTTATTAATAGGTCAGTGTGACAGTGGGGTTCAGGTTTTCTAATGTCACATGACAGAGGATACACAACAAAGCGCAAAGACCTTTTCAAAAAAATCTCTTTCTCTCTTTTCCCCTCAGGTGACTCATGTGAATCTGTGAATTTCTCTGTAAATGCTTATCTGTCTTTCTATGAATACTCATTTGCTAGCTACTGGCAGACGTCTGTACACATCGATTTGCGGTGGAAGAGTAACCTCTGACTAGTCTGGCTATCGCCAGACCAAGCTCAATTTAAAATTGAACATTGGTCTGGGGAGTTTGCTATGTATTTCCTACTGCACAAGAGGCGTGATCAACGAGCATTAGTCACGCAATTGGATAGTCCTTCAACCAATCAGATCAACGGTCCAGGTGACGTACTTTGCAGAGCGACGCGAAAACTCCAGACAGGTTTACCGTGTGTCTCAGCTCCCTAGTCCCTAGTTCAGTAGTCAGGGCACTGATCAGGGAATCAGCCACATTCACTTTCATGATATAACGTACTGATTCACGACCTAGGGAACTAGGGAGCTGATTGAGACGCAGGTTTAGTTTGTTTTGGTTTGTAGTAATGATCCGCGGTTTGCAGAAGCAGCAATGGCATCGAGCGATTTTTGCAGGTTGTGCAAAAAAACATGAAAGTGATCGGTATTTACACCCACTCGAGCAATTTGTTTGCTAACTCAAGAAGTCATTCAGCATCGTCGAGAGTTTAAAAGGCGACTCTGATACTGTTCTGGTTCAGTGTAAATGAACGCGGAATATAGCCGCCCTAAACTACGTCATTGTCATGACAACCAAAAAGAATTCCAGTCAGCTCAAGCGCTGCGAGATTCAAGAAGCAGGGAGACGAAACATATAGAGCAAATAATAAAAATATTGTCTACCATCAAGGGGCATTGAAGTAAAAGAGTCCTGTACTCATATCGTGAAGCAAACCACCAAAATAACAGCGGAGAATCATTGTGTGTCATTAATCACTGTTTGTAATCTTCCTATGAAGAGACTGTCGGATCAACTCTCTGCTACATTTCTCTCAGGTAAGGTAAATGCTTAACACAATCGGCATCACTTTGATTGTGCATTGTTATATTGAAGTGACGGGTAGATCAGATCAGTTTGAAAGCTGCTTGCCGTCGCTTCTCTATTGTCATCGTGTTATACCCGCCAATAGCGAGCAAGGTGGATAAGCCAGTCTGTGATTGGTTCCCGCAAAAGTGTAACAGCGCAGCAGAAATGAACGCACAGGTTTCCAGACTGAGTTGCCGAGCGAAATCAAATCGCCGGCAGATCAGGCTGGGTTTACCCAGACTAACCTCTGACCTGACGAATGACGTAATGACGAACGTGGAAGCGCAGAGGATAGAGCAAAACAATACACCAGTCACGAATTAAAAGTCTAAAACAATCATTTAAAAAAAAAAAAAAAAGAAAGAGAAATGTCAGAGGATTTTGATATAAGAGAAGAGGAGCTGGAGTTTGTTGGCCAGCCCTATTTGTTTGAACTGTGAAAGGTGTCTAAACTTACGCTAATCATACCACCTACATCATACATCGCGTCATGGGTTACTCATTTGGTGCAAGTCTACTTGTTCAATACGCATACGATTATCCGCCAGAAGCTAGTTATTTGAATTTTAAAAAGTTTAAATTTTTCTTACAAAAATGCATTGTTTTCCTTCAAAAGGCCTTTATTAACCCCCTGCAGCTGTATGGATTATTTTTTATAATGGATTGGATGAATTTTTGGGGGCTTCAAAATCTGACTTCCCCTTCACAAGCATTATAAAGCTTGGAAGAGCAAGGATATTTTTAAATATATATCAGATTGTGTTTGTCTGAAAAAAAAAAAATAAAAATAAAAAAATAGTTACAGTACATACACCTAGGACGGCTTGAGGGTGAGTAAATCGTGCTAATTTTCATTTTTGGGTGAAATATTCCTTTAAAGGTACAATTCTAATTGAATGTGTCTCATGAAAGCATACCCTGAAATCATAAGAAATAAACTGATAAATTCTAATTTTCATAAAGATAATGAAGCAGTTTGGATCGTCATTAAATGTGAGATTCTGGAAACAAGATCTAAATTTAGCAGGATCTGTTGGGTTGGGAAGAAAATCATTATAAGCAGGGTGAACACAGAGTGAATTTTAAGTGGGAACAGGACGAAAAAAAAACAGTCCTGTGCAGAACTCAAGTTTGAGAAACATGATGAAGAGTTCAAGGTGTTGCAGGGCTTCCAAATTCCACAGATCTCAATCCAATCGAGCATCTGTGGGATGTGCTGTACCAAAAAGTTTGATCCACGGCAGCTCCACCTTGCCACCTGAAGGATCTGCTGCTAACTTCTTGGAGCCAGAGACCACAGGACAACTTCACGGGTCTTGTAGAGTCCATTCCTCTGCAGGTTGATGCTGTTTTGGCAGCATGTGGAGGACAAACAGCATATTGGGCAGGTGGTCATAATGTTTTGGCTCATCTGTGTATATATTCACAAGTTTGCACTTACATATAATCAGTTTGGCCCAAACCCAGAGTACTCCCCTTGTTCCTAGCTGGGATAGGAATAATCGAGAGTGAGATGTTGGGGTGTTGGAGGGATGCTGGGAAACTGTTGTGGGACAGAGGAAAGTCAGCTATATATAGGCCTCCCCTTCTGTTGATTATCCTGAACTTTGATAATAAAACATCAGCAAGAGAAAATGTGAACTTGTATTTATTTTAAATATTGGCTAGCATTTCATGTAATCTCTTGCAATCTAAGAGACACAATCGCAATATTAAATAGATCCCATTTATATTTTTTCTTTCATGTGGGTTCTTTCCATTTGCATCTTCATTTTTTTTTTCCAGTTTATTAGTTTTATATATTGGCAGAAATGTTAAATCTGTGGTATACTTCAGTAATGATTTTACACTTTCCCCATGCAGTCTCCTGCACACAGGCAGTAAGGGACCATCACTCTTAAATGAGCTCCAGGTCCTCTAGGGGTCTGAGGAGATGGCACCATACAACTCCCAAAGGAGCTTTACACTTCAAAATAAGATTACCCTCTCCTGATTTATTTGACTCTGGGACTTTACGGATGAAGTCACATATCATTGTGTGTGTAAGAGAAAGAAGGAAAAGTCTTAAAACCCAAAGTCTGCAGCCATGTATCTACTTGCAGAAGATTTTAGAGGTCTTTTGGAATGCTGGATTTAAGGGTTAGGGGTTAGACTGCCTACCACAGACTGTGTGTGTGGTTCGGGTAAACCCTACGTTATGTTATTATATAATTACAAAGATGGCAGTATCCGAAATTATTGTCCTTGTGGGGACCATTTTTTGTTTCCCTTAAGAAAAACAGCTTATTAATTGTACTACTTTTTTTGAAAATGTAAAAATGCAGAAAGTTTACTGTAATGGGTAGGTTTAGGGTTAAGGGATAGAATATATAGTTTGTACACTGAGTGTGTATGTGTGTGTTCTTGTATATGGTTTATGAGGACACATGTGTATAATGACATGGGTATTTCAACATAAACATGGTTTATGAGGACACTTCCTGTGTCCTCGTAAACCGAATGGCTTAAAAAACATACTAAACTGTGTTTTGTTTTTAAATTCAGAAAATACAGACAGCTTTCTGTGATGGGTAGGGGTAGGGGTAGTGTAAGGGGATAGAATATACAGTTTGTACAGTATGAAAACCATTACGTCTATGGAGAGTCCCCGTAAACCACATATACAAGTGTTTGTGTGTGTGAACATTTTATTGCTGAGAGGTTGCCCTTTTATAGCTTAATAATGCTCACAGTTATGTTGTATTGAAGTATTATCTTTGTCTCAGATGTTTATTTTAAAATTCCTTATGCGAAATGAAAATAGACGTATTCACTAAAAGTATACAGCTATAAAATGAATGTGAATAGCATAGCTCAGATAATTGGTTTTGGAAGAATTCTGTGATAAATATTTAAGTTTATATTGAGATCTCTGCCTTTTCAGTGCAGGCTTTAATGTCTTGTGCTCTGATTTACTTTAATATTAAATTATTGTTATTACAATTACAATTATTATTATTATTATTATTATTATTATTATTCATTTAATATATTTATACATTTAAACAAGACTAACATGATTTATATACATTTAAAGTAAAAATAATTGATAATTTTATAAACTTCTTTAAATACTAAGTTTTATCTTCACATAAATGTTAATTACCATAAATACATTCACATGACCACTTTTATGACTACTTTTAGCGCTCAGGTGTAGCTCTTTTTACAGTTTAAGAGTCTTAACTCCCTTGGGTCTCGGTTTTTTTCTAACCAGTGTGAAAGAGACTCAAAATACTCCGTCAATGTTACACATACAATTAAGAGCTATACATCATTTTAATCTGTGGAATATCTTCTTTTATTTGTGTACACTCAGAGTAAAAACAAAATGTTGTGCTTTTTGTAAAATAAAGAAAACAAACATGATGCGTGATCTCTCGTCTCCCTCTGAACGAACTCCAATCTGATAGTTCTCAGAAAATGAACTGTAACTTAGTGAATACTAATCACAAAAAAATTAGACTTATGTCTAAAAAAACGTTGAAATGTCAGGTTTTAAATCGTGTAAGTCAAATCGAAAAGAAAAATTCTGTGTTTATGTAATCTGTATGAAAAGAGAGCCATGTCAGAAGTCTGTGATTCAGCTCA
Organism: Megalobrama amblycephala; assembly: GCF_018812025.1. Lineage (NCBI taxonomy): Eukaryota > Metazoa > Chordata > Actinopteri > Cypriniformes > Xenocyprididae > Megalobrama > Megalobrama amblycephala. Next base: position 26,693,670 of record NC_063053.1, on the reverse strand, counting down.
TTATCCGCTAATGCGGCCATGCCCACGGAGCCAGCGCTATTCTGAGGCAAATTCAGTCAATACATGCATTCATCGTCTCAATCGTGTATTTATTGTCTTGAAAAGTGTTTATCTTTATAGCGATCTCTGGCCTCTGTTAGTTCCTGGAGAGTCACATGGTTGTTCTTCTTTAGATTAATTTGTGGACTAAAGGTGTACAGAGCGCCCTCCGGCTGCAAGTATGAATTGAAAACACAGTATCCAGCGCTCATATGACAATAAATATTTAATAAATATTACTCTGTATAGAAAATTGACATAAACATATGAGAATCCATCAATATTTCTCAAAATGTGCATGCTTTTAAGCTAAAAGGCTATATGAAATGCCATAGAGGTAACATAATTGTTCAGACACTTTGCATCACAGAAATACATTATATTTTAAAGTATATAATAGAATACCATTATTTTAAATTGTAATAATATTTCACAGTGTTGCTGTTTTTTCTGTATGTTTGATATACACCATGAGCTTGAGACATGATCAATGTCTCACAGGTTTTTTCACAGCCTACCTGACTGAAAGAGCTCATTATTATGCAAGTCTTTTCAGGTCATTATTATGCGATTCTTTTGTCTTCTCAGGTGAGAATCACCCATTATTCATGATGATTCACGCCTCCACGCATACTGTGTTTCTTGACAAAAAGTGTCTTACAAAATTTAAATCTCTCTATTGTTTTATATGAAGGAGTAGGCAGCATCATTTTTACATCATTCTGAAGCAAAAAGTCTACAACCTCCAATACCCAGAAGTCTTGTGAACACAGAATTAATATATATTTTTTGGCTTTATTTCAGTGACTTAAGTTTTTTGTTTTTTCAATAACCACGCATAAATGTTATTCCTTCAAAAACACAAACATGTACATACATGGTCCTCACATATTATTGTAGCCTAGTTTGTGCTGAATACAGCGTAATGACACTTTTGTCATTTATATGTTTATGAACAACTGAAAAAAGCACAAATGTCAGGGCATGTCAAAACTTCTCCAAATCCTCAGACCCCAGAGGGTTAATAAGTGTCTCATTTATGTTTTATTGAAGTATCAAATAGAAATATTTCTGTTTACGGAAGTATGTGGGTTCATATTGAGATCTGACTTCGGTAGTTTGGCAAATAGTTGAGTTTATGAAAAACTTTCATGATATTCCCAAACTATTATGATATTGATATGATTTTTTGCCTTTTCTGGAGCTGAATAGTATAAATTGCTGCTTAATTCTTTCTAACATCTTACATCTAACATACTCATTTTTGGGTTTCACAGAAGAAAGGGTTTTTAGTTTGGAACGACACAATGGGGTGACAATATGATGATGTGGATTAAGTAGAAGTTTCTGTGAAGTCGCTGTTTAATCTCATTGCTGTCTAGAGAAAAAACAAGACAAACCATCTGATTATTTTTCTATTCTTTGGGAAGTCTTGCAGTGTCATTTGAATATAATCTAATTTTTGTGCTCTATGATGGAAGGGTATCTGATTGCTTGCAGTTGTCCTGAAAGATTGAATGCAATAGCCAGTTACACAACCCCATGCTGTAATGATTTTGTGACAGTAGGACTCTTCTGCAGAGGCAGATGACGAACAAAGATTTTTATCAATAGGGTAACGTGATGTTCTAGGATTTTCACATCAAATTCGATTTCTCTCCTAATCGATTCTGGTGGATTGCATATCCTTCCTGCAGTTCACACACACAAGCTTCAGGCCTCCTTTAATAGAGCTCAGCCTCATGAGGCGTCTGAACACAATACAATCACATGCACACATACACACACAACAGGAGGATGACAGCTCATTTCTGCATTCAAATAAGCATCCTCTTCGTTCAGTTTAAATTGGACCAGTTTTCCATCAACAACAGTGTCCTGTTTTGGATTTTTTCGTTTTAAAACTGATTGGCACAAACTTCTTTGGCTGGCACAAGGCACATCAAATGAGTTGGCAGAGAATAATAATTTCTAAAGAAAGTGCGAGTTGTGCTTGCCCCTGTGAAACTAGCCGCCATGAGGCAAGGGTGGTTGCCAGGTCATTTCTATGTGGTTGGTAAGGTGTTCTGAGTAGTGTGTAGTAGGGTTGCACGGTATACCGGTACTACGGTAGTATCGCGATACTAAAGCTTCAAAATACTGGCGATGCCATTGTATTTTTTAAACGGTAGTATCGTCAGTACCGTAAGGAATGTTGTATGTGCGGCAGGTACACTTCAATTGAACATGCGTGCCTGCAAAAACATTACAAGAGACTGCCATTGACTGTCTGCTGTGCCCTGTGTAGTAAATGCTCTGTAGAATTAGCGCCTTATTGTTTTCTGATGCTTCAGTTAATTTTGCAATGAGATAAAGTTGCACTTGCACGTTGTTATTCGCAGTGCATTTTATCTGGAGAAAGGGTCTGAAATTCACTTAATTAACATCATAAAATCTTTATATAAGAATGAATTCTCACAGTTTTTCCGTTGCTCATTTGGCCACTTCTGGAAAAGATTAAATAGTTTGTTTCTAGAAACATCTTTGCGAACACGATTCAGACAAATGCAATTCCATTCATCAATAAGCTATAGCGGGTTTGCACTCGGTTCTTATCAATCATATCAATCGTGATTTTATAATTATAAATGTATTATATGTTTTAATATACATACTGCTATCCAGTCAGGGTTAGATATTTCAAGATAGGCTGGCAAAAATGCTCCTGATAGTTCGTGACACGAGCAAGAGCGCTGTTTTTGTTTCGTTTCTAAATGAATCTGTTTATGAACAAATTGTGTGAGTCACTGACTCACTAATCCATTCATTAAGACAGTCATTTGCTTCGTTCCTGAATGAATCAGCCGTTTTGAACGAATCGGTTGAATGATTCATTGACTTAATCATTAACACTTGCTGCCACCTACTGGCGACTTTAGTCTCCCATCTAAACGTAGGTCTATTCTATCATTTTTTACCATCTAAACGTAGGTCTATTCTATCATTTTTTTCCACCAACATTTTTATTTCTATATTCAAATTTTTATATTTGAAACATTAATATCATAACATTATTTATGCAATTGTAATTGAAGTGTAAATGCATAAATGCTACATCGTAATGTCATTTCATACAGCTTCTGTGCAGTGCTAAGATGAATTTTGTTTACATTGATTCATTTGAATGGTAATAAAAGCCTGTTATTCATTCTCATTAATGAAGTATTCAGAGAAAAATCTGGTCTGTTTTCATGTTTTTATGAAAGTTTGGTTCATTTTGTATACTGCATGGTATCGCGATACTACTTGGTATCGTGATACTTCAGCTGGTATAGTATCGTAAGACATTTTTATGGTATCGTGACAACCCTAGTGTGTAGTATATTGCTCTGCTGTTACTAGGATTGCTGAGTCTCATTCATGCTGAAAAATCATCTTAGACCATCCTGTTTTTTTGTTGTTGTTTTTTTGTCTTAGCCATTAGAGCTGCACGATTAATCGAAATAAAACCAAAATTGCAATATGGTTTAGTGAGATTATCAAATCACAAAGGCTTTATTTATTTAACCCTTAAAGACCTACAGTAGAACATTTTGGGGGCACCTCTCTCTTGCCTGTACTTTTCTTTATTTTTCAAACCCATTTTAGCATCAAGTGCCATTTATCATTTTAAACAGGAGAACTTGAAGTTTTAATGTCACTCATTTAAACTCCCAATTTTACATTTATTTTGTATGAGAATGGATGAATTTTCCAGAATTAAGAAAAATGCAAACCTCCTGAAGTTTGGATTTTTTTCCTTTAGAAGTTGCACTTGGATGTTTTAAACTTCCAGATAGGGTCTGCATGTAATATCTGCATGTAATAATCCCTAAGCAAGTTACAGCCATTTATTACAACATTATTATAGGTGCTTTTCGGTGAAAAGTGATGTTTTTCATTTACTGGCAATGTAGATATGTCCAAAAAAGTTCAGGAATTAAAGAATTTAAAAACATTGTTATATAAAAACAGAACACTGAAGTAAAAGTGATTTGTGCAATAAAAATAAAACAGTGCAAATGATTTTTACAGACTACATAAGAAGTATTTACATAAACGAAACTTTATCTTCCGTCAGAATCGATTCCACTGGGACATTGTGTAGAGACTCATTTGAAAACATAAATTTCGACGCCTTATCTGATGTGTACTGCTGTTTTATACTTGTTTTTGGTTTGCTCTCATGCAAATCTGTTATTTTGTGTTTGTTTTCATGCACGCACGCATGCAACTACTAGTTGAGTACTACTACTCAACTACTATTGGTGGTTCAGAAGACCAAAACATATGTTTATTGGTTGAGTAGACAGATTCACCCAATCTGGTCACGGGGGTGGGTCTAAGCATCAGCAATCATTCTTGTTTGGCTCAGAGGAACAAACTGCATAGGTTTCTTTGACGAACCAATGTTGATCAAAACTTAATGGCAATCACATTCACTGAGACGAGTGTGATACCACTGAAAAGCTGGGAATTTTCTCTTTACGAGACTTTTAGCATACAGATTAGATTAGCGGCTCAAAAGTATTAAACATTAAAGAACAATACCATATTAAACCATATTAAACTGAGCAAACCAAGTTTTAAGAGCCTACTCCTAAATCTCTATGATATTCTGGTCTTTGAATATAGCTTGAGCCTCTCTTTCAATATACAATGTAAGTGTATGGTATTTTTCCACCCGTTTTATCAGCCACCAGGCAAAATTGTAAATCCAATCACTTAGAAAAGTAATAGCACAGCTCTCCTCAGCAGCCCACGGGATTTGAGGCATCATTCATGTCTGTAGAATAAATGGTTACCTGCTATAAAGTTTGAATAATAGTAATTTTGCCTTAGCAAACACCACTAATGTTGTTGTTCGCCAGGTTGTTCAGGAATAGATGCAGAAAATCTGCACATGTGCGACGGAGCACAAGCTCTCACCTGGTTATGGGTGTGAAAAGGTTTCTGAGAAAATGCCTTGGATTTGGTGTGTGCGGTGTATGTTTGCGTGTATGCCGTTCCCTTGAGTCTCTGCCATGCCGGGTGTGAGATCTCTCTTAATAGCATTTGATTTCTCCAGCGTGTAGATGTGATTCAAAGGAGCCATTTTTCTCCCAGTATCCGTTCAGTTTCATCCATGTGCTCTTGTCCCTGACAAATCCAACAGAATTAAAAATAATCCAACAGGAGCCATATTCCTATATTCCTAACCACTCTAATAGCTTATATTAGCTGGTGTGGGATGGGATTTAAGTGACTTTGATGGACAGCAGGTGTGTTGTGACCCCTCACTTGAGGTAGTGAGATGCTGTTTACCCAGAGAATCTCGCATCTGCCCTCACTCGCGGCTGATGTGTTTTTGCTCGGCTCACATGCTAACGGGTGGTTTCGCTCGGGTCATGGATTTCCTTTCAGGTAATATTGGAGGTAAACATCAGGGCCTCAGAGTCTGCATATGTCCGATAGCGTTGGATGTCTGTTATGGCTGAGTTTCTCAGGGATCTGGACTGTAGGCTGCAATTGAGCTAAAGCTGAAGTGCAATTGCATCACCAAATGCAATTGCAACAAGAAAGGTTGTTTCCCAAAGTGAAAGCTCACTGGTATTTGGCTTGACTACTAAAATTACATTCTTGTGACTGTTCTAGTAAACTATTCTGGTGAATAGAGACAGTTTGATTAATGTAAATTAATGACCCCCTGTATGGAAAATCAAGTTTTTAATGTTGTTTATATGTCTATGTGGTGTTTTTAATATGCTTGAAGACAAACCATGTGCAAATTCATATGTCAACACCATTGCTTACTATATTTCATTCATCAAAACTGCAGTGAAATAAAGAAATCGCTGGTGTCTGTGACGTCACAAACTACCTTGTAACCAATCATCCTCAATGTGCCGGCGGGCTTTAGCATATCATTAACAGCGAACTAGCAGGGGAGTCTCGAGAGAAGCCAGGTTATCCCAGTATATTTTTCTGCTGATATGAAAAATCATGTAGATTTAGAAATATGGTGGGTGTATGATGTATATATGATGTTATGATGAACTATATGCTTTTCTCCACCGATGTTCTGAGTTGTTCAAAGTGTTTATAAGAATACTGATTGTTAGAAGGCTGCTGTCTGACGAACGTTAACATGGTTTGTATAACATTAGCAACACATTATTAGCTGTTTGATAACAGTCAAGTAAAAGGCCAATCATATTAATTACCGTAATGAATAACCGTAAAGAGCGATATCATAGTGCAACGTTTACCTCAGTAAGTTGACCAAGAGGATCTCTGAGCTGGCGTGAGCGAGTGGAGCAAAACATTTTATAAAATAAAGTAGAAATTTAGTAATTTATTATATTTAATTTTTTTTTTAATTGTATTATTATATTTAATATTTAATTTAGTAATTTATTATTATATTTAATTTTTTATTACTTCATTTTTTTTTTATTAATTTTTTTTTATTACATTTTCTTAGTAACAGCATTACCATTGGTAAGTTGTAAAAATGTAAAAAAAAAAATGCCATCTATCACTATAATTCACATATTTCAACACATATTAAACACACACAAGAACATACCTACATAGAAATTAAGGTAATAAAATTAAATATAACACCGATAATAGAGAGAATAGACAAATAAAATAAAATATAATACAATACAGTAATAAAAAAAAAAAAATATATATATATATATATATATATATATATATATATATATATATATATATATATATATATATATATATATAGGGATACTAATATAGGTATCGGGCCCAATACCAAGCTCATGTACTTGTACTCGTACTCATAAAAATACCCCCGATACCAAAGACCGATACCTCACGTGACGTAACTGACAGAATTTTCCATGCACAGAGACACCGGCGGCAGCAGCAGAAACAATGTCAGCCTCAGAGGTGTGGAAATACTTCAAAAATTTATGACGACAACCCACACATTGCGAACTATTCGTGAAGGCAGGATAGGCAGAATCGCACTGAATTACACAGACCACAGAAAGAATCTCTCTTGCACGCGCTCTCCGTCTTTCTTGTGCGAAATCCCAGTTCTCTCAGACAGACTATATATATATATATATATATATATATATATATATAGGTAATTATGCCATTTGAAGGTTATTGGACACTGTAAAAAAAAAATGTCTTTAAGTTTGTGACAAGCACATAAAAAATTATTACTTTTTTCATTAGAGTAATAATAAAGAAGCTGTCCTACATTCATTAGTCTCACTGTGTTGTGTTTGGAAAACTGCAATATCACCAAAAAAAAATCTTATGCCTGGCTATTCTGTTGCTCAGTGCCCTGTAGCACCAGCCAGAGGGCAAAAATGTGATTTTCCTAGCCCTTTTTCTCACTCTGGAGGTGTAAAGTGCTTGGAGGTTGGGCAGGGGGGCACCAATGATCCTCTCAGCAGTCCGGACTGTCCGTTGTAGTCTGATTTGGTGGCTGAACAAAACAAGACCGTTATTGATGAATACAGGACAGACTTAATGACGGCCGAGTAGAATTGTATCAGCAGCTCCTGTGGCAGGTTGAACTTCTTTAGCTGGCAAAGGACCTTTTCAGTTGATGTGATTATGATTGTCCCATTTCAGGTCCTGAGAAATAGTAGTGCCCAGGAACCTGAATGACTCCACTTTTGCCATGATGCTGTTTGTGATGGTGAGAGAGGGGAGTGATTTCTCCTGAAGTCCACAATTATCTGTTTTGAGAGTGTTCAGCTCCAGGTTGTTATGACTGCACCAGACAGGCAGCTCTTTAACCTTCTGTCTCATCCTGGATGAGGCCGATGCCTGTGGTGTCGTCCACAAACTTCTGCAGCTTGACAGAGGGGTCTTTAGAGATGCAGTCATTTGTGTATAGTGAGAAGAGCAGTGGAGAGAGAACAGAACCCAGGGGGGCACCATTGCTGATAAGAGTCCTGGATTGAGTCTCACTAACTGATGCCTGTCTGTCAGAAAGCTGGAGATCCACTGACAGATTGGGTGAGCACAGAGAGCTAGCTTCATCATCCACAGACCTGATTTATCAGTAAGCAAATAAAAAAGGGGATCCTGCAGGGGTCCAGGAATGTCCTTCAAGTTGGCCAACACATCTTAAATTACTTAATGAGAGCAAAAAGAAGGCAGTCATTTAGTTCAGTGACCAGAATGATAGTGGAGCGTTTGAAGCAGCAGAGAACTTCACACTGCTCCAGTGATCTGTTGGAGATCTTCTTGAAGATTGGGGCCAGTTGGTCAGTTCAGGCTTTTAAACAGGCAGGTGAAATGCCATCTGGGCTTGAAGCTTTCCTAGTCTTTTGTTTTTTGAAGACCCGACTCACAACCTCCACACAGACAATAAACGCAGGTTGAATGGCAGGAGGGGGGCCGCAGGAGCTGTTGGTGTATGTGTGAACTGCAGATCAGAGCGGCTGTGCGGTGTGAGACCAGAGATGTTCACAAGTCTTTCATCTGAAGTCTGAGTCAAGTCTGAAGTCTTTAAGCTGGAGTCTGAGTCAAGTATGGAGTTTTTTGTCATGAGTCCGAGTTGAGTTCCAAGTCATTTTAGCCTATTTTGATCCTAGTATTATATAGACAAAATATATGATCTTTCTATCATCTGTTTTGTTTGTAATAAAGGTCCTAAGATGTAAGGGATGTACATCCAGCCTGTTACTTATGTTATAATCCATTACAATGTACAAATCTATCATCCTGGTAATGAATAGTCATTTTCAAAACAGTCGCTAAGTGGACGCAAGATACCGCAGTTTGTTATACAGCGTTGTTATTGACCACATTCATTATCAGATAATATCAAACCTGCTTTATGTTTCCAGCTGTTTTAAGTCAATAGAAAACTGTATACATACTGATCGTGATACGTTAAAATATGCACTTTAAATAATAAATGGATTAACCTCTCTTTCTCTCTCTCTCTCTTAGACACATTAAGAGAGTGAAAAGCTGCATATACTATATGAAAAGATTTTTTTTAACAGGCTGGCAATCCAAAGGAGCCATGCAGCTACACCACAGTATAATAGTGAGTTAATGTGACCTTTATGGATGGGATGTCTAATGAAATTTTATGTTGTCATTCCCGTATCTTTAATCGTTTTACACAACTTCTTTGCATCTAGCTGATTTGACGTTAATAAACCCAAATGTGAGAACATATGGCACGGTGGCGCCCGTCATATTTCATGGGATTCTTCTGACATTTCGGAGTTTATGCGCAATACACGGACATATGCAATTGAATTCTATGACAAAGGTCTGATCTACCACGACACGCAGAGAAATAAATGTGACACAGATATTAAAAACCATTCAAATAAAAGACAAATTCTTTCTCGAGTGTCCATCTCTGTGTGAGGCTGGCTTTTTCAAATGTACAGTAAAACACATTCAGGAGCCAGCTGTTGATTCTCCACAGATCGTAGGGGTGCCCTACACTGTAAACCCTAACGCTCAAAATAATTAATTGGTTTGAGTAGGACAAACTTAAATTAAACAAATTAGTTCATTCAAATGAACTTTTATGATTATTTAGCACTTTCTTTTTCTTTCAAGCTCACAGAACTGATATGTTTTAAGTAAACTGAACTGTTTCATTGTTTTGAGTTTTATTTTATTTTAATTTAGATGAACTTAAAGGATTAGTCCACTTTCAAATATTCCTGATAATTTACTCACCCCAATGTCATCCAAGATGTTCATGTCTTTCTTTCTTCAGTCGAAAAGAAATTAAGGTTTTTGATGAAAACATTCCAGGATTTTTCTCCTTATAGTGGACTTCAATGGCCTCCAGACGGTTGAAGGTCAAAATTACAGTTTCAGTGCAGCTTCAAAGGGCTTTAAACGATTACCAGGTTTTTGGAGTGTTACCATCATGGTGACAAGTGGAGCATGCAGCTTGAATTGAGAGCAAGTATGCCCTTTATATTGTTGTACTTATTCAGCAAGTGCTATACCATGCTGTTGTTAACGTATATCAAGTAACGAAACAAAACAAAAGCATTAACACATCTATGTACTAATTGAAAATACACTGTGTAAAAGTAGTTATTTCATGCTTCCTTCAAGCACAAGCTTAATACACTACAAATTAATTTGTAAAGTAGTATACCTTTTACAAATGCAATTGGGGAAGGATGAAATATATATATTCATCTTTAAGAAAGTACACTGGCTAGGTCCTTAATTCCATCTACAACATGTTTGAAACTTGTTAAAAGTGATTATCATAATGATGTTTTCTGAGCACAAAAAATACTTTAAATATGACCTACAAACTCTCACACACACATATATCTACATATAATATATACCCACCCATTGTAGCGAAGTTAGTTTATCCTCTGTTGACCTGTTATAATCTACAATACAATGAAGTGTATGTGAGTTCTACTTGTTGAGTATAGTACAGATAAAAGTTTACAGGAAATGTGTTTTGAGTTGCAAAAAAATAATTATTCATAATCATGAAGTAAGTTTTATAATTATGACCTTTGCATTTTCAATAATTTAACCACACTTTGAGTATCAGGTATTGTTTAATTAAATTCAAATTTATTTATATAGCCCTTTTCACAGTTTTGCATGGTTGCAAAGCAGCTTTACATGCATATAGAAAGTAGTTACAGAAGTAAAGATGTAATTATGACAAATAAAGAAAACAAAATAGTCTTTTTTAAATGGTGAGAGAAATTCACGTAGTTGATCAGAAGTTCAACTTTAATGGCCCAATGCACTTTGAAATATGGACTGCAAGGGCTGTCAAAATATTATGAATTATTAAATGAATTATTAAAATGATCCTGACCAGTCCTCAAAAATTACACAAAAAGTAAAAATGTCAAATAAATTCAGAAACGTCAACTGTATGAAAAGTATCAACATAAAATGTATTAAAATAATTTCAATTCATGTGCTGCGTAATGCGAGACCATCAAACTGCCAAACATTTCAAAGCGTTTTACATCCGGAACAATTGTGCAATATATATTGTGAGTTGAAGCGAGCTGAGACAACGGGCAGAGAAATGTTACGGATGGTTTTATTCCGCATGCACTGAAACACAAGCAGTTTTGCACATTCACATTCTTCCACCAATTAACGGAACTGTCTGTGTTTTAGTGCATGCACAAGAATAAAACTAATGTTATACCGGTTTATGCAATTGCTTCCTGCAGCATGAATGACAGATCATGTTGGGTAAAAGGGAAGCAAAACATTCTGCAGATAATATAATGTTGTGTCTGCTGGCTTTATTTCTTCAACAGCTTCAAGTTTAATGCACTTCCGTGTTCTATATAGGCTGTTTCACATTTATTTCCACATACCGCTTACTGCGCCTATATTGAGATTTACACAAAGTAACCCCGGTTTTTCATTGTGCATATCTGCATGATGCCGCAACAGGTAAACCGAGTACGCTTGTGTGCCAGCTACCCGGGTTTGAATCCAGTCCGTAGTGTTTCCTACATTCAATGTACATATCTGTTCCCAGTGTCTCGCTGATGTTCTCCAGATAAGCGAGTTACTGTTCTGGGGGTGTTTGCAAAATATCAGTAAAAGGCAAATTCCTAAGCTGTGCCATTATTTATTAAGATTACTTTATTGTATTTGAAGCACACAATAATGATGCCATTACACTTCAGGTTTACTTGGAATGCCATTGCAATATGTTCTAAAATCACTAAATGTAAATGATAGTATGACCTCAGTTTGTTTTCAGTATAATATTAATGTATGTTCAACACTCTTACAGTGTTCCTGAATTGCAATTGTAACATCACCAAAATACATTTCAGGTTTATGCTGAGTGAATTCTGCATTTTAAAACTTAAATACAAGAGTAGATATTTAAAGTGTACTTAAGTATACTTGGAATAGTTCCACTTAAGCACAAACAAGAATATTTAATACATCTTTAGTTGAACTTCAGCACTGCTTTTGGACAACTAAAATGCATTTAGTACAAAATTAGTTGTTCCAATTTAACAGAATTTAAGTATACCAATTTATAGTGTTTCACAAATACATTTAGTTATACTAAAGTATATATACATATAAATTGTGCTTAAGTAGTTAGTTAAGCTAGCTAAGCTAGTTTTTCACTAGGGTGGTTTCTTATACTTGGTGATGGTCCTCAGGCCTGTCCAGACTGATGCCTGATTGTTGGCTGAAAACGTTTTTTTTTTTTTTTTTTTTTTTTTTTTTCTCCAGCTTTTCAGAGTATCTCCCCTGTCACTGTGCCTGGTTATACAGGATTTTGTCCCCACTTCTGTAAGCATTTTCTTTGGCATGACAAAGCTGTCCGAGTTTTGCTGTTAACCATGGTTTATCATTACTGAATAATGAATATGTCCTAGTAGGGATGCACATATACTCACAGAAGCTTATGTAGGGTGTTACAGTATCTGTGAGCTCGTGCAGCTTCTGTGCAGCTTCAAAAACACTCCAATTAGTGCAGTTGAAGCAGTAGTTCCTGATCTGCTTCATTAGACCATCTTTTTACAGTGCTTATTACAGGTTTAGCTTATTTCAATTTCTGCCTGTAGGATGGAATGGACTAGACACTCAAAGAGCGCCAAAGCTGCATGTGGAACAGAGTGATATGCATCCTTTATTGTGGTGTAACTGTGGTCCAGTATAATACTGTCTCTGGTGGGACATGTAACATGCTGTTTGTATTGTGGCAGTTCACAGGTGAGATTTGCTTTGTTAAAGTCCCCTAGAATGATTATTAGAAATGAATCATTTATATACGAAGTTCTGTCATGAAACTCTAGATGCCGCAGGCTAATAGGTCCTTTAACTCAACCTACTCGTAATCACATCATTATCTATAGGACATATAGCTGATTGGTTCCTGCTGTATCAGTAGCCAATGAGCTTGTGTGTTTAAACTTAAATACATGGGTAGCCTTAGCAGTGCAGCGCGCTTTCAGAAACCCTCCACCTTCCCCAGCTCCACCTGTATAGATCTTCTACGGGTAATTCATGTACGCTATATTGTACAGCAGACGCATGTCTTACTTGCTCACGTGTGTTATGTATGTTTTAGCAGTAGCAAGTCCCATACTTGCTTTGCAGCAGCGTAGCAGATCAATTCCGCCAAGACCAAACATACAACATTGTCATACCCATTAACATGCCAAACTCTCCAAGAGTTGTCATGGCAGAAATGCATTTAACAGGGAAATTACCACTCCACTTCACATTGTCCAATGAAATTTGAGCTTGTTGTGCCACATCACGATTGGTTGGTGTATTATGACGGGCATCGCACATCAATTATGTAATATTTTAAAACAAATATGTGGATTTTTAATTGAATCGACACACTGGCAATCACTGAGAGAGTCTTACACATACAGTACACAGTGTCTACACCGGATGTGACCATTGTTGCTTTGCATCGCACTGCAACAACTAGAAGTTGTCCACACTGGATGCGACAAAGCGACCTTTGCAAATCCAAATCCCGGAGCATCAGTTTACTGTTGGGGATATGTCAAATCGCATCCAGTGTAGACAGCATCACTGATTATAATGGGTTCTATTTGCTTTTGTCGCATCGCGTCTGGTGTAGACACAGTGTTACATGGTCTGCGGTTCGCCTTTTTTTTAATAGACACTTTGGTCACAGTTATGAATGTGCAACTTCAAACACAAACTTCTTGTAATATATTTTTACAGTGAGCAGAATAATTACAACAATAAGCAAAAAATGAGTGAATAGTGGTTGTGAATCAAGTGCAAAACAAGATGCAAACCCATAGTAATGCGCTATGGCAATGTATGTCTGGCAGCAATACGTAAAAATAAGGGGCACTTTTGATTCCTGCCTGGTAAGTTTGATTCATTTCAGAATAACTTCTGCATACTGTTTGTATAGCTACTCATAAATATTCTTGGAAGTCCATAAATGACGATTTTCATCTATTAAATTTTTTGTTTACTTAATGTTTGGTGTATTTACATGACATGACATGACAATGAAAAGGTTTAAGGTTTAATGCAGCATTTTTTTTTTTTTGTACTTCTCTTTTTTTCCCCTTCAAATCTAATGCAGCATTTGTTTTACAGAAGAAATCAGTTTTGTATTTTTATGCTGTACAGATACATGCTTGGAGAGACTAGATCGACTACTTTTAGAATTTCTTATTGCTTTCTTTTTGCAAAGTGTTGTGGCTGCCAACCTAAACATTTACAATGAATCATAGGCATTTCTAGGCTGTATTTAAGTCCCCTTCAAAATATCAAAACCAGCTGGCTCTCATGTGAATGTTATCTGATTTCAGGGATATTCATTTAATTTACAAACATAGTTGTTCTGATTGTTCGGACCTTTGTTTGGAAGGAAAAGTAGAGCCTGGACCTTTTAGAACTCTAATTGAATAGTGCTGGATAATGGTTTTTGCTCTGTGAGGACCGATTATTTTGTGTTTTTCTGCAGGGATTCAAAAGGAGTTGAAATAATTTGCAACACATTGAAGCATAAAATGAAGTGTAATTATCTTGGAGGAGAGGCGAAAACTCAGCCAACCATATATTAACACATGCTGAAATTATGACCTTCGCATTCTTACATAATCAGCCTCTCATACACAGATATTTATGAGCCAAAAGAGGACACTAATGAATCTGCACAGAATGGGGATTTACAACTTTTATTTATTAATGAGGAAATCGTTATTATTATAAACATTTATTAGTTGTACTTTGATATTACTTGAGGCAGTCAATATTCCATCATGCACCTGGAAACCAAACCATTTCCTGCCAATCTCTTTCTGTCAGGTACCGTTCTAGTGGAAAACATGCAGATCAACGGTCGTGCGCAGGATCCAGATAGAACCATCTCCTTGACGCTGCTGGACAACTATGATTACTGGGTTATCCTTGACCCTACACTGCAGAGACTGTATCTCAACAGCACCGGACGAGTGCTGGACCGTGACGTGAGTAAACAAACACGCACATTCTGTCAAAAATAACATATTGCTGCTGTTGTCCTTTGGCTGACACACACACACACACATTTATAATATGGAAGTCTGCCTGAAGTCTCTAAGACAAACAAGCGCTACAATAAATCCCGTCCAGATTTGCAGCACACCGACACGTCACAGTAATAAGATCATGACAGCCACACAGCACTGCAACATTTTCTTACTCAGTATTTTAGTCTTTCTAGTTAAATATTTTAACATCCTTAAATCAAGATAAAAATACTTACTTAAAATTGCATGAGATATTAAGAATTTTCAGAGATTTTATCTTAAATAAAGTCAAACACAGTCAAACCAAAATGTATTCAGACACCTTGAACATTTCATTCATTAATACAGTTTATTCACTATAGTTTAAAAAAATAAAATATGACAAGATCTCAGAGTTAAACTGTTTCAGTGTCTGAATAATTTTTGGTTCCAAATTTGTATCAGTTGTACTGGTAGTCCACTGTATGAAGAATTTTTGAGTATAATATGTCACAGTTTACTTTATTTTGCAATCCTCACTTACATTAATTAACTATAGTGTCCTTCACCCACTAGTAAAAACATATCAAAAATATAAAAAATGTCTGAATAATTTTTGGTTTGACTGTATATATAACACAATGTTGTGATGTTTATGCTTAAAAATACCTTTTGTGTCAAAAACGTTTGCTTCTCAAGTGCATTTGTTGTATTTAAAATATATTTAGACATTTTTCTTTTTAATATTATGTTTTAGATTATTTTTAGATTATTATTTTTCATAATAATAATATTTATTTTTTATTTTAAACATAACATTTTGTGAGGTTTAAGCTTAAAAATAATTTACCATAATAAAAATTAAAATAATTTATCATTACCAAAATCTTAATGCAAGTGTGCTTTTAAAGTAAAAGTATTTAAAATATATTTAAACATTTTTCTTTTATATATTAAACATCTTTTAGATGAGGATGAGGATGATGATGGTAATTATTAAGGTTGTTGTTATAATGTTTGACTGCACTTTATGTATTCACAGTAGTGCTGTCAATCAATTAAAAAATAACTACTTAATCACACTTTTTTTCTGTAATTAATCCTGATTAATTGCACCTAACATTACAGTTTTTAATATATTTTTATAGTGTAATAATTTCATGTTTAATCTCCAAATTAATGTAGAAACAACATTAATATAGTATATTTTAAATATTTGATCTAACAATTAGGAAATATCAAGAAACTGAAAGTTGTCAAAGACTTCACAGCAGAAATTATAAATTAAATATAGATTAATCCTTACTAAAGCAACAAAAATAATTCAATCAAGAGCACTGAGTGATATTTTCTTTGTCTTTTGTTCTTTGATTAACATTAATGACACAGCAGCAGCAGGTTTATAAGGCTGCTGTCACTTTAAGACATGATGTGAATCTGACACATATCCAATGTCCTTACAACTCTTTACGGTCAATTAAGACTTTATTTAACTCATTTACGACTGTGCTTATGATTATACTCGATAAAGCGGGCATTTTGGTATAATTTTGTGTCTTTTTGTCTGTTCAAGCGAAAGAGAACTGAATGCAGACGATTTAAGTTCTTTTTTGTCTTATCGCTTTTGAGTGGTTTAATGCCACTTGAATAAATGATAGCACGATCACAATGTAACATCAGCTAAAGAATGAAGAAAAACGGTTACTGCATTAATTACATTAAATATTTAAAGAATTAAACTGAAAAAAATGATAATAATCACATACGTTAAAGTGTTTTGATAGCACAATACAGTAATTGCAGATTCACAGAATGTGATTCGCTCGAAAAAATGTAAATGTCTGTAAATGTCTGATATAACTGAACATGAAATACTAACATAAACTAACAGCATCTTTCCCTTTACTGAAAAACACATATAATATCACTTTAATTCCTAAATTTACTCTCCTAATGCAGTCCCTTGCAAAGCATGCTGGGAACTACGGATCAACTGCCCAGTTAGTTATGTCAACATTAATATGTGCGTTTCACTCAGCAATGTTAAGTTGACTAAACAAACACGTATTAAGTAAAGCTGACAATACTCATTTTTAGTAGAAACAACTACATTAAATTAAGTTCATGTAGTTACATGAGTTTTTAAGTAATGTGAACAAGGATGGTTTCAGTGAAACTAACAACAGTGAAAGTTCTTTTTTTTTTTGTCTGAGTTTTGTCTGTGGCTTTATCTTTATTAAGATATAACTTTTATATTTTTATAAGGTTTTTTGCTTTTTCGACTGTGCTGTCAGAGTCTACTGTTCTAGAGTACAAGAGCAGCCAATGTTTCCATCAAAAAGACTGAAAAAGCAAAAGATTTTCCTCCTACAGCCACTATATGATCATTGCAATTCCTCCCATTTCTTTTTCTTCAAGTGCTTCATCTCCTCCCTCTTATACTGTCTGTCTGTCTTACACCAATCTTCTATAAAGCACCACACATGTGTCTGTGTGCTCGTCTGAAAAGCATTGCGGTACTGACAGGCCTCTTATGCCACTATTGGATGATGATTACAGGATATTCCCTCCTCTTCCTCCTCCTCGTCCTCTTCAGGAGGCTTTGTGGGATTCAGCCACTTCACTCAACAGCTCCACTGCTTGTTTTATTCTGAGTACTTGCAGCCAAACACCTTATTTATACAAAAGAAAATGAGGAGGCTTGACATTAATCCTGTTTGCATTGTTACATTCAGTTATGTAATCTTGTGTATTCACACATACAGGCATCTTATTGCTGGAGATTGCTGATTAGCTATATTGTTTACGTACAGTACTTTACTAATGGCAGTTACCCAAATGTTATTGATGACTGGTCATAGCTTTTGAAAATATCACAAATGGGTAGTGTTGCCATTTATTACCTTATGCGTATGTATGTTTTCAGCTCTCAAATCTCATTCACAGGGGCCTTGTCTCATGATTTGCTAATGCATCCAATTACAATAGTTGTTTTCTCTATATTTTATAAACCCCTTTATGTTCTTTCTTCCAGCCGCCCAGTTACATCACCACCATCGTGGTTCAGATTCAGTGCACCAATGAACTGGTGGGAACGGTTATTCTGCATGAAGTACGGATAGTTGTGAGGGACAGAAATGACAACACGCCACGTTTCCAGCAGCCTCGTTACTATGTATCAGTTAATGAGGTGAGGCCTGATAACTTATGCACTGCCTCATTTCCTCTCTGTCTCTCTGTCAATTCAGTTTCTATTTAATGTGCATAGTATGCAAATGTTCTATATTCATGGGATTCCTGGACAGCCTGCCTCATTTGACAAAATGTGCAGTATACAACAGCGCATTATGGTGGGTACTGTATCTGACAATGCAATGTGATAAATGAACCAGAAGGAATTACAACTGGATATATATATATATATATATATATATATATATATATATATATATATCCAGATGTAATTCCTTCTGGTTCATTTATCACATATCACATTGCAACTGTATGTGACAATGCAATGTGATAAATGAACCAGAAGGAATTTATATATATATATATATATATATATATATATATATATATATATATATATATATATATATATATATATATATATATATATATATATATATATATATATATATATATATATTTTTTTTTTTTTTTGGACATACATTGATGTTTACATTTGAAAACAGAGGGATCGTAAGATAATAATTATTTATTTCTTAGCCGGCAAGTTTTCAGTGAAATTATTGATGACCATGAGTGTTATGTCGATGTTTTTAGTTCAAATATTCCAACTGATAGCCATCTTGAGTTTTTGACGGATGTGATAATGTGTGTAAGGGGTGAACTATGTTCGATTTTTGAGTAATTATAAAACGTGCTATATATATATATATATATATATATATATATATATATATATATATATATATATATATATATATATATATATATATATATATATATATATATATATATATATATGTGACAGTAAACTTTATATATATAATATATATAATTTTTACTGTCACTTTTAATTAAGTTAATGCATCCTTGCTGAATAAAAGTGATAATTTCTTTAAAAGAAAAAATCTTACTGACCCCAAACTTTTGAATGATAGTATATACATTCCCAGCTGTAATTACTTCTGGTAAGTATATATAGAAATCTGCTAAGTGGTAATAACGGAATAACTTAAAAAGGGATTCTCACTATTATTTACAACAGGATCTGCATTTTTATGGGTTTAAATAAAATATTTTTGTCATAAGAGACAATGAAAACCACTCATTTCCTCGTAAAAAAAAATATATATATATATATATATATATATATATAACTTGATTTTCAAGTCAATGAATTTGTGACAGCTGAATGTAACATTTTTTGACAAACCAAACATTTCAGTCTCTGAGTAACACCGAAATAAACTTCATTCATAATACAATGATCGACATAACACACTCATGGTCATCAATCATTTCACTGAAAACTTGCCGGCTAAGAAATAAATAATTATTATCTTATGATCCCTCTGTTTTCAAATTTAAACATCAATGTCTGTCAGAAAATAACGTGCACAGTATTTACGAGAAGCATAGGTCCAGGGAGTAAACGTATTTCCTGGAAAACCCACACTACCGGTTGTTTTGAATGCGTCATTGCTTTCCCAGAAGAGGGAGAAAATGAGTGGCTTCAATATGCTGTCTGTTAGAGACGAAAATGTGCATAATACATGCATGTAATTATAATTTCATTCTTCACTCACTGAAATTGAATCAGAATGATCAGGGAACTGAGTGAAATACTTCACACTACATGCTAAAGAGAATAAATGCCAATCCAACTGAAAAATATCACCAGATTAGTGCACATTGTTCAACATTTGTTGGTTTTGATGGACATTTTAATGCACAAACTATACACATTCTGATTCTGACATTTCTGATTTTAATTTTTTTTTTTTATTAATTTTCTATTCTTGACTGTTCTTTGCTTTCATAATTTTGGTTATAGATGAAGCATTAAATGATTGATCTTGAGATGAGTCTCTGTTGTCCAATTTGACTCTCATATGCTAATGTAATATATATTTATAAACTTGACAAGTGATTTTTATAAAATGTAGTTCGATCACAATCTTCTCAGTTGTTTAAAAGATTAAGGCAATTATCAAAGTTTAATAAAATGTTGTTTAAAGGAACACTCCACTTTTTTTGAAAATAGGCTCATTTTCCTACTCCCCTAGAGTTAAACAGTTGAGTTTTACCGTTTTCGAATCCATTCAGCCGATCTCCGGGTCTGGCGGTACCACTTTTAGCATAGCTTAGCATATTTCATTGAATCTGATGAGACCAATAGCATCTTGCTCAAAAAAAAATGACCAAAGAGTTTTGATATTTTTCCTATTTAAAGGTGCCCTAGAAAAATTTTAAAAAGTTGTAATATAAGTCTAAGGTGTCCCCTGAATGTGTCTGTGAAGTTTCAGCTCAAAATACCCCATAGATTTTTTTAAATTCATTTTTTTAACTGCCTATTTTGGGGCATAATTAGACATGCGCCGATTCATGGTGTGTGGCCCTTTAAATCTGGTGCTCCATGCCCCAAGAGCTCGCGCTTGCCTTAAACAACATAAACAAAGTTCAAACAGCTAATATAACCCTCAAAATGGATCTTTACAAAGTGTTCGTCATGCAGCATGTCTAATCGCGTAAGGACAGTGTTTATTTTGATGTTTACATTGATTCTGAATGAGTTTGAGGCTATGCTCCGTGGCTAACGGCTAATGCTACACAGTTGGAGAGATTTATAAAGAATGAAGTTGTGTTTATGCATTATACAGACTGCAAGTGTTTAAAAATGAAAATAGCGACAGCTCTTGTCTCCGTGAATACAGTAAGAAACGATGGTAACTTTAACCACATTTAACAGTACATTAGCAACATGCTAACGAAACATTTAGAAAGACAATTTACAAATATCACTAAAAATATCATGTTATCATGAATCATGTCAGTTATTATTGCTCCATCTGCCATTTTTCTCTATTGTCCTTGCTTGCTTACCTACTCTGTTGATTCAGCTGTGCACAGATCCAGACGTTAATACTGGCTGCCCTTGTCTAATGCCTTTCATAATGTTGGGATCATGGGCTGGCATATGCAAATATTGGGGGCAGCGCCTCTCACAAATGTCTCCATGGTTGCAAGGCACGCTCCCTGTGCAAACAGGGGGTCACAGACGGTACGTAATATCATTGCGTCTGCTTCACCCATGGTACGGCAGCAAAGTTCCTTGATTATTACGCCGGATTGAGAGTATAGTTCCTAGCCATATCGGCCTAGAAAATCGCAACTTTTCATTTTCCGTCTAAGTACACGATGTAACTACAGAAGAGTCAAGTTTTAAATAGGAAAAATATTGGCTGAATGGATTTGAAAACGGTAAAACTCAACTGTTTAACTCTAGGGGAGGTGGAAAATGAGCCTATTTTCAAAAAAAGTAGAGTGTTCTTTTAATTCTCCAATGAAAGATGGTCAATTTTTATGATTTGTTGCATTTAGTTTCCCTGCTGCACTTTGACTGCAAGGCAATTTATTTGATCAAAGATATAGCAACAAGAAATACCGTACATCAACACAGGCAAGAAAATTGCACTCTTGAATGAACAGAGAGTTAAGTCGACACATATAAAGTCATTACGTAGTCTGTTGGTGTACTCCATCAGTTATTCAGATCTAAAACCATCCCCTTTTGGCATTGGCTTAAAATTATACTTAAAATTATTCACACGCACACACGCTTGACCCTCCTCTCTAGAAGTACAGATATGAGGACTATTTTTAAATGTAATGGCTTTCATTTATTTGGAATACGTTTGAATAACTTCCTTGAGCGTGTACGTGTTGCGGGTGTGTAAAAGCTTGGCTTCTTTATGCTTGTCAATCTTTCTCCTCTCCTTGAAGTCAAATATGCTGTCATTCTTTTCTTTCTGACTCTCTCCTCTTGTACATGCAAAATTAGAAAGAGAGGGAGGATAAATACAGTGAAGTGAAGAAGTCAGAGGGGTGCGGGGTAGGAAGGGAAATGTATTAGGTAGTGTCTGCATTTGGAGGCGAATGTGATCATGTGAGTTGCTTTTGATCCACAAGGGCCGTGACTTGGTTCATGGGGTTTCTGGGTGATTTGGAGCCCCACAGGCAGTGTACTGTAGACTGATACTGTATGTGTGGGAGAGAGAGGCTTCATGTGAGATCTTTAGTCCTCAGAGATACTGACATTGACCTCAGAATTCCAAGCAAGATAAGATTAGTTCCAGATCGTCAGGTTGTTTGTCAAAAAATGTTTTTGCTTCATCCAATCCATCTCTTCAGTTATTCAATGTAACATGCAATTACTTTAAGCGGGTGTGTTTATGAGGTTCTCCAGCACATGACAAATTACAAGGGACATTACATATTGTGGTCACAATAGAAAAGACATTCAATGGCTGAATTTGGTTTTATAAAAAAAAAAAAAAAGCATATATGGTTTAAAACTGTAGTAGTTTGAAATATCTTATTATTAGTAAGTCTCTAAGAGCATGAAAATGTCACAAAATGAGCATGTCACTTTATAATACTGTTGTAGAGAGTTCTTTTCCCCATTTTCTCTATTTGTTTGGCAGACAATCTTTTCCAAAGCAAATTGCAAATGAGAATAATACAAGCAGAAGTGATTAATCCAGCATTTGTGATCAAAAGATAATGCAAGAATTACTCATTTGTAAAAGGTTTTAGAATTTCTTTGAAAATGTCATAAGCGATATGAAGATTAATGCTACCATTTATCTCTTTGTAATGTCTTCCACCATATTGACAATCATTTTATTTTTTTTAACTGCCTCTGCTGTTATTGGTTCCTGTTACCTTCAGTTATGTGTAATACCACTGACAGATGAGCATGTCAGCATGGGTAAATCATTAATATATATATTTTAAAATCATTTAATGAGACCTTCTGTGAAATAAGAAGGGAAATTATTTAATATCACAGTAGGTTTAATGTATTATCAATGAGTTAACTCAGGAAAAATACAAATGGAAATGCTACCGCAGTTGTAGAATGACCCTAACCTGTTATTTTAATATCAGAAGTGTGTGTATTTGTGTGCAGGTTGTGCTCTCTCTCTCTTTCCGTTTTGACTTTCTCTTTATGTTGTTTCCTCCTTGTTTTTTCTTAGTATTTTTTTTTTTTTTCCTCTTCTGTTTCTGTCTAGTCTGTCTTCTAAGGGAACCAAAAGGAACCCCCCACACACATACACAGTCTAGGTCACATGGGTCACATCTGAGGCCTGTCAGAGTTGCTGTGTTGTTACACAAGCATATAGCCAGTGTCTGATGTTTGTTTCATATGTTTTTAATGATATCTCTCCAGCTCACTCCTGTCGGTACCACCATCTTCACCGGATTCTCAGGAAACAACGGAGCCACGGATATTGATGACGGACCAAACGGACAGATTGAATACGCCATTCAGTACAACCCAAATGACCCGGTACTTCATCAGATCAAACAGACCTTCTGCAGTTACACTCAAGTTCTTCATTGTAATTAATGGTTAATTTAAAGCAGTAACTTTATGCATGCATATTGAACTTTCAAACTGTAATGTTTTATTTAAAATACTGCAATCTCTCATTGTCTCTCTCTATTTCAGTTGTCAAACAGGACCGTGCGGGTTGCTGGGACTCTGTCTGGTAACATTGTTTTGGCAGAGCGGCTGAACTATGAGGAGAGAACTCGCTATCTAATTATAGTCCAGGCCAATGTAAGATTATTAACACATAAAATATCCTTCACTGTCATATAATGTTTTTACAGTGTTTTTGTACTCTTAATGCATTTAAGAGGAGTGTTTCATGGTAAATACAACTTAAGCTGTATTGACATGATGTTGAATACTAGAGATAATAACATTTAAAATTATGTTTACAATAATGGACATATAAAAGACTGCTGAAATATTTTGGGGAAGGTAGCCAAAAAGCTCATAGTGCAGCCACAAAGCTTAAACATTTTACATGTTATCATGAGGCTAGTGGGATACAATCTCTTAATAACCCTATATGTAACACAATGTTGCTGTCGGGTGGAAACCTTGTACGCTACTTTTTAGTAAATGGAATAAACAGTATTTTACTGTATTTTTTAAATAATTAAACACTGCATTGTCAAAGTTGATATTGTGGCTTTATATATGGTCAGACACTTGCATTTGTCATTATATTATTAACATTTTACCAAAATTAAGCTCAATGGAGTTACAAGGTGTCCGTCATTAGAACGGCCGCATCTGAGGCCGTTTTCATCAACTTACAGGTTATAAAGTTTACTGTAGCTATGTGCGCACTCAGAGTTTTCTGTCATTTGGCCAAAATCTCATGTTATTAAAGACTAAGTGCTATACACAGGCTATTTAAGACAGTATTGGCTATGAATCAATGGAAAATGCTAGACTAAGACACTCTTCTCCTAATACGTAAAACATTTCCCTTTACATATATAGTATTTCTTGAGTAAGGAAAATGCTGTACTTATTCAAAGAACCAGTTCTTTGTTTACCATTGCATTGCAAACAAGCAGAGATGGTCCAAACTCTGTGCAGCACTTCATTCATGATAAAGGCGGGATGGAGTTATGAGGTTTTACTGACAGTTTGGGGAGGTTTAGTCACAAGCTCTTTCTAATACTTTTTATATGTTAAATATTTGCAAAATCCACAGACAGAGTTGACCAATAGTAATGATTTATGGAAAAAAAGAAAAAAAGAAAAAAAAATCCACCAAACAGTGACGATATGTTACTGAAGGTCTACAGGTGAAATCTGTTTTTCAAGATTTGTTTTCTTTCTTTTTTTTTTTTTTATTATTTTATTTACATACATATTTTGGTTACTTTACTTTTGGTATAGTTGTTTGAGAGTTCACGTTTAAGAGCACTAGTGACTTCAGTGTAGTGATATTGCATTTGTGAGTGTGCATTTGAGAGTTGTAGAGTTTGTGTTTGAGAGTTTATTGAATTAGATTTGTGTTTGCGTTTGAGAGTGTTTGAGCTTACATTTGAGAGTTTTTAAGTTTGCATTGGTGAGGCTATGCTTTTGTATTTGTGAGTTTACACGAGTGTTTGAGTTTGCATTCGTGAGTTTGAATTTGTACTTTTAAGTTTATGTTTGAGAGTTTTTGAGTTTGTGTTTGAGAGTTTGAGAGAATTACACTTGCAAATCTACGTTTTTGCATTTGTGAGTTGGCATTTGAGAGTTTTTGAGTGTGCTTTTGAGGATTTATGAGTTTGAATTTATGTGTTATGCACAATACTCACAACCACAAGTTTGCATGCCTAGAACTACACCTAGAATCACTGCCAAAAGTACAACTTAAAGCTCAATAACAAAAGTAATATATAAATGCTTTAACAAAAATGTGAGGGTTTTTTTTTTACATTTTTTTTTAACCATGCCCGATAGACTTACTTACTATACTATAAACTATAAACACAGTTTTTGATGTTGTTCCTATGTTCATATAGCTCAGTTTGTTGTAACTCACAATATTGCTTTAAAGTCAAACCAATCCTAAAAATGTGCATAAAGTCATGCTAGTAATCGAAAGGTTACTGATTCGATCCCTGTAAGGAGTGAGCCATGAGCTGTAAGTCACATTGGATAAAGATGTCTGTAAATGAGTACTTACTCTGTAATCTTTCCATTAGATAAAAAAATAACCTTGACTTTTTGGTCAAGCGGTGTTGGGCCTTTTAGGTTGCCAGTTTGCACAATGCACTTTTTAAAATTCCAGGCACCTCCCTATATCTGTCACTGAATAACCAGCATCCTGATTCACTTCCAAATGCATCCCTTCACCCTCACATGAGCTGCATACAGAACTAGCTCAAACCCCATCTAGAACAGCATCCCTGTGAGGTGTCCAGACCCCAGCGGCCGTGAGCATGTTTTCATAGAGCCAAATGGCTCAAATAAATGACTTACATCAGGGCTGCAACAGCTCTCCTTGAAGAAAATGGAATCATTTCAGGATGTGGAAAATGAGGGGATGGGTTTGTTACTGAGTTATTTCTTTTTTTCTCTCTCTCTCTCTAAAATCTTGTTAGAGGAAAGATACAGAAGGGCAGAATTAACTTTGATTCTAAATCATTTTTATTTAGACCCTAGTTATTGGAATTCAATCAATAATTATAGATTGATGAATTACATTTTGTTACATGTACTTTTTTTTGTGATTCCTTTACCTGTTGATCTGGATTCAGTGCTTTTACTGTATGAAAAAAAAAAAAAAAAAAAAAAAAAAGTCAAGTTTATAAAAAGTTGGTTGTTCAAAGTATGATATATTGATATATGATTAATGATTGAGCTTTTGGTTTAAAAAATAAAGTTTTACTTGTAGTTGGAATATTTATTTTAAAAAATGAGTTTAGTTAAACTATTGTTTAGATGAGAAGAGTTGAAATATAAAAAAAAAAAAAAAAAAGTTCTTTCACCTCATTCTTATGTTCTCATTATCCTTGATGTTGTCTCTCTGTATGCAGATCTGTGGATGTTGTAGCTAAAGGTCTGTATCTATAGTAACATGCCAACTTTTTTTCTTTCTAGGACCGGGCTCCGTTTCCTGGAAGTCGTCGCACAGCAACCACTACTCTAACTCTGGACGTTTCGGATGGAGATGATCTAGGTCCCATGTTCCTTCCTTGTGTTCTGGTCAACAACACACATGACTGTAACCCCATCACATACCGTGTGGCTATTCCTGAGCTCACTGACCCGGTAAGAACTCGCAGAAAACCTCAGAGGTCTTCAAATGTTGAATACTCCCTTCTAGGGCTGCCCTCGACTAAAGATTTTTCTAGTCGACTAGTAGTTGTTCATTTAAAACATTAGTCGACTAATTGCACGTTTATATTAATAAGCCATAAATCAAAATAATGAGCCTTTAATTGCCTATATATAATACATAGCCTAGTCAGCTGCAGAGATTGTCAACGATGCAACTCGTCATCTCCATAGTAGTGGACATGCCTATATGCATGTTTCATACAGATTACATAATCTAAGCATATTTATTAATTCATAGAGACATGGGGGTTGGTTTATATCATTCATACTGGCAAGCAGCCTTTGGAGTATCATCATTGGTAGCTGCCAAGTCACTCCCTAGCAACCAAACAGAGTACCCTAGCAACCATTTTGCAAGATCTATATCTCTGCATCAGAACATCGTACAGACATGTGGGTTGGTTTATATTGTCAAGCAGCCTTTGGAGTATCATCATTGGCAGCTGCCAAGCCACTATCAGCTGCAGAGATTGTCAACGATGCAACTCGTCATCTCCATAGTAGTGGACATGCCTATATGCATGTTTCATACAGATTACATAATCTAAGCATATTTATTTTCCATTTGAATTGGTTTGTTTAAAAGTAGACATTTCTAGCTTTCTATAGATGGGTCAATGATGTAACAGGTAATTTTTTTTTCTCCAAAGGCCTTAATAATAATAAAAAAAACAAAGATTTGAGATCCAAAGTATGTAAGGTAGTACAATTAGATCTCTTTTATTGAATCCAAAAGGTTTTAACTATATTTTGCTACATATGAAAGTATTTTAAAAAATTTAAAGGGTCAAAAGGTAATTCGTTTTAACCATCCAAAGGCCAATACAGCCACTTCATCTGTGATTAAAGGGTTAGTTCACCCAAAATTGAAAATAATGTCATTTATTACTCACCCTCATGTCGTTCTACACCCGTAAGACCTTCATTCATCTTCGGAACAAAAATTAAGATGTTTTGATTAAATCTGATGGCTCAGTGAGGCCTCTATAGACAGCAATGCCATTGAAAATCTCACAATCCATAAAGGTACTAAAAACATATTTAAAACAGTTCATGAGAGTTCAGTGGTTCTACCTTAATATTATAAAGTGACGAGAATACCTTTCAACAACATCTCTTGATGACAGATTTCAAAACACTGATTCAATTTGTAAAGCTCAGAAGCTTTGTGAAACAGTGTTCGGCCATCATGAGATATTGTTGAAAAGTCTTTATTTTGTTTTTTTTGGTGCACAAAAGTATTCTCTTTTATTGAATCCAAAAGGTTTTGGTTATATCTTGCTACATATAAAAGTATTTTAAAGATTGACCAAGATGGCAGGTTGATCTAGTCCAGTGGTTCCCAAACTTTTTAGAGTGGAGTACCCCCTGAGGCATTTACCATCCTTCTGCGTACCACCTCTCTTCCACTTAGACTACACCTTTTCCATTAAGGGACAACATTTGCCGCCTAAATTGACTTTCCAGTGCATTTATTATCTTTATAAATACTTTAATGTTTTAAATAAAAAAAAATGTTCAATAGCGAAACATGCAATTGTCACAGTCACCAAATCAGTCACCAGCACCGGCACTACATTTCCCAGCATCCCTCCCGTTCCTCACCTGCACACAATCTCCAATCACCAGCACCTGCAAGTCATCACCTCTCATCAGCACTCCCTATAAGCACTCACCATCCTCACCACAGTGTCCGGTCTTGTATGTGCTAAGTGTTGTGTTGCGCGTATACCTGTTCCTGTATATTCTCCCGTTGGAGTTCTAAGTAAAGACTTGTTTGTAAAGTATCTTCTTCGTTGTGTGTTCCTATGCAAGCAACCCGTTACAGCAATGATGATAAAAAAGTAAAAAAGTGATTATTTTACATTCTAAAACTGCCAGTAGGTGGCGGTAAGTCTTAATGCGTGAGTCACCGAGTCATTCGTTCATTCAGTAACGAAGCAAGTGGCTATATTTATGAATGAATCATTGAATCAATAACTTTCACGAACGATTCATTCAAACATTTCAAAATAGAGTAAATACTGACAATACTGTTAAGAACATCACTTAATATTATCCGTTGTTGAACGTTTGTTGAACTGTTCTATAAAATCTATGTTATACACGCAAACATGTGGATATTTGGATTTGCATTCTTGCTCGTGTAATTTTATCAACATTAAAAACAAGAACTCACAAAAGGTATGTTTTCTTGACATTACAGGAATGTTTTTATAAGGTGTAATGTTCCTCAAACGTTCTTTCAACTTAGTTTTGATTTACAATTCAACATTGTAGGAATATTGATTTGAAAACATCTGCGATTGCTGATAAAGAAGCAACTCAACAGTAGTTAGTGGTCAAAAGCTCAACTAAAGCAACCACCAATCTCCATGATGGTGACCTCAAACGAAACATCTAAACTTCTGTTAATTCTCAGTAAGAGCTTCTGTAGACGTGTGACAGAAATAAAGTCAGTCTGGTTAGTAATAAGTGAAGCTGGTAATGCTGTTTGTTGTTTAAAAAGATCTTCAGAGATTTAATGTCTTTTATCTTCAGTTAATCTAAGGCTGTGGATGAAGAAAGTTTGTGTTTTTATTTCTCTTTCTTTGAATGATTGAAAAAGTGTTTCAGGAACATTATACAATCCTTCAAATAACATTCTACTAACATTAAGGAAACTGGACATTTTATGTTCTTGGAATTACAAATCAACGTTCCTACAATGTTGAATTTTAAATCAAAATTAAGTTGAAAGAACGTTTGAGGAACATTATACCTTATAAAAACGTTCCTGTAACGCCAAGAAAACTGGACGTTTTAATGTTCCCAGAACCAACACCGAATATTTAGAGAACGTTCTTATAACAAAATTCTGCGATCTGCCAAGGCAGCAGACTCTAACCTATAAGCACCCATATGCACACTGCTTATATAGAAATGGATTTAGTCAGTTTGACCGCAAAAGATGCGGTATTTTGATTGGATGTCATGTATTTACGGCATTGTGTCATGAAATACATGCTCGGTTTTAATGTTATTTAAAGCTGGGAAAGAATTAAATGAACAACAAAACACAGCATTTTGTTCACGTTCCCCCTCTGTCACGTCACGTACCCCCAGGGGTATGCGTACCCAAGTTTGGGAACCACTGATCTAGTCTGATTGGATCTGAAATGATCTACCAGATGTCTTAACTTGACTGAAACACTTCATCTGTTACCAAATCAGCAGGACTTGGTGACCTGAGGCTATACAGTGGGCAGCCTGGATAGATGCTATGCTCTCTTAGAGAAAGACTTGAGTGCTTGAGAGCAGGGTGCATGTGATTGTGCCTTGAACTAGAAAGAAATGAACTATGCACTGTATGCATATTAATAATTCAGCCTCACACAGCAAGGAGATGCACCGCTCACTGACTGTCTGATGTACAGTAACATTCAAAAGTTTGGGGTCGGCAAGATTTTTTAATGTTTTTGAAAGATTTCTAGAGAAAGATTTCAAATAAAAACTGAAAAGTTTTTGTGTGTTTTGGCCGTCCATTTACACAACAACAACGTTTTGGGGACCTGAAAATGCAGGTTTCAAAGTGCACTTTTTTGAAAATGATACCATTATCGTCTCTGTGTAAACTACAAAAATGTGAATTTGTGAAAACTGTGAAGTCATGCACATGTGTATTATATGTTCAGTCTATAGGCGTGTAGTTTTTCTATTTACATATATTTTAAAATGTTATGGCAATGCTTACTGACAATCTTCAGTGTCACATGATCCTTCAGAAATCATTCTAATATGCTGATTTGGTGCTCAAGAAACATTTCTGATTATTATTAGTGTTAAAAACAGTTGTGCTGTCTAATTTTTGTGGAAACCTTACCATTTTTTTTACTTGAATAAATAGAAAGATTATCAAGAACATCATTTATTTGAAATAGAAATCATTTGAATCTTTATAAATGTCACTTTTGATTAATTTAATTGTGTTAAGTCCTTGTTGAATAACAGTATTAATTTCATAGCTGACCTCTATATGTATATTGCACACAGAAATGGTATAAAAATGATACAGATTAGCAGTTGTTATATTAGCATGTTTGAATGCAGAATATAGCAATTTTTGAAGAGTTTTGAGGGGTCAACCCACACAGCAAAAGGTATCGCGGCTTCCGGAATGTATCCGCAAAACGGACACGTATCGGCATCCACCTGCGCGCAGTGACGGATCGTCAACGAAAGCGGATCGCGGACCCGCCATGGCTCCGCGCTGCATCCGCTCCACATCTTTGATAAAAACCTTACTTCCGCGGCGGGTCCGTTTGGGACCCGCAAATTGATACAACTGTTACAGTAAAGGTGCGTGCGCGTCCGTGGATCCGACATGGGTCCACTCAGGATCTGCTGATTGACAGTGGACCGCCCGGAGGCGGAGCTGATCCTCTGGGCGGCGCCAAAACGAATGTGACAGTCACGCGGGTTTGGCGACTTGAATGCGGATCCGCCTTGGAGTCTCTTGCTGTGTGGGAATACTCCAATCATGAACATTTGCTTATCTTCTTGTAATAATCACTTGTTCATGTACACTTGCAGGACATTTTGATGTCTCACTGGACATTGTATGGACCTGCTCAGTATTTGTGTCATAGTGTTGTTGGTGTTTTCTTGACCCTTCACCAGTTAAATGTCAGTCCTTTCATATTTCCCATCACATACGTTGCTCTATTGACCTGTGCTTGGCTAAAGATGAGACTCATACAGCAGAGACAGGAAGGGTAAGAAACAAGGGATTTAGATGAGAAAAAGAGGTGGATGATGAAAGTTAGCTGGTACAGATTGAATGAGATCAGGGACAGGGAATAGAGACAAAGCAGGATGATACCCTCAGTAAAAGCACAGGGTTCATCACCCATCAAAGCCAAGACGTGAAGGTTTGATGAAATCAGACCCCAGTTGAGGTGAGATGGAGTGGGCAGACCTCTGAGGAGATGGGTCATTCTGGAACCAAACCACATGGGGGAAAAAGAGAGTCCAGCACATACAGAAACCGCTGATCTTTGCTAAGGGGGGACTTCCGTAAATTATGCTAAAAATGTTTTCCACTGCAGAAGCTGCATTCCCAACGGCTGCCAATGTGCTGCAGATTTGCTTCATTTCAAGCAGTTTAACTTTCTCTTTTTGCATTTTGCTTACTGTAGTTCTTGCATTTTTACAGAGACAATCTCTTAAAAAACTCTAGAAAACTCTAGAAATCATTCTAATATGCTGATTTGGTTCTCAAGAAACATTTCTTATCATTGTCAATGTTGAAAACAGTTTAAAGGGTTAGTTCACCCAAAAATTAAAATTCTGTCTTTAATTACTCACCCTCATGTCGTTCCACACCTGTAAGGCCTTCGTTCATCTTTGGAACACAAATTAAGATATTTTTCATAAAATCTGATGGTTCAGTGAGGCTTCCATTGACAGCAAGATAATTAACACTTTCAGATGCCCAGAAAGCTACTAAAGACATATTTAAAACAGTTCAAGTGGTTTAACCTTAATGTTATAAAGCGACGAGAATACGTTTTGTGAACCAAAAAAACAAAATAATGACTTTATTCAACAATATCTAGTGATGGGTGATTTCAAAACACTGTTTCATGAAGCTTCAAAGCTTTACGAATCTTTTGTTTCGAATCAGTGGTTCGGAGCTTGTATATCAAACTGCCAAAGTCACGTGAACCATTGAAATTTTGAAACGTTTATGAAGTAACGAAGCCTCGTTTACTGAAATCACGTGACTTTGGCAGTTGATACACGCTCCAAACCACTGATTCGAAACAAAAGATTCATAAAGCTTCGAAGCTTCATGAAACATTGTTTTGAAATCGCCCATCACTAGATATTGTTTTTTTTTTTTTTGGTGCACAAAATGTATTCTTGTCGCTTCATAACGAGTCACATGAACTGTTTTAAATATGTCTGTAGTACCTTTCTGGGCAATATAATTGTTAAATACTTAACAATTATACTATCCTATACTTTATTCTGGAATTTTAAGAGTAGTGTATTAATAAGTTATTGCGAACATATTTTGTATTAATGCATAGTGCGTTCTGTTTCAGATACTATTTTTAAATCATTCCTGGGCAGTAGTCAGTGTATATACTGCGCAGTATGCAGTAAGCTTTAAGCTAGAGTTCCATTCTGAACAGTTTCTTTCTCATTTCCTTTGGCAGGAATAGAGGTAATTAATGAGGTCACATATTTCACAATTAGAGCTGGGATATGGTTCGAAAGTCTTTTTCCTGTCTCCAGGCACAGATTAATCGGCCTAATGCCTGCTGGAGGGGGGATTATGGGTAGTTTTAAATGTCTCAGGTGGGCAAGAATTCTGATTTACCGCACTCACGTATTTAACATTGAGTGCTTGTATTTACACTGCCATTTTAATGAAGCTTCCATCCCAAGGGAGATGCTTCTTATTATCATATCAGTTAGAGGCCATATTTGTCTGCATGAAATGCACACTCACAGATTAATAAGTGAGTGTCCCAAGAGTTTTGCTTTTAGCCCAGAAGAAAACTTTATTTTCCTCAGTGGATGCTCTTTTGATAGCTCAAGACTTAATGGAGATCTCAAATTGTTTTATTTATGTGCCAGCTTTGTTTCAGATGTTCCCCCTACAATTTTTTGCGAAATAAAAGTATACAAATGAGACAATTTGTTGACATACACAAAAAGTATAGAGATACAGGTTACACTTTACAATAGGATTACATGTATTAGCATTAGATAGTTCACATAGAATTAACTATATAAAACAATCTTCTAAAGAATTTATTAATCTTAATGATTGTTAATTATTGAACTTACAAGTTTTTAAATAATGTTAACAACAAATTGAATAGTGTAACAAATGTATTTCTCATTGTTACTTAATGTTAACTAACATTAACTAATAGGACCTTATTGTAACCGGGATATAAAAGTAATGTGGATAACAGATTGTTTGGTCTTTGAAGAATTTGATGAGAAACTTGTGAAACTAAATATAAAAAGATAATGACATTACATATTGAACTAATTTAGCCAATTTTGATTTCTTAGTCAACTATTCCTGTCTCCTTTTTTTAGAGCAAACTGAACCCTCTGAATGTGACCCCTCCCATTCGAGCCATAGACCAGGACAGAAACATCCAGCCGCCCTCAGACAGACCCGGAATCCTGTACTTCATACTAGTTGGTAGGTACTTCAATGCAGATTTGCAAGTGCTGAAAAATAGACGCATTGCTTATTCTATAATTTAGGGTACATTGCATGTCCATTGATGATAATTATAGTTTTTCTAACAAGTTTCTTCAGAGATATCATACTTTATCCATGAAGATAATGTATTATTGGAGATAAATTTAATTATTGGAGGTTTGCATAGTATTCTGATTTTGCATTTCACTGATTTTATTCATTTTGAGGAATTCCGAATAGTTTTTTTTTTTTGCAAGCG
This sequence comes from Megalobrama amblycephala, assembly GCF_018812025.1. Classification (NCBI taxonomy): domain Eukaryota; kingdom Metazoa; phylum Chordata; class Actinopteri; order Cypriniformes; family Xenocyprididae; genus Megalobrama; species Megalobrama amblycephala. The sequence continues at coordinate 26,659,252 of NC_063053.1, read as the reverse complement.
AGAATGGTAAATGCATGTTTACATTTAGTATAGAACTACAATAACCATCATGTTTACACAAAACATCTCTGCACTTACTTACAATTTCTCTAAACATGGGGACAAGAGAGATGTTAGTCAATAAATGGGAAAATAAAGTAACTTGCGTTAATTGTTTGAAAAAGCAATTCAGATGTTGTTGTAAATTTAAAATGAATATGTTACTTTACTAGTTACTAAAAAAGTAATCTGATTACTACTCAGATTACTTGTAATGCATGACCCCCAACACTGGTCCTTAGTGACCTTGCTGAGAAATTACACAGACATCTGCAAAAAATAAAATAATCTCTGTACATATGGCAGAGTAGACTAAAAACAAATATGTAAGTCACTTAAAGTGTAGCACTTAATCAGTTTATGTATTTTGTCCATAACATAGTTGGCACACCAGGGATAAAGCTTGGCAGCTAGCAGATAAATTCTTATAAAATATGTATATAAACTAGGGGTGTGACGAGACAGGTATCTCACGAGACGAAACGAGACTCGAGATTGAGTTCACGAGACGAGACGAGACAAGATTTTTACACACCATTTTTAAGAAATCCTCAATGGCGAAATACATGACTAGAAAAAATATTCTGCATTTGTCTTTAAAATGTTTTAACCAATCATCTCGTAATGAATGTCATTTCAGTTCTACTTTCTTAGTATGAATTATCATATGCAGTAAAAGACAACAATACTCAAGCACTGTAAAAGGTTTTGCCATTAACTCAACTGACTGACTTCTCTTCTGTATGATTTCAGTCTCTTCAGACCTTACTCTACATGATTTATGAGCTTCTACAACTTTTGACCTCCTAACTGAACTCCTTTTCCCAAACTGATCATAAAAACAGTATAAATAAAAATGGTAACACTTTACAATAAGGTCTCATTTATTAACATTAATGTATTAACCAACATCAACTAACAATGAGCAATATATGTGCAACAGTATTTATTAATCTTTGTTTATGTTAGTTAATAGTCATTCATTGTTAGTTCATGATAGTTCACAGTGCATTAACTAATGTTAACAAATGAAACCTTACTGTTTGTGCTTAATAAGATTAAGAGAAAACTGTTATTCATTTTTTATGGTAACACTTTACAATAAGTGCAACCAAAGTGCAAATGAGACCAAATTTTTCTTTGATACAGAGCTAAGAGATGGTTACAACTACACTGCCCAGCCTAAAATAGCTTTCATATTGAGAGATATCTGTATTCATCAGGGAGCCGCTTTCAAAATGAGCGCTCGCGTTTACTTTCACTTTCAAGATCGCGCTTAACTCTGTAAATATGGAGCGGTGGCAACCGTTATCCAATTGAATTAAATGTTTTTTATTTAAATACAAAGCAAAACAAAAGTGGAGGCGTAATGTAAACGTAGCGGTGGCATATTCTTTCCTAATCATCCTAAAACTCTGCCATGGCAACAACATCACTTTTCGCCTCGACGAGAAATCTCGTCACATATTAGTCTCGCGAGATCTCGTGCCACGAGATCTTGTCACACCCCTAATATAAACTGAAACCAATAGTTGTTTGATTGAGAAAGCATATTGTTTTACACTTTTTCGCTGATGTGAAATGTACTCTAAATTATAGAATGGCTTATATATACACAACTGCATTCTAATGTTTCCATACATTTGAAATAGAAACTCAGTTTAAAGCGTTTAAATGTTACATGTTTTCCCCTTTAGAATTTAACATCTGCTGTTGTTGCTGTATCTTTAAAGACTCCAGACTAAAGAAATTGGGATGGGACATATAAAATTTTATATTTTTATGTACCCAATAGCTTAGTAGTAGATAAAAAAAAAAGAATCAATAACAGCATGAGTCAGATAATAGCACAAGTTTTGTGTCTCTCTCTGTACTGCGTTTCAGGTCAACCTTCTGCATATCCAGAATTCTTCTCACTCAACAGAAGCACAGCTGAGCTGCGCCTGCTGAAGCCTGTGGACAGAGAGCTTTACCAGCGCTTCACTCTCGTCATTAAGGTCATTATATCATCATTAGGTTATCTGCTGTAGATGACTGTGAAGATAAGAGGGGTTCATTGAACGCCCTGCTCACTGTTTCCAAGAGGCTCTTATATTTGAGCGTCAATAAGAATATCATCGTTTTTACAATATTACTGGACGAATGTTTTACAACCAGAATAACACCAGGTATTATTGTTTGCAGTATCTTTCTGGCAATCTTCTCTTTATATTACAGCAATATCAGCAATTGAACACACTTCTATATGTATACACACCATCACTATTGTTCATTTCAAAAACCTACAGTACGCAGGCAGAATTTTAAAGCATCATAGGCACTTTCATGATGCAGAAGCAGTTATAAAAGGTACGCTGTATAATTGTTCTAAGAGTATTGCCAGATAAAGCCGCTTCACATATATATTTGTGTGGAGAAAGCAGGTACTGTGACACCTCACATAGAAAGTGAAATACTCTATCATTGTACTTCATTCAATACCAAAAAATATTAATAAAAGATAAAAGAAGAAGATAAAAGACTTCTAAGAGATAAAAACTCACAATTCTGACTTTATAACTCCCATTTGCAACTTTATATCTCACAATTCTGAAAAAAGAAGTCAGTATTGTCACATATAAATTCTGATCACCGATCTCTGTGTGCAAGTGAAGTGTGTGTGTGTGTGTGTGTGTGTGTGTGTGTGTGTGTGTGTGTGTGTGCGTGTGCTTCAATTAAATTGAATGGTAGTATAGTTCCATCTAATTAAAAAGTGATATTTTTAACCATGTGCTACGGTATATATTTTTATGTGTCTTAGAGTATCACATCATTATCTTAGCAAATTCTTTAAAATTATCTTGGAATTAATTAGCTAGTCCCATGAGCTTCATGTGATGAACGTTATCTGAATGCCGCACAGAGTTTCTGCCTATCTAGAGCATCCCAAATCACTTACTTGAGATTCAGTTTAGGATGCAGCCTTTGTAGGTGGTAGACAGCGAGGCAGCTCACTTGCTTTTGGAATATAGCTTTGTATATTTAATTACATTAAACGTGCTGTATCTTCTAATTGAATTCAAAGAGAGAGAGAGCAAAAGAGAGAAATAGAAACGAGGAAGTGAGCGCTAGTGTGAAATTATTCTGCTCTGTCATAGATTTGGGTGGAACAACAGTGTAACAGCAGGGGTAATTTAAATGTTTCCTCTGTGAAACCATGCATGACTGTGTTTGCTGTTATGATTTTGTCGTTTCATAATAACAAAGAAAGATATGCTATTCTCAGTTCGCTTCGAGCTTACTGAAATTTGAGACCAAATAACAAACAAAACATTGCCGCTGTCAACATTGTCAGATGTGTGTATGTGTGTGTGTTTCAAGTGTGTGAAGTGTCTATTGAGTTACAGAGCTGCAGTCTTTCATGGCTTCTTAATGAAATCAGTAATGGACGGGATTCATAACCGAAAGGAAAATATTCAGGGAGCTGTATCCGCACATTCCTTTTCAATAAACAAAGACCAATTTTGTGCCGTTTTGGGTCCATGAATTTTGGACCGTGTTTTAACTGCTGGACTTTAATTAGAAATGAATGAAGATGAATTAAAATCCTTTTGATGAATTTGAAAAAAAACAAAAACCTTTTTTACTTGGTAGGCTGCACACTTTATAACCATGTATCTAGCTTAACTACAGTAGCTATACTGAAAAGAGGCTTTATAAAGTATAAAAAAAAAATGTTGTTAATTGCAAAAATATTGGTATGAAACGACTAGTTTATCGATCGCAGATGGTTTCATTTTCTTGCGTGGATATAAAAGTATAAGAGGATAAAAATAATAAAAGCAAAAATGTGTCTCCAAATATACTTGGGCGGCTGTTATTATACGTGGGTGGCCCGCCCAAGTAAAGTCTATGTGTGGGAAGCACTGATATATATATATATATATATATATATATATATATATATATAATATATAAATAAATAAATAAACAAACTTTTATGTTAGCTTAATCGATTTAACAGCACTATTCTCTATCTATTTAAATGTATCTTTTCTGGTAACAGGCTTGTATTTCTTGGACATTTATCATTGAAATAATGTTTCTTTTTCCATTTATACCTTTTTTTTTTTTTTTTTCTTGGTAATGAACATGGTATGTATACCATGGTATTCTTTGAAGTATAGCCATCATTGTACCTTAATGTTTGTACAGCTTGGCAAATAACAACCTTAAGCTTTTCTTTGTAGATAATTTCACTATGACAGTTTAGCACTGTATGTTTGTTTGTGAACAGGCCGAGCAGGATAACGGTCACCCTCTTCCTGCATATGCTGACCTGCAGATTGAAATTCTTGACGAGAACAACCAGGCACCATATTTTCAGCAGCCGTCATACCAGGGCTTCATCAGTGAGTCAGCCTCGGTTGGCACCACCATCTCAGGGAGCTCCAACCTCACGGCTCCGCTGGGTATCATAGCACTGGACAATGACATAGAAGAGGTAAGATGTTCGTATGAAAAGAGCCAGAGCATTTTCATAATGAATGCTGCTTCACTCCTGTCTTGGGAGTGCACAGATGTAAAAAATCACAGATGGTTTCAGTGTTTCCATATGTTTATATTGTAGCTGCTGCCAGGAGCCATACCAGTAGGTACCAGAGTGATGTGATGTGTTCCCTTTATCTTTTCTTTCACTTTCTTTCTGTTTTCTTTCTTTTTTCTCATGTGCTTTGTTTTTCCTGTTAAAATGTATGGAATATTTCAATGTACAGATTTATATATTTATTTTAGGACTGTCAAGCGATTTAAAATTTTAATCTAAGTAATTACATGATATGGCGAAAATAATCTAATCTAATTAATTACAAATCGCACATCAAATGTGGCTGAAAAAAAATTACACCCAAACGATAATTTAACATAATTATTGTTAAATGAGAAAAGTATCAAGTAGACATTTAGAAAGAAGTATTTTATTTGATTCAACAAAGAATTTATTACACAAACTTTTAGGCTACAACAGCCATGATTTTTTTTTTTTTTTTTCAGAAGCTGCATCTGAATTGGTATCGAGATATATTTACAGACTATCTACAGACTTCATTTAAGCCATTAGTCGACTAATTGCACGATTACATTAATTTAATTACTTAAATATACTAAGGGGTGGAATATAGCCTATGCTTTGTGCTCAAGCGCATGCAAAGCTTTCTGCAACGCACTGGCAAAAGAAATGGTTATGGGCCCTATCATACACCAGGCGCAACACGGCGCCAAACGTGACAAGTGTTTTTTGCTAGTGTCAGCCCGATGCAGTTATCATTTTCACGTCCTGCACCACGTTGTTTAAATAGCAAATGCGTTTGCACCCATCTGTTCGCCCATGGGCGTGGTGGTCTGAAAATGAGGTGTGTTCAGGTGCATTGACCAAGTGAAACCTGGTCTAAAGTCAATGGCGCAATATTTGTTTTGTTATTTAAAGAGCACGTTAGTAATGTGTGCCTATATGCAAGTGCACAACAGGTGTACACTCTGCTTATTACACACACAGGGACGCGCAGCAGCACACAAACATGCAAAATATTAAAAATAAAAGGATTACAATCCAAAAGATTATTATTGTGTGCATAAAGATAAAAACACTTTGGTGGAATCCGGCTTTTCCTGTAGATGGTCTACTCACGCGCTTTAACCTCGTGCAAGAGCAGACCCGTTTCCTCACTAGAGAGCAGTTTTTCCGCTTGCAAATTCCGTTATGTAAATAGCGAATCCACCATGGCGCAAGTGCAACTGGCTTTTAAAGGGAAGGGGAGATGAGACTCTGATTGGTTTATTGCACATTACGCCCAAAACACACCCATTACTCATTAAGAGAATAGGGATAACCCTTTTAGACCATGCGCCGGGCACACCGACCATTTTTCCCGTCCTTAAACTAGCAAAAGTGCATTCGGACTCTTGTGCCGTGCGCTTTAGACCATGTGCTTAGATCGTTAAAATAGGGCCCTATGAATGTGTCGGGGAAAAAAAAAAAAAAAGTAGAATTACAGTTCAGAATGATGCATTACTCTTATCTGTATGACAAAAAAATGACAAAATATTTTAAGTAAAAAAAAAAATGAAAGCAATCGCGCCAGCGCCTCCATGTCGTGCAGTGTCCATGTCGACTATAGGGGGCAGCCCTGTTTATTACAGCTCAGTATGAAATGTAAGATGACCTATGTAGGTTTGGGGCAGGGTGGGTGCTTAAAATGCATTAATAATGTTAACATTTTTATTTTTTTCTATAACTAAATAATAAAATGAACGCGTTAACTCGACAGCCCTAATATATTTATATTTTGTTTGACAAATGCAGGGTTCTTTCCTTTGTTGCGCTGTGTTTCCTATTTATAAAGAAAGTTGTGACATTATATATTGAATAGTTTGTCTGTTTTTTTTTTTTTTTTAGCCAATAGGCTTTAATTTATGTCACAGCTATGAGCCATTATTTACTACACAGTCAAAATAGGTGGTAATAGAGCAGACAACCTCATTCCAGACAGTATTTGATTGCATGCAAGATGAGTAACCATGCATATATTTGTATATCTCTCTGTCTCTTTATCTCTCAATCACTGAATTAATCAAAGATAGAGCTATGAGATCAGTTCAGTCAATAGACAAACACCTTGTATTGATATATGATCAATCAAGCGGTCTATATATGAAAAATCAAGTGGCTGTATACAATGTGCATGTACTTCATTTTCACACTAGATTTATACATTAGATTTTAAAATGAATTCTCTGAACTTTCAAACAAGCAATTAAATATGTTGTATTTCTGAAGAGGTTCTTGCATGTCGTAATGAATGAGGTAGTTGAGTGACTCTTTGGCGTGACGGCATGAGGCATGTCATGTTCATGTTAATGTGAGTAATGCTGAATTCACCTCTCATTTTTGTTTTTTGAAGACAAAAGATCCTCAGTTGAAGATCACTCTGAATGACTACACCTCCATCTTCACCATCACGTCTGCTGGCATCACACGTTACCTCACCCTGCTAAAACCAGTGGACCGAGAGAGACAGACGAATTACACTTTAACGGTACGAAACATCTAAATGGAAACCTCCCATTGGCTTCTGTTTGTTTTATTTTCAACTAATTATAATCCCTACTATACTAACCCAAACCCTTTAGACATTTCTAGAGAGTGAATCGCTCAAACATATTGCATTTCATCCCAAAATCAAAAGGTAAAAAAGGAACAACAGAATTCTGAATATAGAATATAAAGCACATTAAATAATTTTTCATTGTAGCATTATTTTTATGACAATTAAGGACATTTTCTTGCTCAAATTCTCATTAATTCATATTATTCTCAGCAGTGATTCTTGTTTCTGTATCACAGACATTTTTATGTATATTAGAGTAAAGAGTAGAGTTTTTTATTATTTAATTATTAATTATTTTTTATTTTTTTTATTTAAATGAACCTAAATTTAAGATTATAATATCTGTTTATAAACATTTTTGATTAGAAGGTCTTTCTGTTTTGTTTTTTGAATGAGAGTTTCAGGGACAAATTACTTTATTATCATGAAAATAACACTGCAATGGAACAAATCATAGTTGTCCTAAAATTGGCTTCATGAGTCCCTGTCACTCATGTTGCTTCTCTCATTGAAGATAAATGACTGGTCACTTTAGTTCTGTCTCTTCGCTCTTCTGTCCTCTTGAGATTATTTACTGCTCTTCTAAGACCTTGTGTGTATCACAGTCTGCCCTGTGGGACTCCTCCAGCATGAGGAGCATCTAATTTATTAACAACGGGGAATGTTCTTACTGTAAGATTAATATTTCTGTCTTGAACATCAAGTCGCAGCATGTCCTCTCTTCACTGTGATGTACAAAACAAACTGATTGAAACGTTGCTGTTTGTTCAGGATGTGAAGTGTCTCTTCAGGACTCTGTCCATCGATTGAATCTATTGATCTGAGATTTGGGCTCAAGTGTCTTTGATCTTTCTAGAATCCCTGATATCCAAGAAGCAGTTAAAAAGACAGTTGGATCACAGGAGGACCATTTGAGCACATTGTTTTGATCATTGTCTAATCTGAGAGAGGTGGTGTTTGTTTCGTTGAACATTCACTGTGATGGCATCATTCAGACAGATTTGATTTGGGGGTGTCCCGTTTGGGGCTCATTTAGGGATGACATTATGAGTAGGCAAGATGACCAAAGTCTCAGCGTGTAATTTTTGAGTTTCAGAGTCAGTTTACAGTCGAAAAAAACAAACAAATCTAACCCGGTTTTGATCAGATTCAGCAGGTTCATAGCGCTCGCTATAAACATTATTTGTCAACACAGGGTTTGATCCAGAGTTTATGATTAACTCTAGAGCATGTGCACCTGAAAGATTGACTTCTGCAGTGAATACCCAATCATACAGAACATGGAGAGTGTTAGTTTGAGTCACAATTCACTTTTCTGCTGAAGATAGAGTGTTATGAAAAAAAAAAAAAAATCTTGAATTTAATTCAAAGCATTTACAAGACAAGAAAAAAACAAAAAACATCTGCTGGCAGGAAAGTTTGAAAGGGCCGCTGAAAGAAAATGTCTGACTATAAATACAAGTGAATCAACTGAATTTATTTAATTAATTGATGTACATGTAAGCATATAAATTGGAAAAGCTCAGTGAATTCAAGCGTGGTACCGTGATACAATGTTCTAAGGCATAAAGGTTGAGGATCCAGATGCAGTGTTGTTTTATTGAAGGGTCATCCACAGTCGTAGTCAATAACAGGCAAGGGTCTAAAACCAGTAAATCAGTTCAAACAGTGACAAGGTTACAAGGCATAGGCAAATGGAGAAATCCACACAACAGGCTGAAGTAACAAGACTAGACACAAGGGAACAGAATAAAGTGGCTCAAAACGCAAAGGTAACAACTGCAAGATCTAGCGATGAGTAAGTGAGAAAATCTGGCTTTTATGGACAGAGGTGATGATGCTATTGACAAACAGCTGCAAACAATCATGGCTGATAGGCCGGGCAGATATTTATGGGTAATGGAGTCCAAAACAGTGACATCAGTCTAGGATGGAGTGCCCTCTGGTGGTGATCATGGGCACTCTCACAGGTGATCATGACACCACCTTTACAATAAGTCATTTTGTGAAGATATTCCATATTAAGCTGACTGTAAGTGATATTTTTGGAAAGTTGAAGTGTTTAGGAACAGCAGCAACTTAGTCATGAAGCAGAAGACTATGTAAAGTCACAGATTTGGGTCGTTGAGGCACGTGGTGCGTAAAAGTCGCCAATGCTCTGCTGATTCCATAGTTGAAGAATTTCAAATTTCCACTGGCATTAATGTCAGCACAAAAACTGTGAGGCGGGAGCTTCGTGGAATGGGATTCTAACTCTATATTAAAGGTGCTACAGAGGATCTTTTCGTTGACTGAGAAATCAAAGACTGTTACTGAGTTTTTGAAATTAGCGCATGCGTAAGAACAACCCCCCTCCTTCACAGCTCATTTTGAGGGAACGCCTCCCAAAACTCGTGCATTTTGGTAGTATTAGTATTGGAACACGAGTGTTTACCACCGGCATTCGCTGTGTCATGTTAGTGGATTCATTATGTCGGACTCACCACAGGTAACTCATAATCTGCAGTTGTTACTCCTGTCTCCTGACAAAAACGCTGCATGCGGCGCCTGTGGAGTGTGGAAAGCTACTGGAGCGTGCAGCCACGCTCGTCTCTCACAAGGAACGTCACGGCAGTGATTGACAAGCCAGAGGGCCAATCGTTTACGCGATGATCGCATAAACGATGGCTGATGTCTTTAAGGCCCTACCTTGTGCACAGATGATATATATATTAATATTATTCCTTTCAGTGCACCTAATAAATAGTCTTTTATCAGTTAGTAAAGACAGTTTCAAGAAATATTGCAAAAATTTATAAAACAAAACATCCTCTGTAGCACCTTTAATGTCTGTATATTTAGAATGCATTAAAGTCCCTGTTGGTGTAATGATCAGGTGTCCCAATACTTTTGTCCATATAAGGGCTTTTCACACTTGAAATAGTTAACCCTGGGTCATTCTAAACCCCGGGTTAACGGAATCCTGGGTTATCTTGCTTCACATTTCTTACTGCTCATAATTTACCCGGGGTTGACAATTAATCCTAGGTATTCTTAAGCTGACGTTTCAAATTGTACATTCCTAAACCCTGGGTTAACGTTCTCATTTGCATATTTGAGATGTCAGTGTCATTGATTGGATAAACGCAGCACGCGACCCGTTTACGTAGCTCTAGCAATGCGCATCCTCGTATTGCCAACTGTTCTATCGAGTTTGTACTGAATGGACATTACAGACTATAAAGGTAAGAATGAAACGGTCTCTTCTTCATTCAAATTGTTACGTTTTTTGCCAACATTTGACATTTTTCCCCTAAAACGCTTAATTGGCTATTTATATACAATGCCCAATGTGTTTCTGTGACTGTCCAAACCGCTGCAAATACGGGTACGTGACTGGTTGTCTGTTGCTAACCGTAAACATTCTAACACCTCCGAAGCACCGGGTAAAAAAGTGGTGCTAATGTCACTTCTAAATTACAAGTGTGAAACTTTCCTTTACCCAGGGTCAAGCGCAGTGTGAAAAGCCCTATAGTGTATATGATTTAAAAGTAAAAGTTAAATATTCATTGTCAAAATATAATTACTTATGTGTAATTAATTAAGAATATAATGTATATAATTCTTGTAAAGTCAGCAGCCAAAGCCGCACACTTATGTCTCTGAATGTTTTCACTATGAATTGCTTTAATTTTGAGCAGGAGATACAGGGGGGGTTGGCTTTATAAAATTTGCTCACAGCTGATTGGTCCAGTTTTGTTTTGTGATCTCTTAACCAAAATAGAATCTGTTCTGGATCAGGTCCATTAGGTATGTAGATTACATTTCCATAGCGATGATAACTCAAACGTATCTTGGTAACCACTGAAACCAGCTTTGTGAAATAGGCCACTGCCAATCATAGTTAAGAATTTTGGGGTGGCCAATAAGTTTTATCTTGTCTGGATACACCCCTGCTCACTGTGAGATCTTGACAATTTAGATTCTGATAATCAGCATTAATCCATTTGAAAGGCTTAACAAAAGACAGCTTATCAGCACAAAACAGAGACCCAGTCACATTTAATGTTATTTATTTATTTTTTTTAATAAAGAACAAATGGGCTAAAACAAGCACATGAAAGGAAATTAGCTATATACTCCTGCAGAGAGATCAACATAATCAAAGTCTATTTCCCTGCAGTGTGCTTTTAAAGATAAAGTTCATCCAAAAATGAAATTCTGTAATTATTTACTCACCTTAAAGGTGCACTAGATTCAAAAATTGAATTTACCTCGGCACAGTTAAATAACAAGAGTTCAGTACATGGAAATGACATACAGTGAGTCTCAAACTCCATTGTTTCCTCCTTCTTATATAAATCTCATTTGTTTAAACGACCTCCGAAAAACAGGCGAATCTCAACATAACACCGACTCTTACGTAACAGTCGGTGTGTACGCCCCAATATTTGCATAATGCCAGCCCATGTTTAAGGGATTACACAAGCCAGTAACGTCTGGATCTGTGCACAGATGAAGCATCAGACTAGGTAAGCAAGCAAGAACAATAGAGAAAAATGGCAGATGGAGCAATAATAACTGACATGATCCATGATAACATGATATTTTTAGTGATATTTGTAAATTGTCTTTCTAAATGTTTCGTTAGCATGTTGCTAATGTACTGTTAAATGTGATTAAAGTCACCATCGTTTATTACTGTATTCACGGAGACAAGAGCCGTCGCTATTTTCATTTTTAAACACTTGCAGTCTGTATAATGCATAAACACAACTTCATTCTTTATAAATCTCTCCAACAATGTAGCATTAGCCGTTAGCCACAGAGCATATAGCCTCAAATTCACTCAAAATAAAACGTTAACATCCAAATAAATACTTTACTCACATAATTCGAAGCATGCATACAGCATGCATGACGAACATCTTGTAAAGATCCATTTGAGGGTTATATTAGCTGTGTGAACTTTGTAAATGCACTGTAATATAGTCGAGAGCTCGTTTGGCAGGGAGCGTGAGCATTTAAAGGGGCGGTGTCGAGTGTAAATCAGTGCATAGTTAATGATGCCCCAAAATAGGCAGTTAAAAAAATTAATTTAAAAAAATCTATGAGGTATTTTGAGCTGAAACTTCACAGACACATTCATGAGACACCTTAGATTTATATTACATCTTGTGAAAAAGCATTCTTGGGCACCTTTAATTTCTTAAAAAAACAAAAAAAAACTGCATGACTTTATTCCATGGAACACAAAATAATATTGTATTAGTTTCTTTTAGATAGACAGGAACTAGTTTCGGCTACTTCTTGTAGCCTTCGTCAGAAGCGTCACGTGATGTTGCTGTGACGTGTCTTGTAGGCTGCTTATGTTGTTTTGCCAGACAGTAGGGAGAGCTTGCCGAAACTAGTCAAGCAGGTAAACAAAAAACGTTCCTGTCTATCTAAAAGAAACTAATACAGTATTTCACGTAAAGAAGACAGTATCCATCTACTTGAAAGGACAAAATAATATGTTTAGCAGAATGTTTGAGCTGCTCTCATTTTATAAACTTACAGTGAATGGTCACAGGCGGCTGTCAAGCTCTAAAAAGTAAAGTAAATGGTGACAAACTTGTCTTTTTGAGTGAACTATTCCTGTTTTTGGAGTGAGGGTGAATTGTTCATGCAGTGTGTTCTTTTTTGGCAGTGAGTGGTCACATCATTCACACGCAGCCTGTCTCAGGGGTTCGGCTGGACAGTTGATCCTCTGACAGGCCAAAGTTTGAATTCCCCTCACGATTCTCCTGCCTCCCTTTTACTGACAAACACCTTTTCCCCTTCCCCTCATCCTCTGATCCTCCCTCTCTCATTCAGCACAACTGGCTGGAAAGAATAATCGAAACTTAAATCTCTTTAATGTCTCAGTTGTTTCTTCTCAAGAGTAAAGACATTAAATGAAGAGCGAATGGACACTGATGCCTAAGTCTCCTGCTTTTAAGCAATCTCACTTGCTTCTCGTAGAGTTTCAGAGGAGAAGTGGAATATAAGTGAGGCATCCTTTTAGACTCCTCTTTTTTTTTGAGGAAGAGATTTCCTCTGGGGACTTCTAATATGTGGGGTTTCCCAGTGCATGTTGTTTATTAAATTTCATACTTTCATTGTCTATTCAAAATCCATTAGGGTCATGCACACAGAGGGGAAGCTGGGTAAAAATGCTCTCTAAATGACAGAAAGAGGGCTGCAATTTTATGAGGCAAATGCTGAAGTGTTTCTCACTATCTGAGTTTTGTGGTGGAAGTTATTGCAAGGAAAATGTGAAGTTTTTGATCACTGAGAGATCAGATGACACTGTCTTTCATGCTGGCGTGCACTTGAACTTTATTCTGTCTCTTCAATTTCTCTTTATTCCTGTACAATAATATCCCTTTTGATTGTGCTTGATTGAATGTGCAGTGCTGATACTCTACTAATCTGACGTACTCTCATATCAATTTCAAAGAGATTCTGAAACAGATGGACAGCTAAAGAGCTTATTGTAGAACATACCAGGGTTATTATAGGTAACAAAAACTAAAACCATAAAAAAGTTTTACTTAAAATAAAAACGCTGAAAATGTAAAAAATTAAAGTGATGTACTCCATGAAAGTAATCCATACTCGAAATTTGTCCTCTGCATTTAACCCATCCAGTTAGTGCACTCACATTAGGAGTAGTTGAGCAGTGAAAACACACACACAAACCTGCAGCACTGGGCAGCCATTTTTGCTGTGGCGTCCGGGGAGTGAATGGGGGTTAGGTGCCTTGCTTATGGGCACCTCAGTCATTTCCTGCCAGTATTGAGAATCAAACCTAAAACCTTCGAGTTACAAGTCTGACTCTATAACCATTAGGCCACGACTAACTGAAAACAGCTATTCCAAAACAAAAGTTCTCCATATTCCATTGCTTAAACTAAAAATGCATAACTCAGCTACGAAGTAGATGGGAATTCAGCTGAAAGCTCTCCAAGCTTCAGCAGCCAAACACTCCTTAAGGTTAAACCCAGCAAGTGGTCAATAACAGCAAGCTTCTAATAATGTCACACTTGAGTGGTCAAGCTGCCTAGGGCTAATGCAAGTCCACCTGTAAACAGACCAAACTGCTCTGGAGATCCTGCTGACCTGGAGCTGTTCTCCAACTCCATGTTTACGTATGCAAAGCTCTCCTCTCCTGCTCAAACTAAGGAACCGCAGGGCTTTGATCCACATTTACTGCCACGAATCTCTGGGGGAAAAGCTCATGGAAATGCAAGCTGAGGAACAACGGAGTAACCTACGGCTGCTAGCTCAGCACTTTGAGTGCCTTTGAAGGGAGCGCAGTGGGAGACTCTGGACAAATGTTTGCTGTGGCAGTTTTAGCCGATAACATTTGTAAGCTGTCCCATAATACTGAGAATTTGTTGTATGAAGTGCTCACATACTGTGCTATATGCCAGATACAGATTGCCTGAGAATATTCTAAATAACTACAACGTAGGTAGGTTTAAATTTTACCTCAAAATCCATCGTTTTGACACAAAACGATAACTGCAAATCCATGTTTCATGCCTGGAGTCCAGTGATCCATTTACTTCTTTTTTCTGTAGCTTTCGGCAGTCTTTAAATATATACCTCAGGTTTTGTGTCAAAGCTATTTGTACAGTCAATCACAAAGGTCTTTCCCATTTTGGATGTGTTTTGTATGTTTTTCATGACATTCACTCTGAAAACCAATGCTGCCGCTCAGTCTTTGTGCCACTCAGTGGGTGTAACCGCAGTCGAAACGGTCGACGGTGATGTCACGTGCATATCCTCTATTGTTACCTTGTCAGCTCTTTGAATCAATAACGGTTTATTGAAATTGTCTACTTACAGTTCCATAGACATATAGGTGTATGTAACAGATAATGAGGCTTTACAACTGCAGTGAGCTAAATGACGGAACGCTCTTGTGCTTTTAAAATGTGAACAAAATGGAAAAGAGCAGGGTGTTGAGTTGTGTTTTTAAAAGTTGAACTTTTAACTTTGGTTTTAACACTTGGTTTTGAAAGGGCTTTTAAAGACGCCTCTTTTTCATCACCACTAAGCTAGGGCGAACAAAGTGCAAGAATTTATATTAAAATATATATTATTTGACATTTATAATGTGAGTGAATCTTCAAAAAGATTCACTACTAGCAAGCTACTCACCAATAGCAGATTACAAGAAGACAGTACCTCTGTTGATATCTTCTGAACTATTCTAAAATGTGTGAAATCTGAGGTCTTTTGCTTAATATTTAATAGTGCTCCATTATGATCGGTTTTAATATAATATGAGCTTAATATGATCCCTATTTGCTAATGCACATGCTGTACCTGAGCGTGCAATTGATCTCATTAAAGGGTTCATCCTCCCCCATTAAAACCATTGTTTATACACTCTAAAAATTGCTGGGTTAAAAGCAACCCAAGTTGGGTTGAAAATGGACAAACCCAGTGATTGTTTTAATCCAGCAGTTGCATGGGTTAAATGTTTTCCCAACATGCTAGGCTGTTTTATTTAACCCAACTATGGTTTAAAAATGACTATATAGCTGGCTTAAAATGACCCCAAAATAGGTTGGGAATAAAAAATTAGACACATAATTACTAGAGGCAACAAGAATAATTAAAAGGTGAACTTTTATTAATAAGCAAATTAATAAATGTTTATTGTTTAATTATTATTTATTAAACTTATTAATTAATGTTCAATTATTAAACATATTAATAAATGTTGATTTCCAACATACTTTGGGTTCATTTTAATCAAGCAATACAGTAATTTTTAAACAATAGTTGAGTTAAATAAAACTACCGAGTAGGTTGGGCAAACATGTAACCCAACTGCTGGGTTAAAACAACCCATTCGCTGGGTTTGTCCATTTTCAACCCAACTTGTTTTGTTTGTAACCCATTTTTTGTGTGGGCACATTTACATAATTTATTAAATCTTATTTTATTTTATTTTTTAGGTTTTTAGTGACTTTTTTTTTATTTTTAGTGAAAGTGACTAACTGAGAGTAAAAAGAGGAAAATCATTAGGAAATCCTTTTTTTTTCTTCTTTTTTTTTCTAGTGGGGGCTGTAGCCCCATCAAGCCCCGGCCTAGTGCTGCCACAGTATTAAAACATTAATTGATTGACTGACTGATTGATTGGTTGATTGATTGATTGGTTGAAACTATTTCATTTTTTGTTTTTTTCAAAGCTGGTGGCCTCTGATGGTGTTCAACAGAGCAGACCCGTGACGGTGGACATCCTAGTCATCGATGCTAATGACAACACGCCCACCTTCGCTCAGGTGTCCTACAGTGTGGAGATCTTCACTAATATGCTACCTGGAGAGACAGTCCTGCAGGTGAGGACACAGGACAGTTACACACATCAATAAAGCTGAGAAATCTTCATTTTGCTTATGAGGAGCCATTTATGAATCATTTATTCATATAGCAGAGTATTTGTTGAGAACTCATAATGTGATTTGGAGTGTGAAATGAACTCGGCACAATGTTTGTTTCATTAATAACTGAGGATTCTGGTCAAATTACTGACTGTGATTCAACAGTGCCTGGAATGCCAACATCTTTTTTTTTTCTGGTAAAATAAGTGCAAAATGCATGAAAAATGAAGCGCAAACAGTCATTCAGCTAAATGAACATAAAGGAGAGCAGGCAATAAACCAACCTTTTAAAGAGGAACCAGATTATATGAACTGCAGCTAATGAACTGGAGTGACAAACTGCAATGAGTCATACTGTGATCTGTTCACATCTTCAACATTACTGAAGATATTCAAATGCAAAAATATAATTTTTCCTCTGAGGAATCTAGTGGATTGTTTTCTACCCTACTAACTTAGTCCAGACCTTCTTTTGCGACCCTACTAACCTAACCCCATGTTTTAGTTATACTTTCAACAGTGTAGCCTTTCCAGTAGTCTCAGCCTCGGACCATTGGCTGAACATCTGATGTATAAGGCACACAAAATGTGAAACACTTCATGAGTTTTGTCATCTGATTGATTACATTTTCAAGAAACGCATGTGTCGCCTTCTTTAATGGTCTGTCTGGAAAAAAAGCCTTTGTGATGCCAAACCCCCTCATGGAAAAAAGTGTGAGAAATTCATTGTGAGATTTATTGTAGTGAATTGGTTCATGTGGCCAATTCATATGAACCAGTACAATACACGATACATTTCATGGCTTAAAGGATTAGTTCACTTTAAAATGAAAATTACCCAATGATTTACTCAACCTCAAGCCATCCTAATTGTATATGACTTTCTTCTTTCAGACAAATAAGTTGTTTTTTTTTCCAAATACCCCCAAAATAGGTTGGAAATTAAAATTTAGACACACAATTACTAGAGGCAACAAGAATAATTAACGTTATTCCTTTCTTTTTTCTTTTTTTCTTTTTTTTTTTTTTAACCATGTTTTGTATAAATGTGTGTTTATTAGTTTTATTAGTTAGTTACCATAAACAGCATTGCATTTTCTCTGCTCTTTGTAAATCTGATATTACATATAATATGAATATATTTCCCCTTATTAGCTACATTTAATGTAGCTTTTTCCTTAGTAGTTTGTTCTGTAGCTAAAACTACTTTTTTTAGCTTCAGCTAAGCTTTTTTTAAAGAAGCTTTTCTATAATTAAATTGCTTTAAATTATTCAGTTTCAGAGTAGCTTTCCAAGCACTGATTTGTTCAGATGACCTGTCCATCTGTCTCTCTCATTCTGCCTCTTTCTCTTGCCACGTTCTGTGAGCGACAAATGCATCTAAAGTACATCAGTGCATTAAAGTTCAGTTCAACAGCTTGTATAGTTCGATCTATGCACACTATGCTATGCTGATTAATCCTGTTATCACTACTACAATTTTTAGGTTGTGTATTGTAAACAAACATTTGACTCCTGTAAATAACCAAACTCTGTATAGACCAGGATTAAACTCTCAAAAGACAAATGACAACTGCATTCATCAGCATTGTGAAAGTGGCTTGTGTAGACATGGTGGGCTGGCAAAAAATGGGACAAAATGATATAAAGTGAACATAATGTGTGCCTCTCAGTCCCTCAGGCTACGGTGTATTCACTCTCTTTCTCAGTAACGATTGTCTCGGCTTTATTTTTGCACTCTGCTCATGTTCCGCTCTGCCTGTGTTTGTCTTATTCCGTCACGGCTGGGTCACAATTCAAAAGAAAATCAGACACATAAAGGCCTGTAGTTTCTCTTTAAATAACAAGCTGCCCGGATCCTCCTGAAATGAGGTCACAGGTCATAGCTAGGTCACCTGGGCCACTTGGATGTGTTTTATAAGCCATATTTGCTGCCCTGGAGTGTATGTGTGTGTGTGTGCGTGCGTGTGTGTGTGTGTGTGTGTGATTTTTATTTTATTTTTTTCCCCTTACCTCAGCACTCCAAGCAGCTAAAGGCACGGTGGTACGGATCAGTGCTTCTGGAGAGTTTTCTCAATAATGAGAGCGATGGATGGAGGTGGCGCTTTCTTATTAGCAGGACTTTGAATTAATTACCCTTAGGGTGTATTTATTGCCCCGGTGCTTTTAAAGATGATAACGTTTAGAGTTAAGTGTTTACATCTAAATGCATGTCTTTAAACCTTATCAAAAGTGTTTAGTCTTTGATCTGTACCTTTGTGTTTGAGAATTTATCCTGAATAATCATATTACGCTGCTTTTAAACCTCATTAATACCCAGAGTCTAATCTGCATTTTAATAAGGATGGATGGATGGATTTTCTGTTATGGTTGATTTGAAGTAATGAGTGAATTTAAAGAAAGAAAAAGTTCAGCAAGTAGAACTAATACCTCATCTGCAAATATTATGAGAATACACCATGGTATTAACCAAGAAAAAAAGTACCAGATTTTTTTAGCCTTGTACCTACCATGGTATTCAATAAACTATGCTATCAATCAAACATTCATCTGAATTAAAACACTTAAATGCCTGAAATTATTAAAATAAATAAATAAATAGATGGACATGAATTTTTCATGCCTTGATAAGTCATTGATATTAAGAAAATATTTTTTAAATAAAATTATGATATACTATATTTTCTTTTAAGTGGAATGAGAATGTCATTGAAATTTATATGGTAATAAGTTATAATATTTCTATATTTAATTTTTTTTTTTTTTGTATTTCATTTCATTTTTCTAATATATATATATATATATATATATATATATATATATATATATATATATATATATATATATATATATATATATATATATATATATATATATATATATATATACATACACACACACACACAGAGAGAATTTATTCAAACACCTTCAACATTTCATTCATTAATACAGTTTATTCAATATAGTTTAACAAAATGGTAATAAAATATGACAAGATCTCAGAGTTAAACTGAAAATTAATCTTAATTATGTCAGATAACAAAACATGGTCAGGTCAAAGTGTCTCAATAATTTTTGGCTCCAAATTTTTATCAATTTTACTGGTAGTCCACTGAGTGAAGGGTATAATATGTCACAGTTTACTTTTTTTTTTTTTGCTATCCTCACTTACATAAATGAACTATAGTGTCCTGGTTTTAAAATAACCCCAAAAAGATTATAAAATCTGAGTGCATTGCCATATTTAGAATTGGTAATACCATACTGTGTGCGACACACAGACAATGAAGAACAGTGGAACATAAACTAATGTGGCTTAAAATTCTGTTGTCTCTATTCTGTCAGCTAACGGCTCAGGATGCTGATGCTGGTTTAAACGGTCTCATCACATACGCCATCCTGGCTGGAGATCAGGGCGATTTCATCATCAACAACCGCACTGGACGAATAACGTTAGCACCAGGGGTCTCGCTGACTGTCGGCCGTTCCTACGCACTGACCGTTAGAGCGGCGGACAACGCTCCTGACTCAGAGAGGAGGTCAGATATGACTTATTTGCATCAGTTTTGGCTCTCACTGTCTGCTTGTGTCTTTGGTCTTTTATTTTCTTTGTTACTCCTCCTTTATGTGCATGTAGGAGCTCCATAACTACGGTTTACATAGAGGTTCTGCCGCCCAACAATCAGAGTCCCCCACGATTTCCCCTACAGACCTACAATCTGGAGATCAGTGAGGCCATGAGAATAGGAGCCATACTGCTAAACCTGCAGGTACACACACACAACCTTTGCTTGGAATGAAATATTAGCCTACTGTTTGCTGCATACTACACAGTAGCCTATACACTAAAACAGCCTACTATTTTTTTAAACAATATTTAAATATGGTCATGCAAAACATGAAATAATTATAGACCTTGAAATGTCATGGATATTAATACAATTCTATAAATATATATTTATAATATTGATACTTTATAATAAATATTTAATATCATATTTTATATAAAATATTTTAATATTTTTTAATTATACTTTGCAGTTTTTTGTTTCTATTCATTTTTTTTTTTATCATGATTATTATTGTTCTAAACTTTAATTGACTTTAATATGCTATTTGTGTTCACATTTTCTATAAAATGATCTGCAAAAATCCTGTAATTACAAATGAAAATTCATGGGTTTATAGATGTTTGAAGCCTGGTCTTAAGTTTTTGCAGTCTGATCAAATTATGAGCCCCAAAAAAAGATGTTGGCAAATACTCTGGAAATGGAAGGTCAAGTTGAGTGCATTGCATTGTGGGATGCAGAATCCCACGCAGTATGCCCTTTTGTTTACTGCACATTTTGATAAATGTAGTAGGTCATCTGGGTATTCTGTGCATGCAGAAAATTAGCATACTACTTGTGTGTAGTAAGCCATTTTGAACATGGCCACACTTTTTTCTTATATCGATACCATAATCTTCTTTGGTTTTAAATTAAGATAATTACGTTTTATTTAAGATAAAAATTACAATAATTTGTTTTATAATTATAATGTTATAATTGCATTATTTTACAATTTTACAGACAGATGAAGCTGTCACATTTATAAAACAGCACAATCAATATCAACAGATATCCTGGAAAGTAGCAAGGTTCTAGGGTTATAAATTTATATGTGTTGTAAAATGTCACTGATTCTACTTTTGTTCATTATGCCCTTCAAACAGACTTGGCCTTTTCATTAAAGTGTATTGTTATCCTGCAATTGATTTTATGTTTCATTGATTTTATGTTTCACAACCAGTACTTGTCTGAATGACCGGTGTAAACTGAGTGTGAATTGGTGTATTTCCACAGGCTACAGACCGTGAGCTGGATCCAATCACTTACCAGATAAACAGTGGTGACCCGCAGCAGGTCTTCAACCTTTCACGAACGTAAGTTTTCATTAATAAATAAAACTCATTAAATGTTTCGATATGAACGTACAGATTACTGTCACATAGATATATATATATATATATATATATAAATCCCACTAAAATTGTAACATACTGACTCTAACCCATCCTGAATATTATTCCTTTTTATTCCAATTATTCCAATGATTCTGGATCGATTCTGAGAATTTCAGAATTGATTCTGAGTTTAGTTTTTAACCAGAAGCGCTATGATGCTGAGTGTGCTTTAGAAACTAGTGATCGACCGATATTGATTTTTTTAGAACCAATACCGATAATTTGTGTTTTTTGTCCGATAACCGATATGCAGAACCAATATTTATTTACTGTTATACTTCTGTTTTTGACATGATTACAACACCACTGAACTGAACAAACCATTTTATTTATAACAATCACTCCATCCTTGCATAGAAAACAAAACAAATCTTATTTATACACCAATAAATAGAGGGGTCTGAAAGTGCAAAAAAATAAAAAAGTGCACTATTACTAAACTGTTTTTGTTGAAAATTAGTAGTCTTTCATGTTCATTTTAATCTTCATATTATAAAAATAATTTTATTTATAAAAAGCATCAGCAGCAACACTAATGTTAACAATAAGTTAAATAAATGTAGAATGTCTAATGTTTTCAAATGGAGAAAATAAATTAAAGACAGGAGTCATAGCAACTTTACAGAAATGTAATACTTCATTTTAAATTACAGTAATTAATAGATTCATAAGCTGTTTAATAGGCTAAAGAGTGAAGAATAATTCGCTGGATAATGTTAAATAACTGAATAATATTCTCTGGAATATTGGAATATAACAAACAAAACATCGTATTTTACTGCATTACTCAACTGGTATGTTATATCAGAATTATTAATAATGTTTTTGTAGTTCTAGATTATGAAATATCTGCTGACAAAGCGCTGTTTATCTATGCATTTATACAGAACTATACTCAAACTGCGATCGCCCACGGTTTGTCAAAGTAACAATCAAACAACAGTAAAGATGAGAAAGAAAAATCACTCATAGTTCTTGAATGGAAAACGTTCAGATAATCTTAAATACTGAGAGCACTATTTGTTTATTGCTTGTAATATGTTTCTTTGCTCCTCTTTATTATTTGCTACTTGCTTGTATGTTTTGAAGTTATATAAGTTTAAAATTATTAAATAATTGTTTTAATTTCGTCATTTTTTCAATTTCTAATTATTTTAAAAAGTAAGCTACTTATAATTACTTATGTAAGGATATGTAAATGTAAGGATTTTAAGATTTTCAAGTCAGTAAACGAATTAATTAATAAAAAAAAATATATAAAATATATTTATTTATTTATTTATTTATTTATCAAGGTGATAAAATGTTACTGTTAAAATAAACTGGTAAACTTTATATCCGTAAATCAACTCCGATGAACTGTAATAAAGTGCTCTCACCATCATTACTGCCATATCCAGTATCACTCTGGAGACTGTAAGCTGAATAGTTTACTGATCTATCCTTGAGTAACAATTTTTTAGCACAACCTCTGTTTTGTATTGTCCCTTTGTATTGACATTTGTTCACAAAGCAGTCCGGTGTGAAATGATTCACACAGACATAAACGAATTTCGGTAGAATTGAGGGAGCATTTTCTTTGAAAACAAAATGAATCCACCTTGTCTTCAGCGGTTCAGATTTAGGGAGTAAATGGAGAGAGCTATGTGGATTAATTCATCCAGCTACAGAACACCTAAAACTCTTGGGAGTCATTCTTGTCAGTGCAGCAATGGCGGACTGTGTAAACTCGCTGTGAACTCGCTATGTTTAAACGGCAGTGTCTGTCAACATTCGTTGGCGGGGCCTGTGGCTAAAGTGACATCACATTGCCAGGGATCTGCAAACGGCTTGTTCTGAGACACTGCTTATGATTTATGGGGATTAAAAAAAAGGAGTGGTTGGATTTTTATCATTATAGGGTGGTTGTTTTCACACACTGTCAACACACATTTATAGCCAAAAGTGAATTTTGCATAATAGGTCCCCTTTAAGACATAATCGGTTGTTTTACCTGAATTCTCCACATGATGGGCATTTTGACATAATTGTGTGTGTATTTGAGCATTCAAATGCAATGAGAACTGAATTAGGGATCGCATGATGTCTGAGAAAGGAGGCTTTCTGTGAGCACTTTGACTGTGTGTGTGTTAGTCAGTCTGGATACTGCACTTTTTTTTTTTTTTGATATTTTTTTTAAATCATGCATGTCCCGCTCTTTATTCCTGATTCATACAGTACATGTTATACTGTGTTATACTCTTTAAGTAGTATTGTGTTATGCAGATATATTTATATACCGTGATATAAACGATATAGCAAAATCTCTAAAGATAGATTGTCACCACGATATATGCTGCATTCACGCCATGTCGTAATTATTGTAATTTTGAGAGCTGTTCATGTCCTCAGCACAGTGGTCACGTGGTACAAGTAGGAGCTTTCAGAAAATTCCCAGTTTACAGATTTTAATTAAGCTTTCTATGAGGACATGAATGCTTTTTACAAGTTGGAATCTCGTTATTACGACATGGCCTGAATGCACCTATATATTGTCATACTGCCTTACTGACAAGCCCAACACTGCAACATTGTGACAACCAATGGTGTGATTTTAGGGGGGGACTGTATGGTACATTGATGGCACAATGACTGTACATCTGTACCTCTCTCTGCATGAGAATCCCTTACTAAAGGCATTAAGACAAGACGTGACAAATGCACAAACAGGGTTACAGTGTGGATGTTTCTGAGAGTGGGAGAGAATGTGTGAGAAATAGAAATGTTTTTTTTTTTTTTTTTTTTTAAATAACATGTAGTTGGTCCCTTAATGAGCCTTAATTAAACACTTAATACTGTTGTTAGTAGTAACAGGATAAAGTCATTAGAATCCAGAGAGCAGAAGAGCAGGACTTGTCTTTCTTGTTTCTCCTCCTCCGTTCTTTTGTTTTCTGTCTTTTCTTTTTTTTCACCTCACCTACTCTGTTTTCCTTGTTTTGTCTGTTCCTCTCATCTTTCATGCTTTCTTCATTCATTGATTTCATCAGATCTGGTGTTATCTCTTCTTATTTATGTCTCTTCTCTTCTCTTCTCTTCTCTTCTCTTCTCTTCTCTTCTCTTCTCTTCTCTTCTCTTCTCTTCTCTTCTCTTCTCTTCTCTTCTCTTCTCTTCTCTTCTCTTCTCTCTCTCTCTCTCTCCTCTCCTCTCACCTTATATTGTCTTTTCATACCATGTCATTTCATCTTCTGTCATTGCTAAAAATCGCAGCAGAGAGGTTTTCTGGGGTGACTGCTGAAATAAAATCTTCCTTCATTGATTTGACTTACAAAGGATTTTGCCTGTTGAAGAAACAGCAAAGACAGTTGAAGAGTCATTAAAAAAGGATGTTAAAATTTAAAGACTTTGTCTTGAATGCTATGTGCCCGGGAGAAGGTTTGTGAGGCTGATAGAAAAGAGAATCCCGGTCACTGAAGTGTTTTATACGCCTGTTTCACAGCCTTCAGAGGACACATTCAATAGCGCTTTTGTAGGGGTCAACTGAGGAGGAATATAATTCTACACACACACACAAACATGAGCAAGCAGCGCAGCAGCCTGCTTCTTCTGCTGTGTGTGACTGCAATTTTAACAGGATCCTGTCTGTCCATCCTCGTCCGCTAACCCACACACACACACAAACACTTATGTGAGTGCACTGTTGGATGAGGCTGGTGATTTGCAGAAATCCTATTGGTCTCTGGATGATAATGGCGTCCCTGTGGCTGGTGGTTCAGCACGGATGATCACAGATACTGGTTGTTGAACTGCACCCGTCGATTCCAATGTTTATTTACTGTCTGCATTGTTTTAGCACCCGATTCACCAAAGGAAATATGTAAATCAGGTCACGACATGAACACACCCAAAAATTTAATCCCGAATACAATTTCCATGGCACAATTTCTGATCTTTCAGTTTTGAGTTGGCCTATATGTGTCCTACCTCATCATAATTATGAAAATATTTACTGCATTAAAGGGATAGTTCATCCAAAATGTAATATTCTGTAATCATTTACTCACCATCATGTCGTTCCAAACCTACAGTATATGGGTTTACTTCATTTGTTCATGCTGATTTATATAATAACATATATATATATATATATATATATATATATATATATATATATATATATATATATATATATATATATATATATATATATAATAAAGGTGTAAAGGGTTTCAAGCTAAAAGTATTATAAAAATAGTCCACAAGATTCAGAACTCTTCTGAATTAATGCAATAGTTTTGCATGTGGGAAAGATGTTGTGCACTCAAAATCATAGCTCTCAAATCTAATTTGTGCTATTTAAGTATAAGCATATTCAAATTTAGTGCATCATGATTGGTTATTACATTTGACATCAATGATTTGACACATCTTGAAACACCAAATCTGAATATGTATGTACAGTATATGTTTCTTAAAGGGTCAGTTCACCCAAAAATGAACATTTTGTCATTAATAACTCCACATCCGTAAGACCTTTGGAACACAAATTAAGATATTTTTGATGAAATCCGATAGCTATATCTTCTGTTCTGTGTCATTCTCTTACGCTGTTTATGTCCAGCGCTTCCAGGTTCTACATCTGAACGGTGGCTCAGTATTGGCCGAAGCTGATCACACGAGCAGCACGATGAATGCGTGTGATGCTGACGCAGGAGCCTGCCAATAATGAGCTGGCGTTCAGACATATAACCTAGCGCTAGACGTATACAGCTTACGAGAATGACACAGAACAGTTATTTTTGTTTTGTTTTTGAGCACAAAAATATTCTCATCGCTTCATAAAATTAAGATTGAACCACTGCAGTCACATCAACCATTTTAACATATGTCTTTAGTACCTTTCTGGACCTTGAAAGTGGCTTTTTAATTGCTGTCTATTGAGGAGTCATACAGATCAGATTTCATCAAAAATATCTTAATTTGTGTTTCGAAGATGAACGAAGGTCTTACGGGTGTGGAACATCATGAGGGTGAGTAATTAAGGACAGAATTTTCATTTTTGGGTGAACTAACCCTTTAATGATCTCTGGTCACCATCCTATGGAGCCCCCAAACTGACATGGTGGTGGACAAAAATTAGATTGGAGGAAAAAATATATTTCAATGCGTTTGCGTTCACTCTCAAAGTTTTGTGTTCCCCTGAGAAACTTCGCATTTGCTTGCAAAACTTTTGTGTTCATTGCAAGCACATACAGTGTCTTGTGTGGAACGCAAAACTTTTTGCAAGCGAACACAAGGTTTTTCGGGGGAACACAAAACATTTGCGAGAGAACACGCAAGCATCGACATATAATCCCCCCCTCCCATCTCATTCCCCCCATCCCCCCTTCACCATATCCCTTTAGGGCAGTGGTTCCCAAACTGGGGTACGCGTACCCCTGGGGGTACGTGAACAAATGCTGAGTAGTTCATTTAATTCTACCTTAAAATAATATTAAAACCGAGCATGCATTTCTGACTGCCAAAATGTCGTAAATCCAGTACATTTAATCAAATTACCTCATCATTTGCAGTCAAAAATGACTGTATCCACAGATGCAGCATGCATATGATAGATCGCGTGCAGATTCTGCTGCCTTAAATCGTGCAAAATTACTGCCGTTCTCGACAATGCACCTTTGTAAAAGTGGGGATTTAGCACTTACTCACATGAAGAACAAATACAGACACAGATAATGGATTAATTTCGATTTAAGACTCAAACTTTCTCCGATAAAAAAACATACCTTGTGTAAGTTCTTGTATTTAATGATGATAACGAGCAAGAATGCAGTTTTTCCCAAATATCCACAAACGTGACATTATTATACAAAAGGTCAAAAAACAAAACGTACATTTTAAACACAGTACTGTCAGTATTTACTCTATTTTGCAATGAAATAATAGTTCTAACGAAAACCACAGCAGAACTACAACACACATCTCTGTTTCGCGAACAATTCGAATGTCAAGTCAATGATTCAATGATTCATTCACAGCCATTTGTTACTGAATGAATGACTCGATGACTCACTCATAAAAACAGTGACTTGCTGCCACCTACTGGCGGTTTTAGTTTAATATTTAAAAGTTTTACTTAGTTCTCTATTGAACATTTTTATATATTATTATTTTTTTTATTTTATAAAGTTATTCATAAAGGTAAAAATATGCACTGGAAAATCAATTTAAGGGGCAAATATTGTCCCTTAATGGTAAAGGTGAGACTGCAGTCGAAGTGGAATAGAGGGGGTACGCAAAAGGATGGTAATCCCTTCAGGGGGTACTCCAAGCAAAAAAGTTTGGGAACTACTGCTTTAGGGTATTCGGACCTTCCACTTAAGTTTTATGGAAAAGAGCAAAATGAACATCCTACATTCTCAGAAAAAGAGGTACAAAAGCTGTCACTGTGGTGGTGGTACACATTTGTACCTAAAGAGTGCATATTAGTACCTCAAAGGTACATATCGGTACCAAAAGCGTACATGTTATTACCTATGTTATTACCTATTTATGGGTAAAATGCCCATTAATTAAGTTCAGCATTGTCCTCAATATAGACTAAACATAGTTTGTTTTTGTTTTTTTCTCTCTCTTAATTTCTTTTTCAGTGCTTCTACTTAACTGTTTGTCTTTGAGAATTTTATTTAATGACAGAAAATAAAGCTAAAAAAAGAATATAAAATATTTGGATTTTGAAATATGGCAATCAATAAAACAGAAAGTTTAATGAGAGTGTTTTGTGTCTGTTCAGTATAGGTCTTCTGCTGCTGGCCAAACCTCTGGACAGAGAAACCATTGACCAGTATCGCCTCATCGTCACTGCTTCTGACGGCCAGCCAGGAGGGGTGAGACTGCATCCATCCCACAGTATCAGCACTACACCACTGACTGACAGACACTTTGCATGTTATATCTTTCATATCATAGGTTTCCTGCTGAACGTATACCAACCAAGAACGAAGGCTGAACAGCTTTCACCTGCGTTGCCTTTGTCGCATCCTTAGCCTAAAGTGGAGCGACAAAATACCCAACACTCCCTTTGCTTTAAAGGGTTAGTTCACCCAAAAAGAACATTAATTACTAACTCTTATGTCGATCCACACCCGTAAGACATTCGTTCATCTTCTGAACACAAATTAAGATATTTTTGATGAAATCCGAGGATATCTGAAGCACACGTAGGCACCAGCGTCAACGGCCAATACTGAGCCGGCGTTCGGACATAAACATGGAAGCGTGCACTTCGTTCACTACATCAACTGCATATGTATCTTAATTTGTGTTCTGAAGATGAACGAAGGTCTGACGGGTTTGAGACAACATGAGGGGGAGTAATTAATGACAGAAATTTCATTTTTGAGTGAGCTAAGCTTTTAAAGTGCACCTATTCTGCTTTTTCAGATATTACCTTTCATGTAGTGTGTAATATAGCTGTTTGGTCTGCAAAGTTTCAAAGATTCAGAAAGATCTCAATTAATGGAGCCATTGTCTCTTAAAAGAAAGAACCGATTCTGAACCGCCTGAAATGAGTCGTCAATAGGGGTGTAACGATATATCGCAGTACGATATTTCGCGATGCAAAAATGTTACGATATGTATCGTAGAGTGATGGCGATACTTTTACAATATGACGGCAGTCTAATCTTATTGGTTGAGATGCTGTGTTGTCACCGCATAATCAGCTCTCTTGTTCAGTAAGTGTTTCGTGCACACATCGAATCTTTAAACGTTTAAACGTTTCTCACGTCAGTCTCTTGCTTGGTCGCGTGAGAAAAGTCGTGGCTTTCTTTCACCGCAGTGAAAAATGCTTGCGATGCTTTGCTTTAAGAAGTTCTGTGGGACCGTTCACATATTGCATCTTTTCCGCGAGCAAGTCAGTTATTTCAAATGTAGCCGTGCGGCAGACGCGCTCATAATGGAAGCAACGCGGTCGCGTCGTGCATGCAGTGTGTTTTCCAGGCGCATCGAGATGAAAATTTCTCAACTTTTCAGAATGCCACAAGCACACCGCAGGTCATGTGACAAGAACCAATCGACCAGCTATGACCTTCCCGTAACAAAACATCAAAATCTCAGCCGAACAGCTGATCATAGCTCTACAGGGTGGTTTTTATATCTTATCTCCATAAATATATCTAGTAGTAAAGGTAATGCAAGGGCTAGAAATCAATTTATCCTTTGCTGAAACTTCCTACTCCTCTTGGAGAGCGCAGTTGCACAGCAACGACCAACGCCACGGGAGTGCAAGCGCTTTGGAAAGGAGAAGTGATGCAGCCACGCCTTCCATGCATTTTTAGACGCAATATGCGAACGGTTAAGGATTCTTAATTGTAAGTTCATGTTAAATTTAACTTTTTTTTTTTCAGTGACAGACAGACCTATTCAGCTGTTAATTTGAATAGGCTACAGAAGGTTTTTATTAAACCTTGAAATGTGACCTTGTATGTACAACAAGGAAAATTATTTAAATTTGTTAATGATTTTTAAATAAATCTTAATTGAATTTGTTTCATTTTGTTCAAGATGTCGTGATACGTATTGTATCGTGAACTCAGTATCGAGATACGTCCGTATCGTAACCTGAGCGTATCGTTACACCCCTAGTCGTCAGTAATTCCAGTCTTACTTCCTGCTCGAACCTATGTAGATTTGTAACAGATTTGCATAATGCCAGTCTATGGTCTTCATTGGCTGCCCGCGAACAATATCTACTTTGAAAAGAGGTGGTGCTTCAATGTATATTAGGAGAAAAATATAGTGTTTCTTGACCTTGGATGTATGTAAACCTAGAAGACCTCCAAAACATAATTAGGAACCTTTTAAATATCATAACAGGGGCACTTTAAACTCATATTTTCACAAGCACAACCACAAACAAAGCTGAAATAAAAAACTGTAATTTTGTTCATTAGTTTATTTCTTTTGCACAGTCATTACTGTCAAAAAACTCCTCAAAGATTTTCTGTAATGAGACTCAATGCACATTCTGTTTAAACACGTTCACCTTTTTACAAGAACATTTACTTGGGCATTATCAGCTTAGCTTCTCTAATGAGCGAACTTCAGCAAACAGAAACGCTGGTGTGCTAAATGACTGCATGAAGCTCATTAATCAAACACAGGGTGATATCTGTAGAGCTGATGAAGAGGGAGTTTTGAAGTAAGGCAGGCATGTTAAAAGCATTTCGAGACAGAAGGATGTGCCTTAATCTCTCCCTGTGCAACATGACTGGGCAAAATGACTTTCATCTGGTCAAACAAGTCCATTAAATCATTTACATTTCAGATCATGGTCATGGAAAGTGCCATGCGGTTAATTAATCAATGTAATTTACCTGACCTCCACCTCTTAAAACATGATAATGATATCGAATGAAATATTCAGTGCAGCTCACGTTCTTGAGATCAAACAGGCTCAGTGGGGTTCAGCAGATTCGTTTTGCACTTGTCTTTCAGTCGGTGTTTGTGTGTGTGTGTTTGATGGTGTTGATGCCTCTTGACAGAAATGTAAGGACTCTGCGCATGTGATCTTAGTCTCATTTCAGCACAAAATATATATATATATATTAAAAAAAAATTAAAAAAAAGAGACACTTTTGTAGAGCACCTTAACACTTTTTTTTTTTTTTTTTTGCCAAATATCAACTCCATCTATGAATACATAATTGGCTTTTCTTTTTCTTTTTTTCCATCATTCCTTTTTTTTTTTTTTTTTTTTATTTCTCATGCACATCCCACTGGGATTTAAACTCTACATGCTGATCTTGACTGATCGGTTGAATTTATATTCCTCACTGTGTGCTATTAAACTTTTAAGCCCCAGGAACCCAATTGCTTATGATTTAATTACATCTCTGCAAATGTGTTTCTGGAATAGAGTCAAAAACTAAATGGTGACACTATTTTTTAATTTTTTTTTAGAGAATTCATTTTCATTATATAAAAAGGCAACAAAAAAAGACTGACAGACAGCAAGAAGGGTGAATGTCAGTGAATGCTGTGAAAGGTTCAGGGTCTGACAGTAAGTGCACACTGAATGATGTGCAAAGACCCTCTTCTGAACATGTTTAAATAATTGTAAAAATGCTTTTTCATTTTTTATTCAGGTTTTATTTATATTTTATTGTCAATATATCCTTTTCATTTTTTTTTTTTTTTTTTTTTTTTTTTTTTACTTTTATTATTTAAAACTAAAATGATTTTGAATTAAATTTATTTAGTCATGAAAATATATGTAACTTATAACCCCCAGTTAGTTTTTTTTATTTGGATTTTCCCTCTTTTGTAAAGTTGTGGAAACTCTATCACA
Organism: Megalobrama amblycephala; assembly: GCF_018812025.1. NCBI lineage: Eukaryota > Metazoa > Chordata > Actinopteri > Cypriniformes > Xenocyprididae > Megalobrama > Megalobrama amblycephala. The sequence continues at coordinate 26,627,335 of NC_063053.1, read as the reverse complement.
AATTAAAGCAATAAGTTCAATGAAGCCGTGGTTTAGAGTGAATTTATAACAGCTGGCTTCACAGGGCTTATTGCTTTTATAAAACAGTTACCACACAAATAATATAATGCTTAAAAATATACAAATATTAAAGCCAAAAAATATGTATCAATGCAACTTTCATGAAGTAAAATCATTAAAAGCCTTCCTTCCGCTGGAAAAAATAGTCCCTGACCATGAACAGCAACAGAAGTTACATTATTACAGCACTAGATGGTGGAAAAGACTGTCTTTATGTCTCTCGCAAAGACTTTTATATTGAAACTTGTTGCGAACACGGAACCAAGACGCAAATGACAAATGCTTTGACTAGCACTGTCAGTGTCAGCAGGGCACGGGAAAAACCATTAAATGTTAAAAGGACAAGATTTTGATCGAATTTACCGGCAGGTGGATTTATTACGAGCCGTAAGCTACAGTAAAGGCTACGCAGCTACTCATTCAGCAATTTCCCAGATCGTATGTACGACGAACATTATTTATATAATTTATTAATTTAAAAAAAAAAATAACTCCCAATATATACTTTAATGTGGGATATAAAGTCGTGATACACATATATTGTCGTGAGTTTAATACGTTTAAAAAATATATAGCATGTTAATCTCATATGGCATCACATCCCACATTCAAGCATATGTTATAATTAATCCTGATCGATTAAAATGATTAAACTAAGACAATTTCCAACACCACACTGTACACAACTATCAGTCTTTGCATGTTGCAACAGCACAACAATACTGTGCATAATACACACTTTAAGATGATGACGACAGGAAAATGAGTGAGAGATGACTTAAGTGTTTATATCCAGAAATATCCAGGGTGCGAGCGGTCCTGCTTCATGAATCAGAGGATCAGGCTTGTGTGATAAGGATCTGCCAGTCGATCATTTCCCCAGCACGTCGCTAAAAACACTCTATACATCCCAATATGTGCATACTATCCACCCTAAATAGTACTGAATATTACTAATGTCACATAGTATGCACGTTGAGACGCAGACACTGTCTTTACAGCACATGGAGAGCGATAATGCACAGCCGCGCCAAACAGACACAAAGAATATAACCAGTTTAACCGCCATCACTTCGAATTATTTATTAAATGTAGCTCTTAATGAGAGCGCTGTAGTCTCACCAATAATTCACCAAGACCGTTCAAACATTTTCATGACATTTAATTCGTAAAACGACTTTGATTCCCGAACTGGTTCTGATCGAGGCTATCTATCACTGTAACCGGAAAAACTTTTACACTGCGTGGCTCATTCCGGAAGCCAAAAACCCGGAAGTGTGAAAAAGGTCTTACTTATGCGGCCAGCTGTATGTTTTCATGAATTTTACAATGCGGCTCAACCAATCAGAATCAAGGGCCGGAACTATCCGTTTCATAGTTTTGCTTTTGATATTGGAGCAAATGAAAATCCAAAAATTATATTTGCTGTCATCTTCCATTCACCGCTATAGAAGTTTACCCCACTATGATGACTTCTGCATCTGAGAACCCCAGGAATGTGAAAGAGTCAATTCTTATTAACATTTTATAACCCTTACTGACCTCTAAAAAAACAAAGTATGACATCTTGATACCAATTTTCTTCCAGAACCAACAAGGATGTTGGTCTTTATGTATATTTAATTAATTCCTGCTGATATTAAATGAATATATGTGTATTTGTAGACTTCGACTGCCACCGTCAGCATTGTCATCACGGATGTTAACGACAACGACCCTACCTTTGACCTCACTTTACCCAGAAACCTGACAGTGAAGGAGGAAGAGGCCAATGTGTTTGTGGGTCAAGTCAGGGTAAGTACCATGACAAAAAATAAATAAAGTATCTTAATTTTGGGTCATTTCTAAGTTTTCAAGTTTCTAAGGGTGCCGTGAGATTCACACCTGTCACCCCTTCACCTGTCATGCCGCACAGATCTTCAAACAGCACTTTCTATTGTTCCCCAATTAAGTCATGGTAAATTACAGTCATTAGTCACCTTACAGCCTGTTCCTGATGACTGCTTCTGTTCCGCCCTGCCAAGCGGTTGGATTTTTAATTAGCATGTTTGATTAATCATGCTTGGGTTGGTTAGAAAGATAATCAATGAAAGATGCGTTCAGGCTTTCATTCACAATGCCGCGTTGTCATCATGCTTCTCTTTTTACCGCTCATTTGTTGCTCTGTGATGTCTTTATCACTGAGTTCGGTGCCGATGTGATTGGCAGGCATGAGATGATGCAACGGTTTCCCTCGTGCATGAATAAAACTGCTATTGAAATCATTTAATGTGTGTTGAGCTCATGTGGCGTGATACTGTTTTTTTAATGAACTAACTACTAAACATCTAAATATGAGCGTTATGGACACTGTTGCTCAAGCCTCCCTATGAGCTTTTCTCTCTCTTTCCATCCTCTTTCTTTTCATTTCATCATCCTCTCATCATCAAGACACATTCTGTGTAGTCTGCCGTGTTCACAACACGCAGGTGCTCACCAAACTTTGAGGCCTCGCTCTCAAATTCACACACGGATCCCCGTGGAGATCTAAACCACTTGGATTCTTATTGCGCTGTGACAACAAACAGACATACACATAAGGACACTTACTTCACACATCAGTGTTGTTTGCCACAGGCTAATATGTCCAAAGGCTTTAAGATACTGTTCACACTGAGAGCTTCAAACAAGGCTTTAACAAAACAAAACAATCCATTCTGATGGACTTATTCACCCTAGGGTCGACATCCATCCTTTCTCCCTTCCTTCCTTTATCACAAGTGACAACAAATGGGCAATACAATGATAACGATAATTATCGTTATATATATATATATTATAGTGCATGTCAGAGCAAATGAGAATCATGAGGTCAAAGGAACTGCCTGAAGAGCTCAGAGACAGAATTGTGGCAAGGCACAGATCTGGCCAAGGTTACAAAAAAAAAAAATTCTGCTGCACTTAAGGTTCCTAAGAGCACAGTGGCCTCCATAATCCTTAAATGGAAGACATTTGGGAAGACCAGAATCCTTCCTAGAGCTGGCCGTCCGGCCAAACTGAGCTATTGGGGGAGAAGAGCTTTGGTGAGAGAGGTAAAGAAGAACCCAAAGATCACTGTGGCTGAGCTCCAGAGATGCAGTCGGGAGATGGGAGAAAGTTGTAGAAAGTCAACCATCACTGCAGCCCTCCACCAGTCGGGGCTTTATGGCAGAGTGGCCCGACGGAAGCCTCTCTTCAGTGCAAGACACATGAAAGCCCGCATGGAGTTTGCTAAAAAACACCTGAAGGACTCCAAGGTGGTGCCTTGTCCTTCATGTGTCTTGCACTGAGGAGAGGCTTCCGTTGGGCCACTCTGCCATAAAGCCCCGACTGGTGGAGGGCTGCAGTGTTGGTTGAAACTGACAGGATATCTTTACTCGGGGCATTTGGAAACAAAGCTTGCCTATTTCCATACTGTATGTAATCACATGCATCTCTGATGAATATATTGTTCTTGCTTTGAAAAAAAACATAGATTAAACACACTCGCTACAGACACACCCCAAAGTGGAGGAGTTGTAGCATTGCCAGCGGCACTGAGTGGAGTTTTGACGCTGTACTGGACACTCATGGTGAGTGTCCACTACAGCTGCAAAACTCCGTTCAGTGCCGCTGGCAACACTAGCTGCCCAAACTTTTTGATGCTCTTGGCTGCTCTCAACGCTTTCTCCAGTCCGCTGTCAATCCCACAATGCACCGTGCAAAGCGTGAAGCTCGACTTCCATTGGAATTAATTGAAAATGCTTGCTCTTGTCAGTCACTCGAGCACTAAACAGCGCTGTGAGATACAGCGAGAAGCACTTGAATTCAGCGAAAAACACAAATGTCTCGTGATTTAAGCTAGTTTAAAGCCAGATGAAATAGCGCTGACAAACTGGAGAAACATTGCGCAACTACACTCAGAAGGCTTTTCTCAAATCGCCATCATTTACCATGTATTCACTGTAGTAAGTAACACTAACTGCACCATGGCATTGTGGCAGAAATGAAGGATATACTTACTGAAATGTATTATATTATTAGTCTAGACATGTATTAAATGAGTAATGGTAATTATAGTATTTTCATTTATTTTATTTTTTTTGTGTTAGCTATAGCATTTGTGCATTTACTAAATGTACTGCATTTACTACATCTATTGAACTAGCATATTTAGGCTAGTTTTTCATACAAATACCATAAAAACCATATAGTTACATTTTACCATGTTTATGTGTAGATTTAACTGTGGTTATCATGTATGCTAATTTTAATACAACTCAATCAGTCAGAATATTTAAATTTTACCATGAGGTTGTTAAAGGTCCCATTTTTCGTGGTTTTTTGAAGCTTTGATTGTGTTTATAGTGTGCAATATAACATGTGTTCATGTTTCGCGTGTAAAAAAAAACAGTATTTTTCACATAATTTACTTATCTGTATACCGCTGTTTCCACTGTCATAAAAACGGGCTGATGACTTCCTTGTTCTATGAAGTCCCTCCTTCAGAAATACGTAACGAGTTCTGATTGTGCCAGCGGTTCCTGTGTTGTGATTCGACAGCTCTGAGCGCATCTTGCCCGGAAAAGTCACGCCTCTTCCCATAACGTGGAGATGCACGCGCTCAGTGTTATTGTAAACATGTCTTTAATTTTACCCTATCAATTTGAGCCGGAATCAGACCCGGTGATTGGACTGCGGGATGAAAATAACAGCGTTTCGACGACATGGCGACAAACACACTCTACAAACGCAACTCTTGTGTATTCCTGTGGGCGGAGGTTAGTCAAAAAACTGTTTTAGTGACGTCATTAAAGAAGGAAGTAGAGGGATGTAGTCCAAACTGGCCGTTCGATGTAGGCGACTTCTGTTAAATAAAATATCTCACTTGGCATTGAACTTTGAGCTTTAAAATTTTACAGATTTTATTTATACTCTAACAACAACATTACACACTAACTAAAGTTTGAAACATGGGATCACGAAGAACGGGACCTTTAAAAGTTTTAACATTTTTTTTTTTTTTTTTTTTTAATGAACATAAATTTACATCTGCATCCTAACTTAAGCTACTGCTACTGTCAACTAAAGCTACTGTCAAATGTGCATTTCAAAGAGACAAAACATGTAATATTATTAATATTGCAGCCTGCACTGCAAATAAAGTGTTTGTCATATTCTGACAATAAAGAGTAGTTTAAGACCACAATTAACGGTCTGGTTTCTACAACTTTCACTTAGGAGCAAAAATCTGCCTTTAAACTTGAGAGAGTTTTGACATTCATTGTGACAATTATCGATATCTATATAATTAAATAAATTATAATATAATTCCTCTGCTCTATGACGCAAATTTATTAACAGTGTAATTGACATTAATAAAACTATTTTAGGAAACCTTTTGCTCATTCTTCATCATTTTTATTCATGCATTTCTTTTATGAGCATTAGTGTTTGTGTATTAAATGGACTCAATGCACTGTTAAAAATTAATGTGCCATTTAAAATGAACTAGTGAAGGCAAAAAGGTGATTTAAAACTTAAAAAAAAATGTTGAAATGTTTCCTGACACAGAATAGTAGTCAACAGTGACGTTAGGAAACCGTTTTTTTATTTATGTATTGTGTAGTGTTTGTTTGTTTATTTATCGCTTTGTTTACATATTCATTCCATTAGTTAATTATTGAGGCAAGCAGATGCCATGTAAGTGTGCTGTCAGGACGTTTGATGAGTGCTGCTGGTGAGAGGGCCACGGGCAGCACTTTCATTTCTCAGCGCTCAGATGTGGCTGTAATTTCTCAAGGCTCAGACATGCTCCTTTCATTTCACTTATTTCCATTCGTCGCATTTGGATTTTGGCCCTTCATCCCCCTCATCTTCCTGTCCCTCCTCTCATCTCTCCCTCTCTTCTCCTGGAGTCTCTGTCGTTCATGCCGGTTACTCTGCATGCTTCTCTAATAACCCCCCCAGTTATTCTTCCCATCTGCATCTGTAATTACTACAGGAAGGAATTATGGCAGGCACCTCTGAAGCCATTACAGCCGAGCTCTGCTCCCCTCCTCACATACAAATGAGCCGCTGTAACCATGCAGGAATTAGGATTAGTTCAGCAAGTCTTTAATTCTTTGCCCTAAAGGACCGCCAGTGATTATTTTTAGGATTTATTTTATTTTATTTTATTTTATTTTATTTTATTTTATTTTAATTTTAATTTTAATTTTAATTTTAATTTTAATTTTATTTATTTATTTATTTATTTATTTATTTATTTATTTATTTGTTTGTTTGTTTGTTTGTTTGTTTGTTTGTTTGTTTGTTTGTTTGTTTGTTTCTTTGTTTCTTTGTACAGGCTGTGTATTCATTGAAAAATGCTTTCATTTGATTAGTTTTCTATTACACTAACAATATATTTGTTAGAATTATGGGATAAAAATGACAGGTTTGCTTTATAAATGTTAACATATACCATTTAAAAAGCTTTTTTTTATTTTGAATTTTAAAATAAAAATACTGTATTTAAATTGCTTTCCTTTTTATTTCATTTTAGGCGTTTTTTAATATTTAAAAAAGTACTATCACCCCCCCCCCCCCCCTTTTTAAAGGATTAGTTCACTTTCAAATGAAAATTAGCCCAAGCTTTACTCACCCTAAAGTCATCCTATGTGTATATGACTTTCTTCTTTCTGATGAACACAATCAGAGAAATATTAATAAATATCCTGATGCATCCAAGCTTTATAATGGCAGTGAACAGGGTTCACGAGTATGAGCTTCTGCCAGACCGCCTTCCGTATTCAACTTACGAAGAAAGTGTAAACTGGCATCGCGTCAGTTAAGCTTTTTCCGTAAGTTGAATAGGGAAGGCGTAGGACGTAGCGTAAGCTTTTTGAACTGCAAGAGTTTTACACTTTCTTTTTTGAGAGGCAGAGGCTAGATATTTTACTTCATAACTTGTTAAATATGGATATTTTTTTTACACAAACGCATCGCTTCATTTCAGAAGGCCTTTATTAACCCCCAGGAGCCGTGTGGAGTATGTTTATGATGGATGGATGTGGATGGAAGCATTTTCTTCAGCTTATACTCGTGAACCCTGTTCACTGCCATTATAAAGCTTGGATGCGTCAGAATATTTATTAATATTTCTTCGAATGTGTTCATCAGAAAGAAGAAAGTCATAGACACATAGGGTGGCTTGAGGGTGAGTAAAGCTTGGGCTAATTTTTATTTGAAAGTGAACTAATCCTTTAACGTTCATATTGTATGTATCATACAAAAGTTTGGGATTTTAATGTTTTTGAAAGAAGTTTGATCAAAAATACAGTATAAACAATAATATTTTAACTTCAGTGTCACATGATCCTGAAATCATTCTAATATGCTGATTTGGTGCTCAAGAACCATTTCCTAATATTATCAATATTTTTTGTGGAAACATTATCTTTTTTTCAGGCTTCCTTGTTGAATAGAAGTATTCAACAAGAAATACTTAGAAAGAATAACTTAGAAGTACTTAGAAATACTTAGAAGAATAACAATAGAAATCTTTGATAACATTATAAATAAATCACTTTAGATCAATTTAATGCATTTAAAAAAAAAAAAAAAAAAAAAAAGAGTTTTAATTTCATTAAAAGATCTTGCTAACCCCAAACTTTTGAGTGGTAGTGTACATTTATTTATTTATTTAATTTACTGTATACTGTATAAATAAAAATGCATGATCATGAATGCATGTCTCTGTTTTCAGGCCACTGATCCTGATGCCGGGCTCAACGGTCAGGTCCGATACCGGCTGCTCACTTTTGCGTCTCTGTTCACCATAAACGCCACGGGCAGCATCTTCACAGCTTGTCCCGTTGGACAGAGAGACTCGCAGCCGGTACGATCTGATCGTGGAGGCGTCAGATGGGGCGGTTGACCCCCGCAGGACCACCATCACGCTGCTGGTGGAGGTGACAGACATCAATGATAACAGCCCTGTGTTTTCCCAGCCCAGCTACACAGTCAACGTCCAAGAGAACACCCCGGGTGGAACCATCATCCTGAGACTCAGTGTAAGTGCTCCGCTCACATTGCGCTTGACTCATCGATAGCTATCTGAATACTTCATGATTTGACATTGATGAGCGACATAAACTGTTGAGAAAGTTAAAGGTGAACTGTGAAATGTTTGCGTCACCAGTCATCCTTCGTTTGACCGGGCGTCTAACCTGACTTTTAGAAAGGAAGGAAAAACAGATTGTCTGTGGGTGTGTGTTTATTTATGTGTCTGTCTATCTGTGTTGTGTCTTCTGGCCTGACAGTAACTGGCTGATTATGTGTATTTAGTTTCCCCTGAGAGTGTGGAGGAAAACGTCTCTGCATTTCCCTGTTTATTCCTGACGGGTTGCATATTTAACTAGATAAATATTGACAAGCTTGACAGACCCAGTGTGAAAAGCCGGAGATGCTGTCTTGTGGTAAATGTGCCTCTAAACGATCACGCTCTTGGGAGTTTTAGCAGAACGCCAACGTAACAACACAATCACCAATGAATTTTAAATAAACTAGAGACTAAAACGAGCAAAAAGTCTCAGTGACAAACTCACTAAACTGTTAGGCCACTATAATGTGCAAAACTCTGCCTTAATTGGATATCATCTGCAGTGCAACTTTAAGGGATACTGTAGTTCAGCCAAACAAGAAAATTCTGTCATCATTTTCATCTGTCACTCTCATGACTTTCTAAACCTGTGTGACTTATTCTTCTGTGGAAGATATTTTGAAAAGTGTCTCATAGGTAAAAGTCAACAGGGTCCAGTGTTGTTTGAATGTCAGCTGAGGTTTATTTTGTTGATGGCTCAAGTCATTTTACAAGTAATTTTAGTCAGGCAAAATTTTGGGGGATTTTATTTTGATCTTGAGTCGTTTGCCATAGATGTAGGTTTGGGTTGAAGCATCAAAAGGTTAATAGTGATCTGAAATTAATTAGCAGAATATAAATTAAGTGAATAATAGAGTACTCAAATATGTGTTTTACATAAATTATTTTATAAATGATATTTTTAACACATATGGGTCAATGACACAATGGGCATTTTATTTTATTTTTTTTTGTCCAGAGGCCTTAATAATAATGAAAAACAAAAATATGACATCCAAAGGTACTACAACTAGATCTCTTTTATTGAATCCAAAAGGTTTTAATTATATTTTGCACCATATAAAGGTATTTTAAAGTGTCAAAATGTCATCGGTTTAACCGTCCAAAGGCCAATTGTGATTGATTGCTTTGTTATAAGAAAGAATGTCTGGAAAAATGAATTTCATTTATGTCATTCGGAGTAATCAATATAAAGGGACCATTTTGGATCAACTCATGCAGTCAATATTATGTGACAGGATGTGACATCATTCAAACACCTGCAAAGGTTGTGAAGCAAAGTAATTAACTCTCTCTTAACTATTTGAAAAATTAAAATTTTCACTTGCTCATACGCATGTCCCGAAACATCAGTTCATTTGGTACAACCGCAATAAAACATGGAAAATGTTGTAATATTTTAAAAACTTGTACTAAATATAAAATGTTTTGATTGTCCTTTTGCTAGCTAGCTAGCTAGCTAGATATCAGCCTGTTAGCATTGTTTGAAAATATCGTCATTCGGTATAACCAAAAGTGTCATTTGGTAAAACCGAAATTTTGGTTAAACTGAATGACTTTTTTGATGACAAATTTTGTCCATCTTGTAAAAAATGACAAAAGCAGTGTTAAATAATTATAAAAATCACATAATCTCATTGTTAACACTTAATACAATTAATTATATCTCCATTATGTTTTGTTTTTTTACACTTTTAAATACCTTATTTGTCAATAACCCATATATATATATATATATATATATATATATATATATATATATATATATATATATATATATATATATATATATATATATATATATATATATATATATCTATCTCATATAAATATATGCATTGCGTGCTTGCCCACCATGTAATGCACAATTGCATGGTGGGCCCCTGCGATTTCTCCCAAGGGGGACAACCCCAGCCCAGAACGTGATCGCAATTACTACCAAGGGGATCACACATCTACACTGAATATTGTCACTGAACATATCATTGAAACTCTGTAAATTTTCTTCTTTTTTTTTTCCATTTTTGTTTGGAAGTTGAATGAAAATCATTTGGGTTTGACATGACATGAGGGTGAGTACATGATGACAGAATTTACATTTTTGGATGGATTATACCTTATAAAAACAGTAAGCTGAGTCTTTGACAAAACTAACTCTATATCGTGAATCATATTGTTTACATCTACAAATCATATCGTTGCATTGCAACATCTCAGTATAGCGATGTATCGTTACACCCCTAATATATATATTTAAAAAAATAATTTAAAAAAAAATATTTTAATAATATTCATATTTATATATACACTACTGTTCAAAAGTTTGCAACAAATACTCGCCAAGGCTGCATTATTTGACAAAAAATACAGTACAAAACAGTAATATTGTGAAATATTAGTACAAATTATGAGAGTTTTAAGATATTTTAAAATGTAATTGATTTTTGTCATTTTTTGTCAATTATACATGAACAAGTATGTGAACCCCTTATTATTTTAATAAAATAAGAGGGATAATAAAAATGCATGTTATTTTTTTAGTACTGTCCTGAGTAAGATATTTTACATAAAAAATGTTTGCATTTAGTTCACAAGACAAAACAATGGCTGAATTCATTAAAATAACCCCATTCATAAGTATGTGAACCATTGATTCTCAATACTGTGTGTGGTTACCTGATGATCTACGACTGTTTTTATGTTTTGTGATGGTTGTTCATGAGTCTCTTGTTTGTCCTGAGCAGTTAAACTGAGCTCTGTTCTTCAGAAAATTCCTCCAGGTCCTGCAGATTCATCAGTTTTCAAGCATTTTTGCATTTTTGAACCCTTTCCAGCAGTGACTGTAGGATTTTGACATTCATCTTTTCACACTGAGGACAACTGAGGGACTCAAACTCAACTATTAAAAAAGGTTCAAACATTCACTGATGCTCCAGAAGAAAACATGATGCATTAAGAGCCAAGGGGTGAAAACTTTTGAATTCAAATATCAAGGTAAATTGTACTTAATTTTTCTGCCGGGAAACCTGCAAGTATCTTCTGTTGGTTCCGAAGGGCAGTACTAAATGAAAAACAATGATATTTAAACAAAAAATAAGAAAAATTGTGACATCTTTATCCTGTTCAAAAGTTTTCACACCCCGACTCTTAATGCATCGTGTTTCCTTCTGGAGCATCAGTGAATGTTTGAACCTTTTTTAATAGTTGAGTTTGAGTCCCTCAGTTGTCCTCAGTATGAGAAAACAGATCTCAAAATCCTACAGATGAATCTGCAGGACCTGGAGGATTTTTCTGAAGAACAGAGCTCAGTTTAACTGCTCAGGACAAACAAGAGACTCATGAACAACCATCACAAAACATACAAACAGTCGTAGATCATCAGGTAACCACACACAGTATTGAGATTCAATGGTTCACATACTTATGAATGGGGTTATTTTAATAAATTCAGCTATTGTTTTGTCTTGTGAACTAAATGCAAACATCTTTTATGTAAAATATCTTAATCAGGACAGTACTAAACAAAAATAACATGCATTTTTTATTATCCCTCTTATTTTATTAAAATAATTCTCATTTTCACAGATTCTGCAAGGGGTTCACATACTTTTTCATGCCACTGTATATACACACAGTATAAAACATATAAAAACATGTGGCCGCATTTGCATTCATAAAATGCTAAAACAATATGTGTTCACATACGCAGCAGTATCAGCAGGCACAACTGAAAAGTGAATTTGGATTCAGACTTAAGGAAAAATAAGGTTGTGTGTGTGTGTGCGATCGGTGGTTCAGGGGCAAATGAGTGACACTGTTTGAAGACAGTGATCTTGCTGCTTTATTTTTATCTCAGTGTGTCTGACACCTGCGGGTCCCTGCAGCACTGGCTGGTGTCAGAGCGCTGTGGGTCCTGGTGACAGGATCTGGTCCGGGGCTGATCAACTAATCAGATTCCCTGTGCTGTTTCTCTCTAGGGGACCCAAGCTTTATTTATATACTTCTGAAACCTTTGAGATCAGTGTAGAATTTAATTCCTTGTGCCTACCACATCAAAGAAAGACACCTGAAAGGTTCCCACACCCACAGAGAGACAGAGCTGCTCAGAGCGTCTCTCCTCTCCTGTACTCTGCTGCCTGTTAGCTTTCACTCCTAATCAGCTTCAGATACACACGCATGTGGAACACAGCTATGAATTGTGGTTAGCATGTGCAGTGGCCCCAAAATATATTTGGACACCTGAGGCACATTTAAAAATATATAAATGTCATTGCATCATGTAACAAAATATCAAACCAAGTGGCATTTATTTTAAAGAAGGGTAGCTCAAGCACACGTTTTAAGTAGGGCTGTCAATCGATTCATTGTCATTGTCATTTAAATAACCTGAAAATATTGTGGATTATTAAGGCTAATTTTACTAACCACTCTTGCTAAATGGGGTAAGCACACTTATGTTCTCATTTCAGAGTTGTTCGAGTAAATGATTCATTATAGACCGTGTGGACAGATCAGTTGTTGTCATGATTCATTAAAATGAATCTGTTAAAATGAGTCATTAGGTCGCGAATTGGACATTAGCGGACGTTGACGCGTTGCGTGCGAATCACGACTGTTATTAGGACATCGCAAAAGATTTGTCAACACAGAAAACACTTCATCACTGGATAGGATTTTCTTTTTGTTTACTGAAAGTGTGGTTCATGTCAGCTGCACGTGCAGGGCGCCTGTCAGAGAAGATGAGGTGACATTCTTTTGAGTACTATTCACACCCAGTGGTTATTCAGGAAAAACATTCTCCAAATGCGCCTCGTGAAACATGGATTCGGTCTTACGAACTTTCAGCATTGTGTCAGTTGATTTAGATTATTATGTGTGAGGTAGAGAGAGTGCAAAGACGGTGCTTACTTTCTCGCGCGCACGAGGGAGGAGCTCTGCTCGTTCTGTCCGTCAGCGCAGCAGTCGTCTCCCTCCTTCATTTTACAGTCGAATGGTGGCTAGAACGGCTCCAGGTTCAAAGGTCAATACGGAATGGATTAATCTGCGTTATTTTTTTTAACGCGTTATTTTTTTGACAGCCTTAGTTTTAAGTAAAACATTTCACACAATAGCGTAGAAAATAAGGCAAACTCAAAACGTATTTTGAAAAATGTCTTAGAAAATAAAAGTTAGTTCTGTGAAAAATGTCTAGTATAGTTTGGACTTTGGTTTTAATATCCTGTCATCTAATGCAGAGAGAATCTTTGCTGCTCTTCTGCCATCATATTTATGGTTTGTAGAGCTGACTAATGCTTTTTACTTTCTTAATAAATTTTTTGGTCTGATTGTGCACAATTCACCAGTGCGCATTATTGCAAATAGTTGTATTCGGTAATATTTTATTATATATTCATTTATTTGATTGATTGATTGATTGATTGATTGTAACAATATTACAGCATTACAGAGGAGTTGATCTAGAGTTAATTCAATGAGAATGATTCAGTTGCAGGAACCTGCTGAAGAATGAATCACTGAACACATGTTTGTAGTGTACAGAATAAGAAAATTTGGGGTGAAGCAACATTTTTGCAGTAAATTTAATTCCAGTAATTTACAAAGAGTGATGGGTAGTAATATATAATCTAGATTACATAATCAGATTCCAAAAATTAAATACTTGTAATTAAGATTATATTACATTTTAAAATACTTGCAATCAGACTAAAGTTACTTTTTTATTGATTATATGAATACATGTTATTCTCAAAATGGCAGTAAATTATCCTAAAATTCATTGATTCTCCCTACTATGTCTTTTAAATGTTCCTTTCTAAGAAAGCCTTCTGCTTATATATGTTCAGAAGGTCTTCCAGGTTTGTGGAATTGCACACACAGACCTGCCACTAGTCATGTGACTGTCACTGAAAACATTTCACTGTTAACAAGTGTTTTCTCAGCATTGCATATCTAATTTAACTCCTGACGAACACATTTATTATTATTTTATATTATTATTTATAATTTAACCATTTATTAGTTGTCTTTGGAAGATTTTTGTCTTTCAAACATTCACATAATTTCACATAATTTCATATTTACATGCAATGCAGGGATTCCCCAACTTTTTTGTCAGCTAAATCTCTTTGACCTAATATATTTACTTGACATAAGCCCTTAGATTTTTAGTTAATAATTAGTTCAATTTAAAAAAAAAAAAAGTCAGTTATAATAATAAATAATAATAATAATAAAATTAATTTCATGGTTCTCTGATGTCAGTTGATGGTCAGATGACATGCATGATTATATCTTTTTTTAGTAAGTGTTTTATTTTGGTTATTTATATTTTAAAATTATTTATTTAAATTTTACATTTTTATGAATTGAATCACTTATTAGCTTTTATTTTTATTAAACTCACGAACCCCAGTCTAGGAAACCCTGACATAATGCAATATTTAATGCACTTCATGTTGCTGATAACAAAGAAAGGAATATGTTTTTCTTTGTATTTTTAAATCAATATGGTACAAGATTATCCTATCAACGTGATAAACGAGTTAGGTCAAAAGTCATCTAAAAGTAATCAAAAAGTAGTCAGGTTATATTACCTTAAATGTGTAAAGTAATGGCTTACGTTACTAACTACAATTTTGTCATGTAATTTGGAATCAGTAAACAATTTGTAAGTAATCTACCCAGCACTGTTTACAAAAGCCACTTTCAGCCCATCTTCTCCAACCACCTGCCTCAATTCTGGCATTTTTAATGGTAGCATTTCACAATCCAATAAATTCCCAAGTCCCACCTTACTTTTTTTCTAGTTGAATATTCAGTTCCACACAAAAATAAGCCTGATTACAAAATTAAAGTGAGTTATGAACAGAATTTCATTCTAATCATGAGGCTGCCGTTTTAATATTTCTCAGATGATCTGATCAAGCCAGTGATCAGCCGAGATGATCTAATTAGTTGCAGATGGATAAAACCAAATGTCGACCAATTTTTAAAAATATATATTTATCGTTTCATTCTAAAATTTGTGGAATTAGGAAAGTAAAATGTATGCCAATTCTTGTTTACTTTATTAAGAAGGTGTAAACAGGGTCTGAAAGACAGTACATGCAATGTATTCACCCTCATTTTGCACGAAAGCACTACGGCTTTCCACTGTTTATTGTCTATACATTGAAAGTCAATGGGGTCCAAAGAAATACTGGACCCTATTGACTTTCATGAAAATATAATCTTTTGCATTCCACAAAAGAAAGTAAGTCATACAGATTTGGCGCAACATGAGGGTGAGTAAATGATAAGAAAATTCCCTTTAAGGAATTTGATAGGCTACTTTATTCCTACCATACCTGGCAAAACGTGGAATCATTAGTTCTCTCTATTTTAACCTTTATTCTGTCTGTTCTCATTCATCTGTGTCTCTCAGGCAACGGACGCCGATCTCATCTCCAACGTGACCTACAGAATAAAAACAGAAGCGGCTCGGCAGCTTTTCGCCGTGAACCGTCTGACCGGCGCCATATCAGTCCTGCAGGCAGTAGACTTTGAGGAATTGGCAGCAGGAAACAGCACCTACACATTTGAAGTGGAGGCGTTAGATCACGGTGGAGTTCTCCCTCCTGGAACGGCCACAGTCATCGTTAGAATCACGGTAAGGCCGCTAAGAGTGCATGAGTCGCTCATCGCTTTAAAAAACACTCTGTTTTATCATGGCAGTCTCAGCGGCAGCATGAGAAACTCTGCAAGTTCAGCAGGTTCCAGTCGGAGATGGTTTAAACTTGGGAGGATGGAAGCAAATTTTCATCAGGTCTAGTGGTGGTGATTGGATTAGAACTTTCAAAGCTCGTCCATACTGTCTACACGCTAACGCTCCTCGCAGAAGCTCCGTTGACTCTGTTCCAGTAATGCCTACAAAAGATTTGATCTCCTGAATTCAATTAGTCTTGAAAGAGAAACCGCTATGTTGGCAGGATTGTGGGCGTTGTTTACTGGATCCTCGCCTGTGTTTTCCTACTTTCTGGTTGTGATATTTCTGGTTGACGGTGACAGGAGTGACAGACAAAGCTCGGTGCAGGTTCTGATGCTAGCCTGGCACAGCTATTCCAGGCCTGAATGACTCATTAGCTTTGTGACTGCAATTATGTGAGGATTTTAACGGGAGTGCTCTCCAGCGCCTCCGAAGATTAGCTGGGGGATCAGAACAGAAGGATTAGCCTCCTCCAGTTTACAGCAGCTGGAGTGAGTGCGAGTGTGTGTGTGTGATATAAACTGAACTTGTTGAACTTCATGTAAAATCTTGCATTTTAATTATGTAAATCTAATGGAAATGTTTTCAGTAAGGATGTATACATTAGTTTGCGCTATAGCTAACACTAACTTAAGATGAACGATACAGTTACAGCATGCAAGTAGGAATTTTGGTCAGTGTTTACTATTTATACTACATAATTTTTAACATTAATAATTGTGGAAGTTAACAATATAAGTTAGCATTGTGAGCAAAAAAAATATGTAATGTTATATTAACTTTAATTTCTATGATTAATGTGGACCAATTAATGCATAACAAAATCTAATGCACTTAATGACCCACAAAGCACACCTGGTTGTGGCCAAAGAGAGCAAATGGCCCAAATGTATCCTACGAGCAGCCGCGAATGACTCATTAAATCAGTTTTGCTTCCTTTGATCGCTACAGCCTGTACATGCTTAACTGTGGGAAGTCCAGAGCAAATACATGCAAATGAGCGTCGACTCACCTCGCTGCAGGGTCGCCTGCATTTATCAAAATAATCTGTGCTTTTTACGTTTAAGTTCAAAAGATGACATTTAACAAATTTAAGATGTGCTTCCTTTGTGTTAATTGTACAATAATTTAGGGATTCAGTGCGTAAATATTCATTAATTTTTGGATGCAATTAATTATTTATATGTTATATCTCATAATCAATGCTATTTAAGCTTTAATTTGTAAATTTTCATTTTCAATTTTAAAGGTACACTATGTAACTCAAAATTTTGAGTCAATACATCATCGATCCTTCTTCCAAAGCGTGTTTTTGTCTTACCCTAATTCACAATGGTAAGCCTATTATAAGTGTTTATATTTTAGACATGGCGGTATGTTTTTTGTGGGAATTTGGGTACATATGTCACTCGCCCATGTCTCGTCATATCCGTAAGTAGAGAACCATTGCTCTGACTACTTTGATGCATGGGAGTGCCATAGATTAGTTGTCACAAAAAACAAAAAGTAAATCATTTTCTTTTTTTTTTTTTAGTTTTATTAACATTTTAAGTATATATACACTGCCCTCCAAAAGTTTGGAAACGCCCTAGAAAAGTGGGGTTTTGGACAATATTGGCATGAATCCTTTTTAATTTGTTATAATTTTGCACTGATAAGGGACAACACAAACTATGAAAACATATTTTATTATATAAACAGTTTATACATAGAAAAAAAACTTAAATTTTCGATTCATCAAAATATCCACCATTAGCAGCTATCTGATCTAAACTGGGTTCTAATTGGTTCATTGTATTCTAAACTTAATTGGCAATCAATTGTTGAAGCTATTAAGGTGTGCTGACCCAAAAATCTTTTACAAACCTGGGCCAAGTTTAAACCAGTAATCAGGCATCACAGCTGGCAAAGGGGCATGTCTGACTTTGACATGTATATATTGCCATTATTATGTAATCAAAATGAAAATTATTATTGCTGGTCTTCAATGATAATGTCAAATTACTTTAATGTATTTGCACCAAAAAAATGATAAGGATTTATGCTGATATCGTCCAAAACCACACTTTTCCAGGGGTGGTTTTCCAAACTTTTTCCAAACTTTTGGAGGGCAGTGTATATATATATATATATATATATATATATATATATATATATATATATATATATATATATATATATATATATATATATATATATATATATATATAGGGCTGTCAATTGAATGTGTTAAAATGATAAACGCACCCGCCCCTGACCTACGTAGGTCATCTGACATTTCATACAGTTGATTGTTGACGAATATTAAGCATGACTGCGTGATGGAGTCTATAGAATGCAGTTAGAATGATCCTAAAATTCAAGATATCTGATCAAGAATGCCACTGTATGAGTTGTCACCAGTAATGAGCAGTTGCTGTCCCGAATAGCACGAGTGCAAATGCGATATTGATTTTATACAACAGTTCAATAAACCAGAAGTTATTTTTTAGACATATTGTCTGCTTTTTCTTATTTTTGCCAATGAAAATAGTATCTGTAAAGCCAGAGTAGAATGGTTGTGCGCGTCTCCGAGCAACACACAGCGGTGTTTCGTTTCTGAATGAATCCGCGTTTGAGCGAATCATTCGGGTGAATCAATGATTCAATGGCCCATTGATAAAGAGCGCCATTTACTTAATTCCTGAATGAATCCAGTAGCCCCTCACTGCAGAACACTCGAGATCCAGGAGGCGGAGTCGGGTAGGTTAAGGGATATGTAAAGTGGGAGGAGTTGGATCCAGATCCAGGGGGTGGAGATGGGTAGATTTAGATCTGGGGGGCGGAGACAGGTAGGTTTAGGGATACGTAAAGTGGGAGGGGTTGGATCTAGATCCAACCCCACCCCCTGGATCTTGTGTTCTGCAGTGAGGACCATCTCAGTGAATCAGTCCATTGAACGAATTGAATGAAAGAATGACTCATTAAGACATTTACCGCCACCTACTGGCAGATTTAGGTTATTTTTTTAGAGTATCAATCATATTTCCATATTAATAATAAAAATTAAATTAAAAAAATAATAAAAAAAAACATGAAAGGGATAGTTTAGCCAAAAAATGAAAATTCCATCATCATTTACTCACCCTCACTATCACTACTCACTACTTTTTGTAGTGTCTCTTTGATCTTTTGAGGTTAATTTCTCAGCCAAATTTGATGTGCGATTAAATTGCGATTAATTAAATTTATTTGCCACATTGTATAATTAATTAGATTAACAATTTGAATCGCTTGACAGCCCTATATACACACACACACACACACACACACACACTAAAACTATTTTTAATAGAGCAAATGTTTTGTATAGTATGAGAGTGTTTATATGTGTATATATATATATATATATATATATATATATATATAGAGAGAGAGAGAGAGAGAGAGAGAGAGAGAGAGAGAGAGAGAGAGCATTTCATGGCTAATTATTCATGGAAGTGATTGACAGCATGTGGTACATAGACTTTAGGTTGAAAATATCACAGAATATTTATTTAAGATTGTTTCTCTTATTACAGTGTGTGTTTATAGATGCTGACTTATTTCTTATGAGATCAAATTAAAGCCCTGGAGATTTTCATGATCTTTGCATCAAGTGTTTTGTTGTGGGATAAAAAACAAAGAGGTGAATTGTAGTTGTGCTGCTGCTATCTTCAGATGTGCCTTGAATCTGCGTTTCTTTGTGTCTCTCACTGATGTTTACCTTCAACTTTTTACCTTGAACTCTACCTTCAAAGTTTGCATCCTGTTAGTTTTGCTGCAGTGGAGATGGTGTAACAAATTGTAATGACGCTTGAGCTGAGGTGAAGGCAATATTATTAATGTCAGGGTAGAGTTATCATAGCTGGGCTTATGGGAGATTTTGAAGGTCTTTCAGGGAAAGATTTTTTTTTTCCTGACTATCAGGCAAAGTGTGGCTGTGTGTGTGGGCACATCCATCCCTGGTCAAAACCCCTAAGAACATTCAGAAAGGGTCACTTGACCCTCTGAAGAGTTTCAGGGTTATTTCGATCTTGTGTGTGTCTGCAGCCCTCATCCCCTCGACTCTGAGAGAAGAGCAGCTTGCTGCATATAGATCCCTATTGCTTCTGCTGTAGTTTCAGCCACTTGAGCTCATGCTGAGGTGAAAGGTCAGGGAGTATTGATGTGCTTTTCAGGTGGGCAACTACCAGTGACGAGATGCTGCATATAACAGCAGCAGCTTCTCCCTGCAGCATACTGCTGAAATGTCATGTCTCATAAAGTTTTGATGCGAGTTCCTAGCCTGTGTCCATATCCTTGTGTTCTCAAACCGTTCTGTGTATTTCACACTGCAGAAAAGGGGGTTCTGAGCCGGAAAGATCGGGCGGAGAAACGCTGTCGCTGTCTCGTTGAGCAATGTAATAACGTTGCATTACATTGTTCTTTATACCTAAATATATAAAACTGTGCCTGCGAGAGAGTCCCCGCGTGCAAGACAGCAAGTGAAACAACGGTTTCAGTTTCAGTAAATCTCCAAAAAGGACAGTGTTCCTGGTTCTGTGAACAGCAAAACAGAAGTGCCACACTGCCTGCACAAACACCAGGATGCACCACTGGTTATAGTTAGGTAAACCACCCATAGCAGCGTTACATCACTGTTCCTTCCTCAAGTCTGTGGAAGCAGGTGGCCGGTCCAGGATAGGCTCCAGTTCGGCTGGCCGAGAACAGGCTCTGGCTCCAGAACGTGAACCATTCTTGTGGAAAAGGGGTATTAAAGGTTCAGTTCCAAAATAGTGAGCTGCCTTGCTTCCTACACACTACAGTACACATTACAGGTCACAAGTTTGGAATAATTAAGATGATCTTTTATGTAATTACAATAAAGTAATAATTAAAAAAGTCTCTTATGCTCACCATTTATATTTTAAGGTCATCAAGGCTGAATTTATGTGATCAAAAATAGGAATATTTTAAGCAAAAATAATAAACAGCAATATTGTGAAATTATTACAATTTAAAATAACTTTCGAATAAACTGTTTTCAATATTGATAATAATAAGAAATGTTTCTTGAGCATATTAGACTGATTTCTGAAGGATCATGTGACACTGAAGACTGGAGTAATGATGCTGAAAATTTAGTGTGCCACTGCCATCACAGGAATAAATTGCATTTTAAGATATATTCATATAGAAAATGTTTTTTTTTTGTTTTGTTTTTGTTTTTTTCATAAATTGTAATAATATTTCACAATATTACTGTTTTTACTGTACTTTTGATCAAATACATGCAGCCTTGGTAAGCATAAGAGAATTTAAACGGACACACCAGAATTACTGTACATGAAACCATGAGGTTGTGACCTGTTTTCTGGGGGAAAAAATATATATATATTATGGCAAAAAGGATATTTGTTTCTTAGAAATAACACTCACTGATAAATTGTGCACAATAAGACAATGTGTATTAAAAAAAACGTGATATTTTGATTTAATTTTAACTTTAAAACACCTTGAAAGACAATGCATTTTACAGTAGTAGTGGACAGCAGTGAAAGACATCAGCATCCATAAACTGATTAATACTCTATTTATCATTGTGTCACTCCTCACTAAAGGGACGACAGCAGACAGAACAGAATCACTTTGCCAGAGGGCCCTGCTTACCTCAGTCCTGTTTTAATGAGTGTTGTTAATACATATTTTATCCATGTTTCTCTCTCCCTGTTCTTTTCAGGATATGAATGATTTCTCCCCGGTCTTCAGACAGGCTCTTTATAAAGGGATGGTGGCTCCAAACGCAGAGAAGGGGACAGTTATCACAACTGTGTTTGCAGAAGATCAGGATCCTCCAGTAAGTACACAAAGTCATGAACTACACTTCTGCGATCTCTGACTCATCTCAAATGATAAACCTTGACAGTAACCAATTTGTTGTTGCAAATTGTGATTCATTTTTATAACAGACCTGCAATTTTGGAGGTTCAGTGATTCATTTCTGTCATATTTTTTACTTCATGTTTGAAACCCTGGAATAATGCAGGGTTTGTGTGAGGATTTGTTATGTGTAGGTATTAGGAATATTTACAGGTTGCTTAGAGTTAGATATTTGAAATATGTCTCAAATGAAAATTGTGGGGCCAGCACTGCACATTCACAGTCAAGTGAAGGCTGAATAAATACACTGTTCAAAACAACTTTTCTCAAATACTGTTCAGAAGTTTGGGGTCACAATGATTTTTTTATATATATATATATTTTTTTTTTTTTTTTTTTTTTTTGAAGGAAATGATTACTTTTATCTAGAAAGGTAGCATTAAATTGATCAAAAGTGACAATGAAGACATTTAAAATGTTACAGAAGATTTATATTTCAAATAAATAAATGAACCTTCTATTCATCATCGCTGCTCGATAATGGCAAAACAAATATATATATACACAGTGGGTACGGAAAGTATTCAGACCCCCTTAAATTTTTCACTCTTTGTTATATTGCAGCCATTTGCTAAAATCATTTGAGCTCAAGTTCATTTTTTTCCCTCATTAATGTACACACAGCACCCTATATTGACAGAAAAACACAGAATTGTTGACATTTTTGCAGATTTATTAAAAAAGAAAAACTGAAATATCACATGGTCCCTTAGTATTCAGACCCTTTGCTCAGTATTTAGTAGAAGCACCCTTTTGATCTAATACAGCCATGAGTCTTTTTGGGAAAGATGCAACAAGTTTTTCACACTTGGATTTGGGGATCCTCTGCCATTCCTCCTTGCAGATCCTCTCCAGTTCTGTCAGGTTGGATGGTAAACGTTGGTGGACAGCCATTTGTAGGTCTCTCCAGAGAGGTCTCTCCAGAGCTCAATTGGTTTTAAGTCAGGGCTCTGGCTGGGCCATTCAAGAACAGTCATGGAGTTATTGTGAAGCCACTCCTTCATTATTTTAGCTGTGTGCTTAGGGTCTTTGTCTTGTTGGAAGGTAAACCTTCGGCCCAGTCTGAGGTCCTGAGCACTCTGGAGAAGGTTTTCGTCCAGGATATCCCTGTACTTGGCCACATTCATCTTTCCCTCGATTGCAACCAGTCATCCTGTCCCTGCAGCTGAAAAACACCCCCACAGCATGATGCTGCCACCACCATGCTTCACTGTTGGGACTGTATTGGACAGGTGGTGAGCAGTGCCTGGTTTTCTCCACACATACCGCTTAGAATTAAGGCCAAAAAGTTCTATCTTGGTCTCATCAGACCAGAGAATCTTATTTCTCACCATCTTGGCAAACTCCATGCGGGCTTTCATGTGTCTTGCACTGAGGAGAGGCTTCCGTCGGGCCACTCTGCCATAAAGCCCCGACTGGTGGAGGGCTGCAGTGATGGTTGACTTTCTACAACTTTCTCCCATCTCCCGACTGCATCTCTGGAGCTCAGACACCGTGATCTTTGGGTTCTTCTTTACCTCTCTCACCAAGGCTCTTCTCCCCTGATAGTTCAGTTTGGCCGGACGGACAGCTCTAGGAAGGGTTCTGGTCATCCCAATCATCTTCCATTTAAGGATTATGGAGGCCACTGTGCTCTTAGGAACCTTAAGTGCAGCAGAAATTTTTTTGTAGCCTTGGCCAGATCTGTGCCTTGCCACAATTCTGTCTCTGAGCTCTTCAGGCAGTTCCTTTGACCTCATGATTCTCATTTGCTCTGACATGCACTGTGAGCTGTAAGGTCTTATATAGACAGGTGTGTGGCTTTCCTAATCAAGTCCAATCAGTATAATCAAACACAGCTGGACTCAAATGAAGGTGTAGAACCATCTCAAGGATGATCAGAAGAAATGGACAGCACCTGAGTTAAATATATGAGTTGTCACAGCAAAGGGTCTGAATACTTAGGACCATGTGATATTTCAGTTTTTCTTTTTTAATAAATCTGCAAAAATTCAACAATTCTGTGTTTTTCTGTCAATATGGGGTGCTGTGTGTACATTAATGAGGGAAAAAAATGAACTTAAATGATTTTAGCAAATGGCTGCAATATAACAAAGAGTGAAAAATTTAAGAGGGTCTGAATACTTTCCGTACCCACTGTATAATCATGATTATTTTGGTCAGTATTGTAATCATTTTTATTTAACGCGACTATGAGTGACCCATATGACCAAAACCTTACATTAGTATGATTTCTCAAGGATCATGTGACACTGAAGTAATGATGCTGAAAATTCAGCTTTGCATCACAGGAATAAATACAATTTTTAAATATATTAAAATAGAAAACAGTTATTTTAAATTGTAATACTAATTCACAATATTACTGTTTTTATTGTGGTTTTAATCAAATAAATGCAGCCTTGATGAGCAGAAGAGACTTCTTTCAAAAACATTAAATTCCCAGCCGAGGAATAAGGGTCTTATCTAGTGAAACAATCTGTCATTTTCTAAAAAATATAAGAATTATATACTTTTTAACCACAAATGCTTGTCTTGCACTGCTCTGCGATGCGCCACGCTTTACGTAATCACGTTGGAAAGGTCACGCGTGATGTAGGCGGAAGTACCACGGTAGGGTGAAACACTTCCTCTCATTTTCTTCTCCAACTTCAAAATCATCTGACATTGTTTTTACCTTTTTTTGTCGTTTGACTTAGTCTTTGCACGTTCTCTTTGTAAACACTTGCTCGGTATTTCCGCTGATCGTTTTGCTAGATAAGACCTTTATTTTATCGTCTGGGATTGTGTAGAGCCCTTTGAAGCTGCCCTGAAACTGTAATTTGGACCTTCAACCTGGTAGCCATTGAAGTCCACTATATGGAGAAAAATCCTGGAATATTTTCCTCAAAAACCTTAATTTCTTTTCAACTGAAGAAAAAAACTTGGATGACATGGGGGTGAGTAAATTATCAGGAAATTTGAATACTGAACTAATCCTTTAAGTGTGTTCTAAATTACTAAAAGTTCGAGATGGTCAGGTTAAGTTTAGCTGGAGTTAAGACTAGTCAGTTTATTCATTCTTTGAGTGCATGATTTCATCCCTGAACTCTTTAAACTCATTTGGATTTTTTCATCTGAAGTCTTTATAGTGTTGTTTTACTTTGTATGAGAGTTTAGAGTCCCACTTGTGTATCTGTTTGCATGTCCCTCCATTAACATGTTAGTCTGCTGTTGTGGATAATCGGTTTGTTCTGCGCTGTCACTCTCTTTCTGCATCTTTATTTGATTGATCTGACAGAGCCGTTTTACGTTTGCCATCTGGAGACTGGCCTCTCTTTCTCACACGCTAGACAACTCAGAAATGAAATTACACGCAACGACACATATTTTGCCACCGTGGTGAATCCGGAAATGATTTTTTGTGTTTTCATCAGAGAGTAAAAACATGTATTGGGTTTTAGAATGCAGCCCAGCATGCTTTTCAACTTTTACAGCTGGATGGAAACAAGTCCATTATAGTATAGCAAAGACACACATCTCTTATTACCTTATAAATTACATAAACAAGGTTATTCGCCGCCTGAGGTTTGGTTTATTCGGAGTGGCAGTGCATGCCAGAGGCTGGATATGCGCTGAATGCCTGTAAATGTTTATCATCCACAGACTGTAAAACAGAAAGATGCTTTGTGGATTTCTGAGTGTCTATATGCTCTGTGCAGACATATCGTTAACAGATTTTATTGGCTCTCAGTAACTTTGGACAACAATGGCATCTAAGTTTCAAAGACGTCTGAATGTAGTTAGTGTATAAAAGTATTTTTAAAGTGTGTTAATTTGTCTTTCACAACTGCCAAACTTCACAAACAACTGTAGGCGACATTTACAGCCTCACTTGCCATGGTCAGTTTTGTTCCCATCACTTTCCTCTAAGGTAAACAAAGCTTACAGCCGGGGTGCCTGTAATACAGAGGAAGCATTTTCAATTGGTGATCAGGAATGGCCTTTTCATTAGTGGGTGTTAAAATGAACTGAGATGTTGCTATTGAAATTTGTAGCTTTTAATGTTCGCTGCGTGGTTGTTGCAGTTGTCACAGAATTATGAGCTATGGTTGGTGCTGCTTACAATACATTCAAGGAAACAGCAGGGGTTCTGGAACCACTTTTTAGCCCACGTCTTATTCAACTAAACATTGTCTGATATTAAAATATGGTCTTCACTGGGTTTTCAATGGGAAAATTGCATATTCCACTTATAAATGACTACCGTTCAAAAGTCTGGGGTCTGTAAGATTTTTTTTTTTGTTTCTGGAAGAAGTTTCTTATGCTCACCTAGGCTGCATTTATTTGATCGGAAATACAGTAAAAACAGTGAAATAGTATTTAAAATAAATAGTAATCAATAGTATTTAAATTTTACAATTTACAGTAGATGTTGTCTATTTTAATATATGTCTAGTTCAGTCTAAAGTGTGCAGGCTGATTGTCCTTTATATGCGATCTGCAAGCAATTACATCATTACCGCACACTCTGCTGATCCTGCAGCCAATAAGATTGCTTGCTCAACCTTTATATAGTCTGGTTCATTGTTTGCTGTAAGCTAGTACTGCAGCCCGCTATCAGAGTTCCTCTGAAACCCTCCACCTCCCCCAGCTCCACCTGCCTAGAGCTGATACGGGATTTATGCATGTCCAGTTATGCAGTAGCAGCATATCTTACAGCAGTGTGTCTGTGTATCTGGGTACAGTAAGTCCATACCATATCAACAGCAGCAGCACCAACAGTGTAACAGATCTAGTCCACCAAGACCATATACATTAATTTTGCCATATTCAATACCATGCTAAAACTATACCAAGAGTTGTCAGGATTGAAATTTTAAAATGCATGGTATTCCTGTTAAGGCAAAGTTGAATTTTCAGCATCATTAGGCCGTCTGTCCACCAAAGCATTTTTTTTTTTTTTTTTCACCAAAGCTGCTAAAAACACCTAGCTGTGAACTCTTGAGAGGACTTTGGCAGCGCAGCATTTTTTTATTGTTGTTGTTGTTGTTGTTTTTTCATTTGAGACGCTTTGTTGCTATGATACGGAATATCTGCAGCACTCTTACTTGTAACTGATTTTGCAGATAATTTGTTTCAGATGTAGAGTACTTGCTATGTACGTTTGGAGACCACCAGCAATATTAATTTCTCATCAATTTTGTTCCATTCTCTGCTTGTTGATGTCATTGTACAGCAAGAATGTTGTGACAGTTGGTCGGTGTTGTGTTTGTCCCGCCCCTCCTTCCCTCTGATTGGCTGGCTGGCTAAAAAGTAAAAGTGATGAGTGCAGCGTTTTACTGAAAGTTGAACATTCTTTAACTCGAGGCGACCGGAAAAAACGCTGAGCGAAAAATGCTTTGGTGGACACATGGCCTTACTCCAGTCTTCAATATCATGATCCTTCAGAAATCATTCTAATATGCTGATTGGTGCTCAACAAACATTTGTTCTTATTATCAAGGTTAAAAAGAGCAGCTTAATATTTCTATGGAAATATATTTATAGGATTTTGTGATAATTAGAACATTTAAAAGAACAGCATTTTTTTTTTTTTTTTTTTTTTTTTTTTTTGTAACTGTAATATAAATGTCTTTACTGTCACTCTTGATGAATTTAATGTGTCCTTGCTAAATAAAAGTATTTTAGTTTAGTTTAGTTCAATTTAGTTTAGTTTAGGTTGAACTCTGAAGCTGACATTTTGAGTTGCATGTAGTTTTGTTTCTTGTGAGAAAATAAGAAAACAATACTAAAAAAATTTAGTTTAGTTATTTATTCACTGAAAATTTCCTCTCACATCACAGATTAGAGACAAATGACATGACACTGACATCAAACCTGATGACAGAATATCTGAGGGAAAAAATATGGATATGAATGAGATGACATGGCGGAGGGCAAGATTTTCTGTGAATAACAATAAGTGTTTTTAAGTGACTAGACGATTCTTGACAGCAGGTGAGAGTGGTCAGTGAAAGGTGATTAAGGTGACTCTGAATCCCTCTGTAAAGGAGGACCCTGTGTGCTTACATCACCCTAGGGGACAGAAGTTTGTCTGAGAGAGACGTGTGCTGCTGGGATTCTCTGACATACAGCTTAACCTGCAAGACAGAGACACAACACTGCCAAGGGTTTTAAGTTAGGTTTTTATTTTATTCTTTTTTGTTTTGAGTTCAAGGACGCTGACAATGCCAAAGCGACAAGACAGTCTGTGTTGTGTCTAAGAGTTAAAGGAACGAGTCATCCAAAAATGAAAATTCAGTCATTGTTTACTGGCTCCACTCTCAACCTTTTCTTCTGCAGATCACAAAAGGAAACATTTATTTTTAATAATGTGCCAGTCAGTAGCCACTTTCACTCAGTAATGCTGGTAAATTACCGTAAAATTACCAGAACAACTTTTCGGGTAAATACACAAATGTGCTTGAAACACCGTTTCATCTTTTACCGGTAAGATACTATTCACACATTTGAACCAAAATGCAGGTAAACTCTGTGATGTCAATCATCGGAAATAACTGGTAATGATGGAAATGGTGCTGAGGCGTTTTCTTTATCCACCTGGAAGTGCTTTAGTTTCATTTTATTTACTTTTTTTTTTTTTTTTTTTTACTTCTGAGTGATTGGCGAGACACAGAGCATCGTTTTGCTCTTAAAAACATGAGACATAATTATTATAGTACCGCAGTTACTATAGTACACATTAGTAACTGTAGAGGCACAGCACTGATGAATGGAAAAGATGAAAATTTAATCTGTTCATCATATATGGTGATCGAGTCTCTTAGAAAAAAATTGGATTAAACCACTCAATTCATATGGATCAGTTTTACGATCTCTTTATGAACTTTTTGAAGCATCAAAGTGGTTTTTATGTAGCTGTCAATGGAGGGACAGAAAGCTCTCAGATTTCATTAAAAATATCTTCATTTGTGTTCCAAAGATGAACAGAAGTTTTAGGGGTTTGGAACTACATGAGAGTGAGCAATTAATGACAGAATTTAAATTTTTGTGTGAACTAAACCTTTAAATTTTTGTCAGTCAACATTAGAGCGCCAAGTGTGTCTTCATGTGTTCAGCAACGTAGTAAAGCTTACAAAATGTTTATCATAAACTAGCACAAAGACCCAGAATCTGCCCTACCTAAATTTACGGTCAGGAAACGCTACTGGAAACAAGTATAAAGTAGTCGAGTATAAAGTAGACTCCTGTACTCTGTTCCATGTGGTTGCGCTCCATCCACCTTTACAGTTTTTGAAATCAAGAACATATCTAGTGTGAGCTACAAAACATGCTTTACATTTCAATTTTCATAACTTTTGAAATGTTATTACAAACTAGAATTTCTTATTACTGAGCCCCGAGCATGCTCATATTTTATTCTCGCAAGGTTACATGTCTGCTTTACACAGCCAAGGTTTGCGAAAAATTATAAGAGGACGGCCTCATTATTATTAGTGGCATGCATTTGTGCTTTTCTTGAGGCTGTGATTTTTGCATGTGTGTTTGTGTGGCAAGTGCGTTTTTGTGAGGTTTTGATGTCTGGGAAGAAAGTTTGTTTGATGACCCTGGATGCCCCACTGAAATACCAGATTCATCATTCCGGTTGTGTTGTGAATCACCATGGAGACATGGAGCAGCTCAATCTCTGTCTCTCTCAGGCATGACTGGAATTAAAGTCAGATAATTCTCACTTTTAAAATCCCCTTCTCGAAAATGGCCTTGATAGGAAAAGTGTTCTGTGGAACAAGGACAGGAAGTGATCGTCCTCATTAGGGTCCCGCTCAAACACTGATGATTACAGTACGAGCACCGCTGCATTTCCAGTCAGCGCCGGTGAATGAGATAATGACACGGTATTTATATGCAGGGCTGCAAAGGTCACTGGGTAATGAAAGCTCCTCCTTTGCCTTTATGCTGGTTGAACCTCATGTCCTGAGTGGTGACTTCCTTTTATTTGAAAAGATTTAAAGGGATGAGTAATGGACTTCCATCCTTGAAGTGTCACTACAGAGCAGAACAACCAGCAGCCATTAATCATACCGCCACAGCATGAATACAATCACTAGGCAGAAACATAATGTGTCCCACTAATGTGACTGACTCACGTTTGAGTGAGTGACACCTGTTGAAAATGACTCATGAATGTTATATATTAAACAGTTAACTGTTTTTATCCCATATTAGCAGAAATAAGACCGGTCTAATTTCATATTTCATGGCTTAACCCAGAGGTTTTTTTTTTTTTTTTTTTTTTTTTTTTAGGATAACTGTAATATTTAAATTTTTTTGAAGTATTATATATTAATATTACAGAATATTATTATAATATTAAATCTAAAATCGGTTTATATATATATATATATATATATATATATATATATATATATATATATATATATATATATATATATATATATATATATCAAAGTATGTTATATTTTAATTAATACAATTAATTGCATTATATATCATCTATCTATGCATCTCATATATCAATATTTGTGAGAAATTAAAGATCAAGATTATGTATTTTACTGTGCCAGAGTACAGAAATAATGAATAGACAAAAACTAATAAAAAAAAAAAAAAGAATTGTATTAACAAATTAAAAATAGTGCAGATTAACCTTTTTTTTTAGCAAAAAAAAGTAACTTTTTTAATTAAATAATTAATGTCACTAGTGTCTAAAGCCCTGATGTCAAATTAAAAACCATTTGACTACCCAGCACTCACAGTATTGTGAATATTGGCATGGTTGAAAGAGTTTCAGTGGCCTTTAGCAATGATTTTATTCATAATATAGTGTACCTTCATGCTTAATTGTGATTCTTTTTATCATAATATCACACCAAGACTTATCGAAAGGTATCTTTTAGTATAAATAACACTTTGCAATAAGGTTACATTTGTTAACATTAGTTATTACATGGCTCTGTGGAACACTTGATTCTGATTGGTCAATCGCGCCATCCAGCGATAAGTTATTCTCCAATAACAACCGCTAAAAACAGATAACACAGGCTCAGCCGGGTAACTGAAGTCTATCCGCTATACGCTAGGAATGGTTTTTCCTCGTGGAAGTTTTTTGTGTTTTTGCTGAGCTAATAAAATATTAAAACTTAGTCAAATCAATATTTTGTGAACAGTTATTTAAAGGGTTGGTTCACCCAAAAATGAAAATTCTGTCATGAATTACTCACCCTTGTGCCGTTTTACACCTGTAAGACCTTCGTTCATCTTCAGAACACAAATTAAGATATTTTTGTTGAAATCCGATGACTCAATGACATCGGATGTCACAACAGCAATGACGTTTCCTCTCTCAATATCCATCAATGTACTAAAAACATATTTAAATCAGTTCATGTGAGTACAGTGGTTCAATATTAATATCATAAAGCAACGAGAATGTTTTTGGTGCGCCAAAAAAAAACTAAATAGCGACTTATTTAGTGATGGCCGAATTCAAAACACTGCTTCAGGAAGTTTCGGAGCATAATGAATCAGCGTATCAAATCATGATTTGGATCGCGTATAAAACTGCTGAAATCACGTGACTTTGGCGCTCCGAACCGCTGATTCTACATGATGATTCATTATGCTCCGAAGCTTCCTGAAGCAGTGTTTTGAAATCTGCCATCACTATATAAGTCATTATTTTGTTTTGTTTTTTGGCACACCAAAAATATTCTCGTCGCTTTATAATATTAATATTGAACCATTGTACTCACATGAACTGATTTAAATATGTTTTTAGTACCTTTATGGATCTTGAGAGAGGAAGTGTCCATTTGCATTCCGAAGATTTACGAAGGTCTTACGGGTGTGGAACGGCATGAGCGTGAGTAATAAATGACAGAATTTTCATTTTTTGATGAACTAACCCTTTAATCATTTACTCTGGTATCGTGGATTCGCTCTCTCTTGTTTCATACAAACGCAACTGCTGCTATTTTGCGACTATTTTATTCACTGTAATAGATTATAAGATTACAAACAGGTACGATTTTAAATCGGTTTCATCTCAGATCAATATCTCTTATCCCCATAATTATTTATTTAGCGAAATGCTGTGTACTATGTGGTATGACTGTATACCGTATATCTTAAATGTCTGTCTAGTTTGAACTTGCCACTTGCTAGTAGCTGCTCTCTCCGTAAAGAGCTAATAAAATATTTCAACTCAGATTAATATTTCATGTCTAATTATTTACTTATGTGGCAAGTCGCCATGTGATAAGCGGGATAATGTACATCCAGCCAGTTGTTATCACAGAATAAACCTCTTCAGGCTGATGCACCTGATCACCCTGTCGGGGTTTATTCTGTGATAACAACTGGCTGGATGTACATTATCCCTTACTTAACAACTTTAGCTAACATAAACTAACAATGAACGATACTTCTAAAGCATTTATTAAACCGTGTGGAAATTCATCAGTCAACACCATTGCTGAGCATTTTCACCTTAAAACTGCAGTGAACCAAAGACAGTCTCAAAAATGTAGTTTGGATCAGGTAGCTGGTGATTGACTGGAGGCGGGACAAATTTTTATATTCATGATTCTGCTTATATTAATGAAGCTAGAGATACATTCAAGATGTTTTAATGCATGAAGAAATTATTTTCAGAGGAAAAAAAAGATTAAATATGTAATTTTGATTTATCGAAGATGAGTTTTAAGGGATAAAATTATTATTGACTGCAGTGGAACTTTAATTTTACTTGTTTGTGTTAGATGTACAGTAAATAATGATAATTAATGGGACCTTATTGAAAAGTGTAACCAAGATAATATATCATGACTATAAGCATAAAGTCAGGTTTGCAGTGATTGTTAGAATTTAAAAAATGTAAAAATTCTATGCAATATATATATAATGCTACTGTGTGTGCATTTAACTTCTCTAGTACATTCGATATAGCATATTTTGCCTGCATCTGGTGTTCTTATTTGGCATCATGACTGGATTTTACACTTGAAAACCAGGACAGCAAAGAGTGATCCTGTAATGTCAGGTCATCGGATTTAACTTTACTTTCCCTAAACGTAGTGGTGTGATCGTCTTAACAGAGATTAAGGTGGTCGGGTGAGGTAAATCTGTCTGTTTTACTCTACGTGTTCATTCCGTCTGCCGTCAAGCAGACTACAGTGCTGTTTATTTTTATGGCCTGCCACAGAAGCTGTTAAATTATGCATTTCTTCTTTAAATAATGCTTTGAAAACATGGGGGGTGCCAGAGACATATGACACAAATAATAAGCCATAGAAAAATTGTGACATGGACTTAAAAAAAAAGACTAGAAACTAATTTCTTGGCTGTCAGAGATGTAAATGTGATGTTGTTTCTGTCTCTTTCTCCTGCAGTATAAATGACTTTGTATGTTTACCACAGCACAAAGCATCAAACATTTATGACACAGCCAGACGGAAGAGCTGTAAAGTATCAGTAGAATGAGGTGCGGCAGACGGAGCTCTCTGTAGCTCTACAAAACACGATGCCCGAGAGACCTTTGAGGAAGTTCAAACTAGCTATTCAAAGAAGAGTCAATCCTTTAAAGGAATAGTTCACCCAAAATAAATTCTGCCATTATTTATTCACCCTCTTGTCTTTCTAAACATATGATTTACAGAAAAGGAGATGTTTTGCAGAATGTTCAAGCTGTTCTTTTCCATACATTCCAACATATTTTTGACCATAATGTTAAGAAAAGATTTCTATTTATTCCTGTGATATGAAAGCTTCAGTCTTCATTCATCCTTCAGAAATCATTCTAATATGCTGATTTGGTGCTCAAGAAACATTTCTTATTATTATTATCAATGTTGAAAACAGTTGTGCTGCTTAATATTTTTGTGGAAACTGTGATACATTTTTTTCCAGGATTCTTTGATTAATAAAAAGTCAGTCTGCAAATGACTATGATTTGATGTCATAGAAAGAATATATAATTAAGGCTTTTTGAAGCAGTGGTAACAATAGCAGTCTGTAAGTATATAATAATGTGATGCATATAGAATTATTTATAATGATACACCAGCTTTGGTCCTTTAAATCTAAGTAGGTTTGCTCTAGGGATGTGTTGATACTCACCGTGTTCCTCCCTTAGGGTACACCTGCCAGTAAAGTGCGCTACAGAGTGGATCAGGATCTGTCACCGTACAGCGGAAGTATCTTTGATGTAGAAACGGACACAGGACGAGTTATCACCAAAGTCAACCTGAATGAGCAACCCAACACCGTTTTCAAGGTGAGTCTGGGCCGACAGGCTGTTCTTCAACTGTTATGCACTTCACTTGTGTCAGAATCCAGTTTGAATTCAGCCCAGTGTGATTTAAAGTGCCCATATTGTGCTTTTTCAGGATTTTAACTTTCATGTAGCTGTTTGTGAATGAAAAAAGGTCTGGAAAGTTTCAAAGATAAAAGTGCATGATAAATGGGTTATTGTTTCCCCAAATGAAAGAACAATTCTGAACTGCCTGAAATGAGTAATTCCAGTCTTACTTCCTGCATGAAACTACGTAGGTTTGTAACAAGTTAATATAATACCAGCCTATGGTCTTCATTGGCTGCCCGCGAACAATGTCTACTTTGACCCGCCCTCAAACACTTTTCTTGTTTCTGAGGCCTGGAAGAGTTTGGTTCAAGTTGTCGACATGTCGAGAAGACACTGTTTTCTGTGCTGCTGAAGCAAATCCACTTTGCATGCAATTCTTAAGGATTACGAGTCAGGATCGAAAACCGATCCTGGTAAAACCGATGCCATCGTTACCAGTTCTTGACATTAACTTTTTTGCTCACCAGCCAATGTGGCTAGTGGTTTTCCAAAGTTACTAACCACTTAGCATTTCCACTGGCCACAATTTTGATATTAACACCATGGGGAAAAACTGCCATATAGATATTTTGGCATAATTTGGCAGCAGATATATTAGGCTGCTGTCACTTTAAGACCTGACGCGTATGTGCGCACACTTTCACTTTGAGTGTGAGCACAAAATCTGCCGGAATGAGTAAAATTATGACCAATCAGAGCAGGGTAGGCTCACAGAAAGGAGAGGTTTAGAGAGACCAGATCAAACACTGTTTGAACCGTTTCGAACACTGATAAAAGAGGATGCTGAAATATAAATGCAAAGCATTTTTTGACCTCAATTGGATGTATTTAAACCTATTGCATGAGACCTCTAAAACAATATTAATAATCTTTAAAATAGTATAATGTGGCACTTCATAGCTATTTGCAGAGAACAGAAAAACTGAAAATGGCTTAAATATATTTGATTTTTGGACATATTAAACATTAAGTTTTATGGTAACACTTTAAAACAGTGTTCAGTTCATTATGTGTTTACAGCATTTACATTTAGGTTAATGTTACTTTATTAATAAACTATTGTTCATTGTTAATTCATGTTAATTTATAATACATTAAATAATGTAAAAATGTACTTGAAATGTATACATTAACATTAGTTAATGTATTAAACTTGAAATGCTTGAAATGCTGTGAAAGTATAGTTAACTTTTAGTTCATGATAACTCATGAATTAGATAATGCTAACGAACAGAACCTTTTTTAAAGTGTACCACTTTCATGTTATTGAAATCCAGCATCAAGCAAAAGTTTTGCTGAGCTTAGGTCAGTTTGATTCTCTTTCTAATGTTTTAAACATGATCAGACTTGGAAATTGTTTGTCAGATGGCCGCTAATAAAATATCAGCATTTCATGTCATGCGTCCAGTTACTCACACATGGATGCCATTTAAGCAATAGGTGTTGATCTTTAAATCATACTGTTCTATTAATGAGTCACAGAAGTATACTGCTGTCCACCAAGACAGAATATTGTTCTACTTGTTTCTCATGATGGAAAAAGCACAAAGCACAATGTCACTTTAAAATGTTTATTTATAGCAGTCAAACTAAAGCGTAGACCAATTATCTCCAATGTCCTTCAGGTTTACTTGAGGGTCAGTACCTTATCATAGTCAATTAAAAAAGAGGGGGGAGTCACTGGATTAAAATGATAACTATAGCATATGTGTATTTCTGCCACATTCACAGACTTGTGAACTCCTTAGTTACTGTCTGCTCTACTACGACCTGAATCAATACATAAATTAATTAACCTAACGTTAAGTGAGATTAAATCAATTTACCATTGAGCAAATGTAGGTTTTATGGTGTTTATTTGGGAATAGTGGCTGACACGTCATTTAATCAATAAAATGCACATCTAAATATTTTTTTTAAGATTTAGAAAAGGACAAAAGCAGCATTTATCCTCTTTGTATAATTTGTGCCACTGTAAAGTATCTCAGCAACAAATAGACATATTTGTCTGTCTGTAAAATAATATATTATTATAATATATTGTTTTTGTAAAGTTTTTCTGTTCATATTTACAGCAATATAAATATGAACACACACACACACATATATATATATATATATATATATATATATATATATATATATATATTTCTTTCTTTCTTTGGCACAGTGGTTATGGTTCAATGAAAAATAATGATGTCCACGATTAAAAGATGCATTTGAAAAAAAAAATAAAAAATCTAGTTGAAAATATGTGCCATTTAAAAGTGGTCATGTTGATAAAATTTTGAAAGAAAGAAACAAAGAAAGAACGAAAGAAAGAAAGAAAGGATTATAGCATTTTCAAGAAATAAAATTGATTAGAAATGTCTAAAGGTTATAACCATCAAGTGAAAAGCAATTACATATTTTCATTTTACCTTGAATGAGTGTACCCGACTTTATTATAAGTTTTCAAGTTAAAAAAAAATAAAATAAAAAAATAATCACATTCAAATACCATGGAATTTTAAATCAATATCATGAAGTTTTCTTGCGGTTATTTAATTTTACTTTTAAAAAACTGAACTAACCATGTCATGAAAAAAATATGGATTTTTACACAGAAGGGCCAACAGTGGTCCTCAATGATATAATTTCCTGTTTTCTTATCACATGACAACAAAATGATTTCTGTATTTTGGCTATACGACACGTTGGCTGAACGTCTGATGCTTCACAAATCAGTAGTAGTCATTTAAAAGGTATCACAATAGCCAAAACTAAAATAATAATTAGTCAACTATACAGCTTTATTGTAAATGATTTGTCTCAAATTCCAGTGGTTTTGTTTGTTCTTCAGTCTTTTTCTGAAGCTTAGGGTTAAATTTAATTGAACAAATAAATGTGAATTGCTATTAATTGCAGACTTCAAACCTATCATCACCAAAACACACAAAAATGCAAATGCTGGTTACAAAGGGATCTGTCCTTAAAAGGGAGAACACTGCTCACTAAGGCAGAGGCTCTGTCTCATTTGGCTTACTCAGCTCAGTCTCTCTTTGTGGATCAGCCCACGTGTAAATTCATTACTGAGGTTTATGTAACAAATCTCACTATATAAGAAAGTCAGTCATATTAAACTCTTACAATAATGGTGGTCTGAATTTGATTGATTTTGATTCCCTCAATAACTCATTTAAAGGGGACCTATGCCCCATTTTACAAGATGTAAAATAAGTCTCTGATGTCCCCAGAGTGTGTATGTGACATTTTAGCTCAAGATACCCCACAGATAATTTTTTATAGCATGTTAAAATTGCCACTTTTGGGGTTGAGCAAAAACACGCCATTTCAGTGTGTGCCCTTTAAATGCAAATGAGCTGCTGCACTCGGCATAAGAGGGCGGAGCTTCAAGAACTGATTCACTTGTGTCAGGACGCACTATAATGTCAGAAACTGCAAATACATGCTGCTTGAAGATAGAACAGGTATAGTTTAGTTCAATTACAGTTGTAACTTATATTGTCTTCTTCCACTATATTAGTACAAGCCTGTTGTACCGGACACCGTCCGAATGATGGCCAAAACTTTACAGATGAGTTTTATGATGTTTATTGTGCTTCACACAAAAGTTGAAGCGTCCGTTTTTCACTCTAGAAAATCTCTGTAAAGCCGCGCACACACTGAACGATTGTAAGGCCGATTATGAATGTAAATTGATACTTATGACTGATCACGCTCAAACGCGTCAGAGCCAGTTGCGTTCAGTCTGCGATTACAGTCGGTGGTTCAAATTCCATGTATAAGTATTTAAATCTGCTTCAGTCGCAGGAAACAATCGCTGTATGTTGAGCACAGTCTTAGAGTGTTTTAGCTAGTCATTAAATGTGTGCCCGGCTTAAGAGCTTAATAAAACACAGTGCAAGTGTGCATTAAAATAATATCCATAAACTCTCTCTCTCTCCCTTGCATTATCATCAACATACATAGCGAAGTACACAGAATCACTCATTACAACTAACAGTAAACAAATATACAAAGACCTTAAGCCTTTCGGGTAGTGCTTAATAAACAGGTATATCCGTAATTCAACTCCGATGAACGGTAATAAAGTGCTCTCACCTTCATTACTGCAGTATGCAGTATCACTCTGGAGACTGTAAGCTGGATCACGAACAGTTTACTGATCTATCCTTGAGTAACATATTTTTAGCACAACCTCTGTTTTTATTGTCCATTTCCTTTGTATTGGCATTCGTTCACGAAGCAGTCCGGTGTGAAATTATTCGCGCAGACATAAACAAATTTCGGTAGAGTTGAGGGAGCATTTTCTTCGAAAACAAAATTAATCCACCTCGCTATGTGGATTAATCCATCCAGCTACAGAACACCTAAAACTCTTGGGAGACATTCTTGTCAGTGCAGCAATGACGGACTGTGTGAACTCGCTCAGGGCGTTCTATGTTTAAACGGCAGTGTCTGTCAACATTCATGGGCGGGGCCTGTGGCTAAAATGATGTCACACTGCCTTGTTCTGAGACACTGCTTATGATTTATGGGGATTAAAAAAAAAAAAAGGAGTGGTTGGATTTTTAAATTTTTAAATGTGTACACACATTTATGACTATTTATAACCAAACACCATGCAAAAGTGAATTTTGCATAATAGGTCCCCTTTAAAATTAATTGGCTGAATCAATACCTATCAAAACCAACTTCTGTTTGGAGTGTCTTTACTCAACTTGTTTTTTAACAACTTGGTGGCATTTGTTTTCTCTTGTTCTGACATATCCAAACTCCTTATCAAACTTTCTCTTAGCATCTAATTTATAAACATAATTTTTCACCACAGTGGTTTTTTATTTGTATTTATTGATTTTATTCAAGAACAAATCTTTGTTTTATGATAATTGGTTTAGTGATAGATTGTTTTTGGTGGAGTAGTTGTTTAATAACCAAGGTCTTTTGTTCTGGTACTCAGAATTTCTCTCCAAATACCAATAACCCCAGAAGAATTTGCTACAGTTAAGCGAGCTATTCTTTCTGGTATGTGTTATTTAACAACTGTAGTCACTCCTCATTGCCTACTGCATCTTTTCCTAAACCTTGTGATACTCCTGTCAAATTTGTTTTTCTGAATTATAAAATAACATCTTTGTTTCTTAAGAATTTGATTTCTGTTCCACCTGTAATCTCATTTTGGAATAATTCGTTTGATAACCTTGATTGGGGGGAAAACAAACAAACAAACAAACAAAAAAAAAAAAAAAAACAGCAAAAATTCTTTCTCACAAACCAAGTGAGAAAAGTGACCAGATCCAAAGATTTTACCCTGTCAAGAAATGTATGCAAAACTTTAGAGCTGACATTGAGCTAACATGCTCTTATTGTTTGAACTCTGATGAAACAGTGGTACACTTATTATTTTGGTCATGCCACCACTATCAGAAGCTTTGGAATGATATTGGTGATTTTGTCAATTGTAAGATTTTGCCAAGCTTCTTAATACATCTGAGAGACACATCTGAGAGACAATATATTTGGATATTTTGACTCAGACCACACAAAAGAAAATATCTTTTATAAATATCTTTATTTTATTATTAATTTATTATAAGTAAATTTTAAACCCACAAATGCAAATTCTCAAATTGTAAACCTGTTTTCCTTGTCGTCTTAAAAGAAATGGAAAAGTACTTGAATGTGATCTAAGTTTCTGCTAATAAGAAAGCTACAGTATAAGGACTGTTAGAATTTGTTCTATAATATAATATATCATTTGTAATGGTCCTCTTATTTTTATTGATTTATTTTGTTTTATTTTTGTTGTTGTTTCTTTTATTGTTGTTGTTGATGTAGATATTGTAACAGTGTATGCAGGAATCTGAAGAAGGCAGAACAGGCAAACACGTCTAAACATCACAGTGACTGGACAAAGAACAGACAGAAACTGAGGGCTTATAAACACAGCAAACAAGGGAGCAAATGAGACTAATTAACAATTGAGTAATGAGTAAAGTTGTAATATTTTAAAAACTAAATATAAAATGTTTGCTTGTCCTTTTGCTAGCTAGCTAGTAAGCTAACTAACTAGATATCAGCCTATTAGCATTGTTTGAAAATACCGTCATTCGTTATAACCAAAAGTGTCATTCAGTAAAACCGAAATTTTGGTTCAACTGAATTACTTTTTTGGTGACAAATATTGTCCTCACTATCCGCTAGCTGCCTGTCCCCTGAACACACTGTAAAAAAACACGGTCTCTGTTGTCGCCACAAGCTCCAAAAACGGCAATAAAAACAAACTGGTGCAGCCTGGACCACGAATCATAATAAACATGCTCCAGCCAATAACCGACAAGAATGATTTTAAATGCACGTTCATGACTGTTTCAGGAAGCATGGATGGGAGGGGAGGAGGAGGCGGAGGGAGGGTGTAGCTAGCCTCTGTTTTGATTGACAACACTTCGAACTTCAACAGGAAGTTACTCCGCTCAGGATCGCTTAGAGTACCTTTAACATTTAATAAAACTCTCCATCTCCATTAGTTTTTTTTTTACAATTTTAAAAACCTTATTTGTTAATGACCCATATGTCTCCTCCCTGCGTACTGCAGCGTTAGCAGGCATTACACTTTTTTCGGCTAAGGTTGCAGGCTTGCCTTCAAGTGTCTTTGGCCAAACTTCCTCATGGAAGAAGAAAGCTGTTGTGTTTACATCTGTGGCAATGGATCAACTCAGGATCAACTATGTGAAGTTTGCTGCGCCATTGTTGCAGTACATTTGTATAACGTTCTTGAACAAATAATTTATTATCTGCACGCCAGTCTGTTATCGTAGGGACATTGACTTTGCATTTTCACGCCCCTAAACATGACACAGAACAAAATGAACTGTGATTGGTCGCTTTACATGACGGTCAGATGTTTTCTTGGGCGGTCTTTGGCCAATGAAAGCTTGCAGTGGAGTCCAGACCTTCTGCCGTCAGTCTGAAGCTCTGGCTACGTGAGACTAATATGACACTAACAATGATGTGGAAGGCAAAAGTTTTATTCTTTTATCTTTTTAAACATTTTTAAGCTTTATCTTACTTCTTTTATTAAAGGTGCCCTAGAACGTTCTTTCACAAGATGTAATATAAGTCTAAGGTGTCCCCTGAATGTGTCTGTGAAGTTTCAGCTCAAAATACCCCATAGATTTTTTTTTTTTTAATTAATTTTTTTAACTGCCTATTTTGAGGCATCAACTATGCACCGATTCAGGCTGCGGCCCCTTTAAATCTTGCGCTCCCTGCTGAATTTTATTTTTTGTTGAAATCTCTGGGTGGTTACAACACCTAGACATTTTATTTATGGCCCACAAAAATATCGAAATTTTAATTCAGAAACAAGTCATTGTCTGTATGAACTGCATTTTAATGTATTTTTAATGACCTTTTCTCATAGCTGGTGGTCATCGCCTATGACGATGGAGAGCCAGTGAAGATGAACAGAACCACAGTGGAAATCACTGTGCTTCAGCCCTCCAGGATTCCCATCTTCACTGAGGAAGAGTACAGGTGGGTCCCGCTGTCTGTTGAGAGCAAGAGAACAGACATTTACTTATTTATGACATGTTCTGTTTGAGCTCTGTGAGTCAGAATTAGTTTAGCACATATTCCCCCCAGGCTGATTCAGAATCTCTGCATGAGTAATGAGTGTTATCTGTGAATATGTGACTAGAAGTGCAGAGAGGTTGACTGGAGCTGGTCTACAGCTCTCAAACGCTGTTGTTTCCAAAGGGTACGTCTGCAGCTTGTCATTAACATGGATATTGACGAGTCTGGCTCAACATGTCAGGGGGTTTAGAATTAAATGTTAGAGATGTTTTTTTTTTTTTTTTTTTGATTAATGAAGACAAAATCTTATGATACTATTGAGCAACACAGAAATTATAGGCCGGTTTCACAGACAGGATTAGGCCTTATTTCAATTAGGGCATTTAAGTAACTTTTATAAACACCCTAGAAATAAAAAAAAAAATATTTTAAGATATGTCTGTACAAGTTGCGTACAAGTTAAAACAGCTCAAACATGCATTTTAGTCTAGCGCTAGCTTAAGCCTTGTCTGTGAAACTGGGGGATAATGTCTCAAGTTTTCATGTAAATTTTAGCTTATAACTAAATTTTGTTCAATTTATTTATTTTGTCTGATATTTTGCCTTGGGTCATTTTTAAGTTCAACTAACCAGATTTTCAACCATTTTAAGTTGTGAAACTTTTTTCACACATTTCCTAGAGCTTTCTTTTTTTTAATCTTCTTTTTAAAAAAAGATCATCCTCAGACCGTATATATATATATATATATATATATATATATATATATATATATATATATATATATATATATATATACACATACAACAAAGTGTTCACATGTATCACATCAATGGATCTGAGAGCAAGTGAGGCTTGCTATTGAGCATGGTCATGCTCTCTGCTCTCTGTAGATCCCTTGGTTCTTATGGAATATAGTGATTTTTGGGGACTACGCCACCTACTGGTGAAGTAGAGCTAATTTATCTTACGAACTTAAAACTGAATGTTAAAAAATCATAATTCTGCTGTGAATGCTGTGAAACCCTTCTGCTAATGCCGTCTGCTAATGTCGATATGAAGATATGGCGAATAGCAGCCCATTAGAAACAGACACTAATGAGGCATCTATGTATATGTATGCGATGGACACTTTAAGGAAGTAATTTTTTCTCATTTATGGTCATGTGACCCGGGGTCAAGAGTCCTCGCAATCCATTTTAAAGCTAGATGGCAGGAGAGTTCGTATTAATGTAAAAACAGAATAATTCCTGTTGATTTGTTTGTAATATATTACACATATTTTATATCACATTTAAATATGTTTCATACTTTGGGTAAGAAATGTGTTTAATGCGTAGTAGATGCCTTAGATAAATGTGAGGGTCCTAATGCGGGGACCAAAGAAGAGACGGCCAGTTTTAAAGTTGAGAGCAGAGAGGAATACACACACACACACACACACACACACACACACACACACACACACACACACACACACACACACAAACACACACATATAATGCATATTTTTGAAATATATAATGCATATTTATGAAATGTATATTTATTTGCAATTATTATATTAACAGCAATAATAAGAAATTCCTGTTGTAAGAACAGCTAATTGGGTGATGGACACCACGCTGTGTTGTCATGGTAACATTCCAGGTGAAGATAATGAGGAAATTATGCTGTCTTTCGTTGCTCCCTTCGCCAAGTGCATAAACAGACACTCAAGTGCCCTGTTCCCTGCAAAGTCCCCACTTCAAGGGCTCAGCTCTGCCCTTCGGAGTGAGTAGAGCATAGGTATGCTCACTTCCAGTTGGAATTTGCCAATATATTCATTCATTATCTCACAGAAGTGAGTACACCCCTCATATTTTTGTAAATATTTTATTATATCTTTTCATGTGACAACACTGAAGAAATTACACTTTGCTACAATGTAAAGTAGTGAGTGTACAGCTTGTATAACTGTGTAAATTTTCTTTCCCTTCAAAATAACTCAACACACAGCCATTAATGTCTAAACCGCTGGCCACAAAAGTGAGTACACCCCTAAGTGAAAATGTCCAAATTGGGCCCAAAGTGCCATTATTTTCCAGCACTGCCTTAACCCTCTTGGGCATGGAGTTCACCAGAGCTTCACAGGTTGCCACTGGAGTCCTCTTCCACTCCTCCATGACGACATCACGGAGCTGGTGGATGTTAGAGACCTGTGCTCCTCCACCTTCGGTTTGAGGATGCCCCACAGATGCTCAATAGGGTTTAGGTCTGGAGACATGCTTGGCCAGTCCGTCACCTTTACCCTCAGCTTCTTTAGCAAGGCAGTGGTCGTCTTGGCACCTTGGGGTCGTTATCATGTTGGAATACTGCCCTGTGGCT
Source organism: Megalobrama amblycephala (assembly GCF_018812025.1). Taxonomy (NCBI): domain Eukaryota; kingdom Metazoa; phylum Chordata; class Actinopteri; order Cypriniformes; family Xenocyprididae; genus Megalobrama; species Megalobrama amblycephala. The sequence goes on along the minus strand of NC_063053.1, from coordinate 26,583,141 downwards.
TCAGTATGTCACAGTACATGTTGGTATTCATGGTTCCCTCAATGAACTGTAGCTCCCCAGTGCCGGCAGCACTCATGCAGCCCCAGACCATGACACTCCCACCACCATGCTTGACTGTAGGCAAGACACACTTGTCTTTGTACTCCTCACCTGGTTGCCACCACACACGCTTGACACCATCTGAACCAAATAAGTTTATCTTGGTCTCATCAGACCACAGAACATGGTTCCAGTAATCCATGTCCTTAGTCTGCTTGTCTTCAGCAAACTGTTTGCGGGATTTCTTGTGCATCATCTTTAGAAGAGGCTTCCTTCTGGGACGACAGCCATGCAGAGCAATTTGATGCAGTGTGCGGTGTATGGTCGGAGCACTGACAGGCTGACCCCCCACCCCTTCAACCTCTGCAGCAATGCTGGCAGCACACCTACGTATATTTCCCAAACACAACCTCTGGATATGACGCTGAGCATGTGCACTCAACTTCTTTGGTCGACCATGGCGAGGCCTGTTCTGAATGGAACCTGTCCTGTTAAAACGCTGTATGGTCTTGGCCACCGTGCTGCAGCTCAGTTTCAGGGTCTTGGCAATCTTCTTATAGTCTATGCCATCTTTATGTAGAGCAACAATTTTTTTTTTTTTTTTTTTCAGATCCTCAGAGAGTTCTTTGCCATGAGGTGCCATGTTGAACTTCCAGTGACCAGTATGAGAGAGTGAGAGCAATAACACCAAATTTAACACACCTGCTCCCCATTCACACCTTAGACCTTGTAACACTAACGAGTCACATGATACCGGGGAGATAAAATGGCTAATTGGGCCCAATTTGGACATTTTTTCTTAGGGGTGTACACACTTTTGTGGCCAGCGGTTTAGAAATTAATGGCTGTTTGTTGAGTTATTTTGAGGGGACAGCAAATTTACACTGTTATACAAGCTGTACACTCACTACTTTACATTGTAGCAAAGTGTCATTTCTTCAGTGTTGTCACATGAAAAGATATAATAAAATATTTACAAAAATGTGAGGGGTGTACTCACTTCTGTGAGATACTGTATATATAGTCAATAGACTTTTCATTATGGGATGCATACTGTACCTGAACTGCGTGATCTGTTCCTATGTATGTATATTTTCACAGTAAGGTAAAAACTCCCATGGCTCCCTTCCTTTACCTTTCATTCCTTTAATCCATTTCTCTCACTTTCTCTCACTGTTGTTTTCCCCTTTCATTCTATCACTAAAGGCATCTGGCAGAACAAGAGTTTTGTTCTTCTGGTCAGAAAGAATATGTTATTTTATTGTGTACTTTCACTCCCTCATGCATATATAAATACATATACATATATACTATTTGCTCTCTCTTTATATTTTTTAGACAGAAAAAATCCTTCTGTGAGGATATAGGGAAGGAGTATATTTTCATGAGCAGATGTGTGATTGTGTAAAACATCCAATGTTTTCAGAAAGTATTTAGACCCCTGAAAATGGGCCTTTTATATGTATTCAGGCATTTTATGCAGTACTTTGTAGCGGTGACTTGGGCGGCAATTACAACGCTGAGTTGACTTTTTTGTTCTAGCAGTCATACTGGGATTTGAGATGTTTTTCTGTCAGATTGAGTGTGGACTGTCTGTCATTATTGGGGAATTTATTATAGGTAGCATTTCCACTGTTAGGAGCACAAACTTCTCTTCCATGTTGTGTATGTTTGTTTCTGAGGTCATGATCTCTCTGAAGCATTGCCTTCATCTCAGAGTCCTACTGATATTCTCAGACCAGCAGTTTCCATAGCAATTATGAATAAAAAGGCAGTCTATTTTAGGCTTGAGACTGAGAGATAGTCATTCATCGGTAAGATTGATACATCACAGCTGGCTTCTGAAATGAGCTAAACTCCAGTGCTCGATCGGGCCAGTGTGCTATTATCATTAGCATAGCTGGATATAAAGCCCCAAGACCTTCAGCAGTTCATTTGTCTGTGTAAATTAACAATAAATGAACTAACAACATGCATATGAAATTACTTCAGCTTTCAATGTGTAAAATAAGAATATTTTAGTTGAATGCAAAATAAAAAAAAATAATAATAAACTTTTATTCAGAAATTAATACTTTTATTCAGTAAGGATCAAAAGTGACAGTAAAGAGTTTTACATTCTTACATAAAAAAAAAAAAAATCTATTTCAAATAAATACTGTTATTTTGAACTTTCTATTCATCAAAACATCATCAAAAAATATTACTGTTTTTGCTGTATTTTCTATCAAATAACTGCAGCCTTTGTAAGCATAAGAGACAAATGATTCAAATTTGTATTTAATTATTTTTAATAATAATAATAATAATTTAGTTTTACAATATGTCTGTAATAATATATATGACACAAAAGAAAGATACTCAGAAGCAGTGGTGTATAAAGTACTCGAAAAACTTGAGTAAAAGTATAGATATCTTACCAGAAAATGACTTTGGTAGAAGTTAAAGTCACTGTTAAGAATGTTAATTGAGTAAAAGTTTTAAAGTATGTGATATTTTTGTACTTATATATATATTAAATGTACTTAAGTATATATATTAAATGTAATATATATTATACGTACTTAAATGTAAATGTACTTAAGTATTGAAAGTAAAAGTACAAGTAAATGTAAAATACAAAAGGAGCAAAAAAAAATATTATTAAAAATTGTTTTACACACAGTTTGAGCAGCAAGATTGTGTTCAGTTTTAACTCTTTCTTACATTTTGTTTCTTTGAATTAAAAAAGGCAAAATGTTTATTGTAATTTTTAAATATAAAAAATACTAATACATTAATTATACATTGATCGTTCATGTTAATTCATAATGCATTATAACTAACGTAAGAGACAACTTTAAAATGTAAATGTTGAAATTAAAATTGAACAATACTTTTATTAACCTTATTTAATGTTACAAATGGACTCTTATTGTAAAGTGTTACCATTTCATATAAATCCAAACAGTCATGCTTAAAAATTGCCATCTTTACACACAAAGGCATAGCATGGGTCTATTATATGTATACTTTCACACATTATGTGCCTCTATTTTAGAAAACTTGATGATTATCTAATCAAAATATGTGTTACGGTGCCGATAAAAAAAGAACTGAAATCGAGTACATTTCTGGTTTGTTATGTTTCTGTCGCTACATGATGAGGATACAGTTTAAATATGCAACTTCGCTGGATAATGAATGCATACTTGTTCGCATAATGAATGCGAACAAATGGACATAAACTAATGCAAATTAATGGTAACAATCGTGACATTAAACAGTTTGTGTTTTTGTCACATTGTTTTAACCGCTTGAGATACTACTAATGTTAGCATCCTCTCAGCCTCGACGACAAACATACTACTGTTCTCCAGTAATGCAGCATCTAGTTAACAAACGAATTACTTTATAATGATATGAAAACATGTACTGTAGTGTACACTGTATAACATACCATTTTGATGTCCGTTTTAAATCCGTTTTTGAAGTGTCCCGCTCTGTGCAGCACGCAGCCGCACATCATGTGTCAAAACAAACTCTACGAGGTGATAGTTTTTATTTCGCCTCTAGAGGCCGCTCTCGTACTGTATAATGACAGCGCACTCTTCTCAGCCGTTCCAGCAATGAACGCAACCCGGAAAATGAAATCAACTGCTGTTGTGCTAGCACTTGTTTGGACATGCTTGCTTGCAGTCTGTGTTCTTCCGACTTTTTGTAGTAAGTAACGAAAATGCTTTGGGAAAATGTATCGGAGTAAAAGTATACATTTTATTTAGGAAATGTAGTGGAGTAAAAGTAAAAGTTGACAGAAATATAAAAACTCAAGTAAAGTACTGATTCTCCCAAAAAATACTTTTTTAGTATTATTCGTTACATTACACCACTGCTCAAAAGATACTGACAAGACAATCAGAGACTAAGTAATGTCTCATGAATACTGACGTATTGGTGCCTTGCCTGGGAGCCCAATCTCCTTCGAGTGGTAGGTGAGATTTGCATGCTGAGCCACTCATACCTGGACATACGGGTATACAAGGCGGCTCACAATCACTTATTTATCTTTTGCCAAGACAGGGATCCCGGGTATTCAGCAGTGGTTCAGGGTTGTGGCAGGAGGGATGTAACATCTCCGTACTCCATTCTCCATTCCCTGTAACAAGGATTACATCAGTAACTGAGACATTCCCATTCAATCAGTCAATTTCGATGTTACGTCAATACTGATGTATTGGGGTCCCTATGAAAAACTAGTCCCTGTGCCCTTTTGGCAACTGCCCTCCACACAGTCGTAACCTACACAGCGCCCCACGTTAGCCCAAGGAAAATTAGTCCTCCTTACCCTGGAGACGGACATAGCTGCTGTTCCTCATATCGTGATTATTCATGGGGAAGAGTGCTTCGATTCTCAATTCCCATGTTTTTTTAGCCATGACCAGTGTTGTTAACACTGGGGAAGCGTGCCTAGTCTAGTGGAGAGGGAAGCTATGGAAATCACACCCTGCCGAAGGGAGGTAAAGCGTGATGATTACACATATGGACTGACCCGTGGGGCAGTGCTACATATGGAAGATCTCTGCGGTAGGTCCTATCTAGCCAGGGATACTTCCGATGCAGAGACCGGGAAGAGCAGAAACTGCCCAGGAAAAGACACTCTTTTAACAACAGGGAAACCTTATCATGGACAGTATACATATGTAGTTACCAAGGGAGAACCACAGCATATGGACGTCTAGCCCATTTTCTCTGTGCTCGAGCAGCGGCACTATAGTGTTCAAGCAGCATTCAAGTAAGAAATGTGGTCTTATTAAAGCTGCTAAATTTAATCAAATCAAGAGCAGTGAGTGACTTTCTGTTTTTCTTTTGTTGTTTGAGTCATATTAACAGCATATATTACTGGTAGGTACTGTATATTACGCTGCTTTCACTTTAATACATATATCTAAATGCAAATTATTATTATTATTATTTTATTTTATTTTATTTTTTTTTTTACACTTGCTGTATATGTTCACAGACAACCGACTGTTTTTGAAATAACCTTGTGTGTATTTGACAGTTTAATCGCAATAACACATGAAATACAACTTAGTTTAATACTCATGGGATGCCCTGTCAGACATTCACATGTCTGTCAAAAGTTAAAAGTTTATCATCTTCATGATGATGAAGAATTGCAATGTCATGTGAGCGTGTCCTCGATAGAGATGATCATACAGATATCATGTTTTAATTTTTAGTAGAGAATGCACAAGCTATTGGCTCCGCCCTCTGGGGTGGGGAACAGCAGCTCATTTGCATTTAAAGAGACACACGAAAACAGCTCGTTTTTCTCTCACTCAAATTTTTTTTTTTCAACATGGTATAATAAATGATCTGTAGGGTATTTTTAGCTGAAACTTCACAGACACACTCTGGGGACACCTTAGTTTAACATTAAATCTTGTAAAAAGTGGCATAATAAGTGCCCTTTAATGTTACACAAATCATGTTCCCGTTCACCATCTCAGAGTCAGACAGCAGCCTTCTAAAATTCAGGATCCTGATTTGAACATCATACACAGCAAAATCCCCAGAGTTAAATCAGCTCTGCTCAGAGAACATATGGTCCCTCTCTACATAGAGTTAAAATATCACTGAAGCAGAGTTAAAGTTAATGAAATAATATGCTGTTTGTGGAGCTGTTTAATCAGATCTTGAGAGATTTAATGTCTTTTATCTTCATTTGATTTCATCTAAGGCTGTAGCTAGAAGTCCTTTGTTGTTATTGTGTTTCTCTTCAGTGATTATGATTGTTAACAGCAGGTGTTCATCACTAATGCTCAATCATAACTTCATCACTTAATTATCTCATTAAATTTAACTCTGCTTCAGTGTTACTTTAACATTATATAGAGAGGGACCATATGTTATCTGAGTAGAGTTGATTTAACTCTGGGGATTTTGCTGTGTAGAAAAGTCAGTTGAGAAAGCCGTATAGTTTATCATAACATCATAATATACATCATATACATAATCCATCGACTATATTACTATATGTACCCAATTTTTCCTGTCCCTTCTTAAAGGTGTTATTGTGCTCAATGTGGAAAAGCCCTGCCCTGCACATTGACGGGATTGGTTACTAGTTTGTGACAGTAGGAAACGGGTACACTGCCGTTTTAAGGAGAAAATACCCAGCAATGGTGTTGACAGATGAATTTGCACATAGTTTGTCTTAGCATATTAAAAACACCACGTAGACATAAACAACATTACACTAAACACTTGATTTTCACCACAAGGGTCTTAAAGGATTAATTCACTTTCAAATGAAAATTAGCCCAAGCTTTACTCACCCTCAAGTCATCCTGTATATGACTTACTTCTTTCTGATGAACATAATCGAAGAAATATGAATAAATATCCTGACGCATCCAAGATTTATCATGGCAGTGAAAGGGACCAATGAGTATGAGCTGAAGAAAGTGCTTCCATCCTCATCCATCCATCCTAAACATGTGCTCCAGGGGGTTAATAAAGCCTTCTGAAGCAAAGCGATGCGTTTGTGTAAAAAATATCCATATTTAAACAAGTTATAAAGAAAAATATCTAGCTTCCGCCAGACCGCCTTCCATATTCAACCTATAAAGTGTAAAACTCTTGCAGTTCACAAAGCTTACGCTACTGTACATCCTACACCTTTCCTATTCAACTTACGGAAAGTGTAACTGACGCGACGCCAGTTTACACTTTCTTCATGACTCAAATACGGAAGGTGGTCTGGCAGAAGCTAGATAGTTTACTTCATAACTTGCTAAATATGGATATTTTTTTTACACAAACACATCACTTCACTTCAGAAGGCCTTTATTAACCCCGCGGAGTCATGTGGAGTACGTTTATGATGGATGGATGTGGATGGAGACACTGATGATCTTCAGCTCAAACTCATTGGTCCCGTTCACTGCCATTATAAAGCTTTGATATGCGTCAGGATATTTATTAATATTTCTCAGATTGTGTTCATCAGAAAGAAGAAAGTCATTTACACCTAGGACCATTTTTTGTTTGTTTGTTAGTTTTTTTTGTTATTTTTTTTATGTTTTCCAAAAAGGAGGTTTTGTAAGAATTGTGACAGTTGAGAAGATAATAAAGTTGTATTCTGTCTATTTCCAGCAGTGCGGTTTAAGTTTTTTATCCCATTCAACTGTAATGTTATGCAGTCTGAAGTCCATTCTGAGCGAGCTTGGTGTTTAAAGGCGGCTGTGTGTTGACTGAAGCAGTGGGCCAGAGAGAACACTTCACAGGAAGCTCTAATGGTGTGAGCTATAGAGAGTATGCAGCGTTTCTCTGTAGACCTCATTAGGCTGTGGAATGCAGCTGGAAAACTCTGGAGATCTGATTAAAGCACAGTGGATTAAAACAGGTTAAATGAAGACTTATGAATCTTTCACATACATTCAGTTTTTTTAACAATGAGGGGAAAAAGTGCTATTTTGGATGCCTCTAGCCCTATCATCTATTGTTTATCAAATTCAGTTATTTGACAGCTTGATGTGTATAACTATAGACAGATTTGATCGTTAAAATATTCACCCTACATTTTTCATTACGGTCGGCTCAGATCCTTTAGGAATATACAGGAATCGCAATACAAGGTGTCTTGCCATATGAATATTTAGGTGGGTATTTGTACTTCCTAACTAACATCTCTGAGGACAAGTTCATACATACTTAAATTTTAATAATTCTTGTTTACCAACAAGTGACACACACACACACACAAGTGTGTATGGCAGAGAAGTTGTCTTCTGTTGTCACGTCTTGTCTTCATCATCGTGTGCTTTGCCCAGGGCTTCTGTCACATTGACACCTCTATCCTTTCAAAAACACTGGATGAATCTAACAAAAGCTGTCAAGAACATGTCTGGGTCATATTTCACCCCAAAACAAAGACATAAATTATGTTTTGCATAAAGACAATTTTATTTTCAGCATGATTAACATTAACATGATTAACACTGTGACATGACAATTAAATGCATCTCTCCCATTTCTCATTATCATAATGCAAAAGTATCTTATTCTCATTTCTTGAAAAAAAAAAAAAAAAAAAAGCATATTATTTAAATTGTAAAGAATTTATACATCATGGATGTAAATGTTATAATGCCTTTTATATGTGCATATATATACAGTCATGTGAAAAAGAAAGTACACCCAATTGAATTATATAGTTTTATGTATCAGGACCTTAAAATTATCTGGTCCTTCTCCATTTTGGCTTTATTTTTGTTAAATAAACAATGACACATTGTAATATGGCATGTGGTGTTATTCATCTGAGGTTGTATTCACCTATTTTTAAGACCTGCTAAAGACCAGATGAGAGTGAGACTATTTTAATACACACAAATACTGCATTACAGTCATGCGAATGCAAGTGTCAAAATGCAAAACAACAACAAAACAAGTTTTTTTGCGTAATATATTTTTGTGCATATTATTCTTGTTTTCTTTTAATTAGGAGCTGAAATGTGACCTGGACATGTTTTTTTTTTTTTTTTTTTTTTTTTTTTTTTTGTGAGATTCATAAAATTTAATTATTCATGCATTGGTTTTGTGTATTTGCATGTCTGTGGGTGTGTGAGATGAAGGGAATGAGAACAAAGAAAATCTAAACTCTTTTTTCAGCCTAAAGAAACAAAGACAAAGAAAGAAAAGTCTGTATATGTTTCTTCTTTTCTATTGTTTATTGCTACAGGCCAACTGAACTTTTGCTCAGATTGATGCAATTGTTTTCTCTTTTGCTCTAAAGTTGGGTGTGTGAGTATCACTACTGTATGTAGGTGATATTTTATTTGATTTAAGTTTAATCTAAAAAAAAAAAAAAAGCAACATTTTGAGCAAAAAGCTGAGTAAAAGCATTAGTTCTGGCAGGTCATGTTAGTCAAGCTCGCATCAGCTGACTTATCAGCTGATCCACGTCTACCTGTAGGAATACGAGGCCTATCAAAGCATCCCTATATATAGGTCCATTCGGTATTATCAGCAGCTTTATCACGTTGCTCAGAAGCTAATTAGCCTCCTCCATTCCCAGCTCCTGCTTTCATCCAGTCAGGACTTGGCCTTCTGATATTCCTCTTGGAATCAGGCTCATTTTCCTGAATTATGTTGTTACCTTAAATTATTGTCATTAAGAACATTAATGATGCTGGAGTACATTTATGTTGGTTCTGTTCTGTTTACCCTATGGGGGTTATCACTGCTCTAACTACTCTTATCTTAGCTAGGCTGCATGGATGGACAGGGAGTTCTTGCCCAGAATAGAACCACACCACCAATCCAAATCCAAAGCTCTCTGGAATACTTGATTCTGATTAGCTAGCCTCTTCATTCTGCTCTGCTCTGCAGTGGGGTCTGATCTCCTCATTGGGTTTATTTTTCAGTAATGACTGGCTGATTGTACATTATTCCTTACATAATTAGCACATTTCATGAGATGAAACTGCTTATGATACTAGGCATAAAACAGCACTGAATGTCTAAAGTCTAAATTAGCATTCCTTAGGGCAGATGAGAGTACATTTTACACTTGTTTTAATCCAGTCCTTAAATTGCTGATATGTAGTGTAAGCATTTTCAGAAAAGACGATTTTGTGGAGAGTTCACAGAGGACACTGACAGAGAGATCGCAACAGACATTGAGTTTGAATTGCCAAAGACTCACATACATGGTCTCATAAATGTTCTTTCAGTGTCAAATTGAAGAATACAGAAATGACTGTAGCTGGATCTTCTTTTTTATTGTATCACTGATTTTTGATGCAGAGTTATTGCTGCTTTAATTCACTGTTAATGAGCTTTGATGAACTTCATGCACACGCTGATTTTATTACTAGAGGTTGAAAAGTGGTTGAATTGTTGGTGGGTGTTTCTACTGCTGGCTGCCTCAGTGTTACCGGTGGCTTAATCTGATTCCATTTGTGCTGTGATCCGATCTAAAGCACTGAGGCATTGTGCAATCCATCAATAACTCGTTGCTTTTGATTTGATCACAACACAAATGGGATGTTTTACCTGTATCAATAACATGTCATTCTAATTTGACACTGAATCTATTTTCTTGCTGCTAAAAATGAACATTCTAGAAAGTATTTGTAATTGCAGTAGCGCATAACGCAACATACCATGAACAAGATGAACAGGCATTAATCAAACTCATTCAGATTGCTACAATCCCATCATGGTTTACCACGTATCATTTTTCATTATTTCACTTCATGTGGCGTCACTACTCATTTGCATAAAGTTAAACTCATCTATTAGGGTGAAAAAACTGTCTTCAACTGCTCGTAACACAAATATCTAATCAGCCAATCACATGGAAGCAACTACATGCATTTAGGCATGTAGGCCAAGACGATCTGCTGAAGTTCAACCTGAGTATCAGAATGGTGCCAGATGGGCTGGTCTGAGTACTTTAGAAACTGCTGATCTACTGGGATTTTCACACACAACCATCTCTAGGATTTAAAGAGAATCATCAGAAAAAGAGAAGATATCCAGTGAGCAGCAGTTCTGGGAATGAAAATACCTTGTTGATGCCAGAAGTCTGAGGAGAATGGCCAGACTGGTTCAAGTTGTTAGAAAGGCAACAGTGACTCAAATAACCACTTGTTACAACCGAGATCTGCAGAAGAGCGTCTCTGAATGCACAACATGTCGAACCTTGAAGCAGATGGGCTACAGCAGCAGAAGAGCACTCCGTGTACCACTCCTAACAGCTAAGAACAGGAAATTGAGGATACAAATTGCAAGGGCACCAAATTGGACAGTAGAAGATTGGAAAAAAATATGATTGGTCAGATGAATCTTGATTTCTGCTGGTAGTCTTCAGATGGTAGTGTCAGAATTTGACATAAACAACATTAATGCTTAAATCCATCCTGCCTTGTATCAACAGTTCAGGCTGGTTCTGGTGGTGTAATGGTGTGGAGAATAATTTCATGGCACATTTGGGGCCCTTAGTACCAATTGAACATCATTTAAACACCACAGCCTGAGTATTGTTGCTGACCATGTCCATCCCTTTATGACCACAGTGTACCCATCTTCTGATTGCTACTTCCAACAGGATAATGTGCAATGTCACAAAGCTCAAATCATCTCAAACTGGTTTCTTAAACATGACAATGAGTTCACTATACACAAATGGCCTCCACACTGGAGGTTTTCTTGGGTCCTTAAATCTGTACCTGACCCGAATCGACTCTTACCCAAACCCTGTTTCTCAAAAATGCATTTACATGAACGCGGCTGAAGTGCTGTCAATCACTCATCACTGTAGTCTCATTACGTCCTATAATATTTTGCATAATGTTATTGAAATGGTATGCAAAAATGGAGCAACTCATTGAGTCTAAATGTGGAAGCAACCGTGCATATAGAGTCCATTGCACATAGAAACGCGGATTCAGAGTGAAAAAGTGAGATAACTTTGACATAGAATTGTTTTTAATAATAAAATTTTGTTAAATGCCCAACGTAGTTTAAAAGAATTCAGGTCTTCTCGGGTCCATTCGGAAAAAGCACATTTATTTTAAATTACCTGAGAACTGAGGCCACTAATACTAAACCCGACCCGTGTCCGAAGCACTTGTCAAAGTTTTGGACCCGAACCCACTCATTTCTCAGGTCGGACCTTAGGTTTTCGGATCCAAGTGGACCTGTGAAGACCTCTACGCCACAGTCACCAGATCTCAATCCAATAGAGTACCGTTGGGGTGTGGTGGAATGGGAGGTTCGTATCATGGATGTGCAGCCGACAAACCTGCAGCAACTGTGTGATGCTTTCATGTCAGTTTGGACCAAAATCTCTGAGGCACTTTGTTGAATCTATGCCACGAAGAATTAAGGCAGGTCCAACACGGTACTAGCAAAGTGTACCTAATAAAGTGTACATACAGAAACCATCACATTACTATGATACCACCCCAAGGAGGTAAACAAAAAAATGTAATTTAAAAAAGTGTATTTAAGAAACCAAAAAGTGTATATAAAGTTTTGACTCACTTCCACTGTTAACGTACAAGTTAACATGCAGTTGCATAAAATCCCACTTTACAAATATATGCAGCAGAGCTAAATGGATTGTGCGATTGTGTGGCAATGTAATGCAATGAGAGCATGACAATGAGAAGATTACAGATGTGCTGTTGAAGATAGCTACTGTGTGTGAGAGTGTTGCAATAACTCATTTCCATTAAAAGATGCTCCTCTTTGTGTTTTCTCACTCCTGCGCTGAGGTTCTGGCTATTTCTGTCCTCTGTGATCCCCATGGAAACCAGCATGAAGCTGAGCATCGCTGAGATTTCAGCGTGACCTCGGCTCCTCGCTGTCAGTGTAGCAGTTGACTGCGGCAGTGCCCTATTGTCTCAGAGACAGAGCAAAGCGCTTCACCCCGTTTATGGTGCAGAGAAACCCAGGCAGTCAGCAGCTCTTTGTCGAGATCTCACGGTGATAGCTGTATTTTGACTGTTGGACAATAGAGACAAGCGTGTCATGCCCGCCCACTTCTGATGGCTGGCGTGTGGTCCTCTCCTGTTTGAGAAAGCAACTGTGACAGTTCTTTCAGATAAACTTTCCATTTTTTTGTCCTTTCCTCCGCCCAAACACTTAACAGGAGCTTGTCACACACTAAAGCCACACGATAGTCCTATTTTCTGCCATTTTTCATGACGTAAGAGAGGTTGAGACCAATAATATTAGTGATGGGTACAGATAACTTGTGTAATACATTCCTGTGATGGCAAAGCTGAATCCTCCAGTCTTCAATGTCGCATGATCCTTCAGACATCATTCTAATATCCTGATTTGGTGCTCAAGAAACATTTCATATTATTATCAATGTTGAAAACAGTGCTGCTTAATATTTTTGTTCAAAAGAACAAAATTAATTGAAGTATGAATCTTTGTAACAATGTAAAATTCTTTGCTGCCATTTATCATCAATTTAATAATTTCTTAACCAACAAAAAAAAAAAAACCTTCCAGTCCCCAAATGGTAATGTATATGGTTTGAGTGTTTGTTTGGTAAATATCTCTTGATTTTTGATACTTGTTTTAATTTACCATAGAAACCATATTGAATGCGAACCCATAGACTGGGTAGTATTTTCTTTTACTCTATGTAGTTTTGTTCATGGTTTTTAAGGCTTTCATGTAACCCATCCATGTTAGCATCTACCTAATTTGCCTAAATTCTAACAAATGACAGATGAATTTGCATCAGTTGAAACATTTATTTCCAGCCTTGGACATAAATGACAGATATGGAAAGTGTTTTTTCTTCCCCTTTAAAGTCTTTATTTTTACTGACCAAACTGTGGATGATAATTAAGCATTTTAGCTTTGGCATTTTATCATTTGTGTTTAGCCTTGTTTTCATCAGAACAGACCTTTGATTCTTCATTTGAGAATCACTAGCTTCAGAGGTCACCTCATGTTGTAGACGAAAGCTTTAGAAATCAACTTTTCATTAGATCTTTGATTCATAAATGCTTCTTTTGAATGCAGCAATTAAACTCTCTTCACCTCGTAAACCAAAGTCTTTCTGCACTTTCTTTAGGTCTTTTGTGGGAGTGGAGGGCCTGTTGAACTGTTCTAATGTTAATTCAGTACGTAACAGAAAACTGACATTTCTATCACAGTAATCACACGAGAAATGACAGTTCTCCACTGCCCTCAGCTGTGTGTTATTTAAATGCTGAATGAAGTGTGTCATTTACTCTGGTTTATTTCTGCTGTGTTGTGCAGGTTTAGTCCGGTGAGTGAGAATGCTCCTGTCGGAACGCCTGTGGGATTGATTCTGGCCGTAGCTGTCAACACCACTGTCTTTTACTCTATAGTGAGCGGAAACGATGGAGGTGAGTAACCTGTATGCAATCCTGTATGCGGTTCTTCAATAAATTTGGTCAAATCCATCTTAAATTTAGAATAAAATGTAGAACTAACAAGTGCATATTTGGTTAAGTTATACTGCAGGTGGTTTGTGAAAATGCTGTGAATTTTTAGTGGCCTGAGCACTCATCATTGATGTAGAAGGCACTGTGAACTGTTCTCTGATCAGTTTGTGTTTACAGGTGAGTTCAGAGTCAATAACCGCACTGGGATCATCTACACAAATAAATCTCTGGACTATGAGAAAGTGACCAGTTATGTGCTCCGGGTGCAGGCCGATTCCCTTGACATCATCCTCGCCAACCTACGTGTTCCCTCCAAAAGTAAGAACAACACTGAAGCACATATTCTCAAGAATTTTATTTGGGGAGATCTTACAATTTTATAGTGAAGTAAATGACAGATATAAAAGTCATTATACTGAAAAAAGTCCACGTAAAGAATAGTATATGACCACACTTTTCTTTTGTATTTAAAGTGAAATAAAATCCAATTTTTAGGACCAAATTTTTTCACATTATTTTCATGACAATTAAGCACATTTTCTCCAGAATTTCATAACTACAAATATTCATTATTAATTATTGCTTTACAGTAATGCAATGGGAAAAAAATGTGAATTACAGTAATGGAATCGATCACCATTGAGAATAATCCAAATTCAAATTCTTTAATTTCAGTAATGAGAATCTGGATCATTAATTATTATTTTATTTATTTATTTAAATGTTGAAAACAGCGTTTTAGCGTTGCTTGGCAGCTATAAAGAGCCTTCTTTAGGAAAGGATAATTAACTCAATTACTTTTAGTATGTATGTTTTTATTGTTGTTATTGGTTGCTGTTGCCATGCACCATTTGACTAAAACAACAACAACAACAACAACAAAAAGATTTCTAAAATGAAACAGCAATGCAATAAGCCACACCCTTCAGTTATGGTCATATCACTGCAGTGCACAACCTTTCTAATGCGTTAGTGCTTTAATGATTTATTTGAGAGCTCATCAGTGTAGAACTCATACAATTTATAAGGTTGAGAGATAGACAGGACTGACAAGTAGAGCAAAGCTCATCTCCCTCTTCCTGTGAGAGGTTTGATCTTCCTCCAGTACTCTGTGTACTTCATTAAAACTTTATAGATGTGTGCTAATGGATGAGAGCAGAATACAGCTCAGGTCACTTTAAGGTACAAGCACACACAATAAATTACAATTCATTCCTCAGTGTTAACAACAATTACTAAATACTATTACAAATGTATTGCTCATTGTTAGTTAATGATGGTTAATGCATGAACTAATGGGACCTCATTGTAAAGTGTTATCGATGTTTCAGGAGATAAGTAGTTTCATCATCCAATTGAAAACTCACAATCAGGCCCAGATTCCATGATTCAGTCAAATCCCAATGGATGAAAAAAGTCCTGTCCTACTTTTTTTGTTGTTGTTGTTCAATATGTATCTCATTGAATATTTACTCAGTTATATGCCACATTACAGAAATTAAATGGGTTGCAAACTCCATTTCATGTTAACTTAAAAGTTCAGTGAGTACATCACAGACCTCAGATAGGACAAACTGTACAAATGACTGTGTGTGTGTGTGTGTGTGTGTGTGTGTGTGTGTGTGTGTGTGTGTGTGTGTGTGTGTGTGTGTGTGTGTGTGTGTGTGTGTGTGTGTGTGCGCGCGCATTTGTCCTGTCATGTGTCTTGTTTTCACTTTGATAGAAATTTTGTTGTACATAACAAGACTGGCACACATTCCCTCTCTCGCTTACCCTCCTGTTTTTCTTTTCTTCATTTCTCTCTTTTCTCTATTATTGAGCTATGATATACAGCTTTTCATCTGCGCTTTCCCCTGTGTGTGCGCACATCTACACCACATGACTTTATATATTGTCGTTTAGTGCAACAGAAGACAAATGCTTTCTGACAGAGCATATTTCTCATGTCTGCCACAGTGTGGAGAGGGTTGCAGCAGCTGTGTGTGTGTTTTTACATTAACACTGCCTTTTTGTTTTAACTGTGACAAATAGGGCTTATAGTTCCATAAACTGAGGTCTGTTTTTCCTGTGTGTGTGTGTTTAAATATAACCAGCAAACACAGCTAAGGTATTTATCGACGTTCAAGATGAGAACGATCATCCACCAGTCTTCACAAGGTCTCTTTACATTGGAGGTGTGACTGAAGACACTAAGACCTTCACCACAGTACTGAAAGTTGTGGTGAGTATATGTGCATATGTTATGTGTTATTCATTCCTTGGCAGCAGTGTTAGGAACAGTCTGAATGCCTTGGGGCCATAATATAAGCCTTAGGTGGGACTCATGAATATTAATTAAGTGACATAATGCTGACTCAGTAGTCCTAACTGATTTGCTGAAGGCAGGTAGTAGACACTTGCATTGACAAAAAAAAAAAAAAAAAGTCATTATTTACTCATGCTAATATCGGCCAATGTGCAGAACACAAAAAGATTTTGTTTTTTGTTTTTTGGAACACTGTTCACGTGTGTGCCAATGGCAATTGAAAAATGGCACAAAAAAAAAAAAAGTAAAGGTAAAAAAAAATAGTTCATTTATACTGTATTCTAAGTCTTCTGAAGTCATAAGAAAGCTTTTGTGAGGAAAAGACCCTAATATGTCTTTAACCTTCTGGGTTCTCAGGATTTTTGGGGCCCTGGAGAAGTTTTGACATGCCCTGACATTTGTGCTTTTTTCAGTTGTTCATAAACATATAAATGACAAAAGTGTCATTACACTGTATTTAGCACAAACTAGGCTACCATAATATGTGAGGAACATGTATGTACATGTTTGTTTTTTTTAAGGAATAACGTTTATGCATGGTTATTGAAAAAACAAAAAACTTGAAATAAGGCCAAAAAATATATATTAAATCTGTGTTCAGAAGACTTCTGGGTATTGGAGGTATATAGGTTGTACACTAGAGTTTTTACTTCAAAACTATGTAAAATTATCCTGCCTACTCGTTCATATAAAACAATAGAGAGATTTAAATTTTGTAAGACACTTTTTGTCAAGAAACACAGTATGTGTGGAGGTGTGAATCATCATGAATAATGCTGTGATTCACACCTGAGAAGACAAACGATCCGCATAATGAACTCTTTCAGTCAGTCAGGTGATCATGCTGATAACAGGATTAATGTCCACTCTTGACAAAAAAAAAAAAAAAAATGTGATCTCATGCATGCACGTATTATTGAACATCATGTGAAGAAAATTTTGTATAGGCCTATGTTAAATTACAGTACCAGTCAAAAGATTGGACGCATTGCCATTATAATGTTTTTAAAAGAAGTCTCAAGTCTCTAATCAAATAATGGTTTTCTATTTTAATATACTTTAACATATAATGTATTTCTGTGATGCAAAGCATCTGAACATTCCTACCTCTATGACATTTCATATAGGCTACTAAATTTATTATAAATGTTAATGTGCAGTTGACAAACTATACATCATTAAAAAGATCTAAGACTCAAGCTTCACATTTTGACCCTTAAAATCGTATATTGACTGTCATTTCTTAATATGCTTAAAAGCATGCACATTTGAAGAAATATTGATGGATTCTCATATGTTTACGTCAATTTTCTATACAGATGAGTAATATTTATTCAATATTTATTGTCATCACTATGAGCGCTGGAAACTGTGTTTTCAATTCATACTTGCAGTTGGAGGGCGCTCTGTGCACCTTTAGTCCACAAATGCCTCCTAATGAAGAACAGGCATAACATGTGACATTTCAGGAACTAACAGTGGCTTCCAGAGATCACTAACCATGGCTATAACATGCAGATAAACACTTTTGAAGATAATAAATACACGATTGCGACAATGTATACATGTATTGCCTCAGAATTTGCGTCTGAATAGTGCTGGCTCCGTGGGCGTGGCCGAATTAGCGGATAATGAGCTGAATCACAGGCGTCTGACATGGCTCTTTTTTCACACAGATTACATAAAGAGAGAATTTTTGTTTTCGATTTGACTTACACGATTTAAAACCTGACATTTCAACGTGTCTTTAGACATAAGTCTCATTTTCTTGTGGTTAGTATTCACTAAGTTACAGTTCATTTTCGGAGAACTGTCAGATTGGACTTCGTTCAGAGGGAGACGACTGATCACGCATCATGTTACTTTTCTTTATTTTACAAAAAGCACATCATTTTGTTTTTTACTCTGAGTGTAAACAAATAAAAGAAGATACTTCACAGATTAAAATGGTGTATAACTCTTAATTGTATGTGCACCACTGACTGAGTATTTTGAGTCTCTTTCACACTGGTAAGAAAAAAAACAAGGTGGTATCGGCAGCGATACCTCTGACTCCAGAGTGTTAAAGAAGTTTTTATTCATATCTGTTTTATTCATTAATATCTGTATTTGCATTTGTAAACATTGTCCAGTTGTTATATATTTTTTCATAATGTTTTCACACTTGACACAACAGTTAAAACGTGCAAGATAGAGGCATAAAGATTTTTCAGAATGTTCCTCCTTTGTTTCATAGAGAAATTTATAAGCATACAAGTTTGAACCGCATTTCCAACCCGAATTCCAGAAATGTCCTGTGGGCCAAGGCTCATTTAAAATGGACTGTTTCAAAGTGGAAAAGTGTTCTATGGTCAGACGAGTCCAAATTTGACATTCTTGTTTGAAATCACGGACGCCATGTCCTCTGGGCTAAAGAGGAGGGAGACCTTCCACCGTATTATCAGTGTTCAGTTCAAAAGCCAGCATCTCTGATGGTATGGGGTGCATAAGTGCATAAGGTATGGGCAGCTTGCATGTTTAGGAAGGCACTATGAATGCTGAAAGGTATATAAAGGTTTTAGTGCATCATATGCTCCCCTCCAGATTACGTCTATTTCAGGGAAGGCCTTGTGTTTTTCAGCAGGACAATACAAAACCACATACTGCAGCTATTACAATAGCATGGCTTTGTCATAGAAGAGTCTGGGTGCTGATGTCCTGCCTGCAGTCCAGATCTTTCACCATAGAGAAAAATATGTCAAAGATGACCACAAACTCTTCAGCAGCTGGAAACACTGATGAATAGGAAGTTAAAAGGAACAGCAATAGATTTTTGTAACAATATGAACATTTTTACTGTCAATTTTGATCAATTTAATATGTCCCCAAATTTTAAGTGGTAGTGTTTTTGTATTTCTTCATTTGTTTAAACTTGCCTCTAAATTTGAGATTGCATTAACCACAAAGATTGTGGTAGTTTGTTATTAAGCAAAATACTAGCAGAATACACTTTAAATAGGTTATTAATTCATGGGGTTGGAAATTTTGTTCAGGTGTTGGTGTCTGCAGTACATTATATTTCATTTTTATAGAGAAGAACATGCTGTTCACATCCTGACACACCTGTCAACACTAGAGAATCTCTCTCTCTAGCTGTTCAAATCTACTCGCTTCCCCCCATATCTTAGTAACTGTGCATAGACAGCTTCTCTCTCCATTCTGACAATGTGGAAGACAAGTGACGGACACCTGTAAAATACCCACTGTGTTCCCACAAGGTGACCGTTATCTCATAAATGGAGTCTTTAAACATCTATAAAAAGCATTAAGACGTACAATCTGATGATATATGGGATTATTACATTTCTAGGTCATCGCTGAAGTGGAAGCTGCAGAGCGTTTATATTTATTTCTCTATCTCTGCCACCAAGGTTTTTGAAGGAATAGTTTGGCCAACATATTACTTTTTATTTAAGGGTCAGAATTACTAACAGCTGAAGCCAGTGCAAACCCTTTTTTGCCATTAAAGCCAAAAATGGAAATTATGTAATTAATTACTCACCCTCATGTCATTCCAAACTCATAAGACTTTTGTTCATCTTCAGAACACAAATTAAGATATTTTTGATGAAATTCGAGAGCTTTCTGACCTCCCTATAGACAGCAACATCATAACCAATTTCAAGGCTCAGAAAGGTAGCAAAGACATCCTTAAAATAGTCCTTGTGACTACAGTGGTTCAACCTTAATGTTATGAAGTGACGAGAATATTTTTTTGTGTGCAAAAAAAAACAACTTTATTCAACAGTTTTTTTTCTCTTCCCTGTCATGTTTACGTTGTAGACGCAGTGCAGCGTTTCCAGGTTCTACGTCAGAATGCTGACTCAGTATTGGCTGATGCTGTTGATGTGAGCAGCACGACATGCATGTGTGCCGGCCAATAATGAGTCATGTTCTGATGTGGAATCCGGAAGCTCTGCTATGTGTTTACTGCATCAACAGCGTAGAAAAATGGCAGGAGAGAGAAGAAATTGTTGAATAAAGTTGTTGTTTTTGCTTGTTTCTTGCGCACAAAAAGTATTCCCGTCGCTTCATAAGATTAAGGTTGAACCGTTGTAGTCACATGGACTATTTTAACAATGTCTTTTTTTACCTTTCTGGGCCTTGAAAGGTGCAATGACATTGCTGCATTTGTGTGGTCTCGGATTTCATCAAAAAATATCTTAATTTGTGTTCTAAAGATGAACGAAGGTCTTACGGGTGTGGAACAACAAAAATTTTAATTTTTGGGTGAACTATCCCTTTAAAAACTACTGCCAGGATTTACTAAAGACACACAGTGAAACATGTAGCTGACCTTACTGCATTTGCATTTGTAGGAGTTTCCCTTTCAGACTCAAAATTTATGGTAAGAGAGTATTTAAATAAATCATCCAACGTTATTTACTAGGTTTGCGGTAGTCAGTTTGCTAATATTTGTGCTGTTATCAAAAAAGTATGTCTTAATGACTCCCTGTTGGTGAAAATCAAGTTCTTAAAGTAGTTTATGTCTATGTGGTGTTTTTAATATGCTTTAAGACAAACCATGTGGAAATTCATCAGTCAACACCATTGCTGACTATTTTCTCCTTAAAACTGCAGTGAACCAAGGACAGTCTCAAAAATGCGGTTTGAAATCACCCCTGTTTCCTACTGTAAAAACATGTAACAAATCCAGTCAACTTGTAGGATGGGGCTTTTCTCCACTGACTTTCTGTGATCTTCAAAGTGTTTCTAAGGATGCTGATCTTTAAAAAGCAGCTGTCTGAGATGGCGAATGGGACGTTAGCAACACATTATGAGCTGTTTGATAACGTAGTTTACCGTTAAACACATTTCCATTCTAATACATTGACTTGTAGACAAGCCTGTATAATTTGCTCTTCCTCTTTTTCTGAATCAGTTTCTGGTTCAAACATATATGGCTGAATTAAGTATTTCCACTTTGTGCTATTGTGTAGCATTTACAATTGACTGAGTGGATCAGGTAGTCCGAGCTGGTGTGATTGAATGTAGGCAGGGACTAATTTGCATATTCATAGTTCTGCTGATTGACTGCAATTATTGACTCCAGGGCATTTTGAAGACGTTATCCAACCATATCATTTGCCAAGCCACGTTATTTTTTAATTTGCACTACTCTTGCGTTAGTCATTATAGAAATGATCTGCTGTGTCTGTGTTCTTTAATATGTGCATTGTCAGTAAATTACCTGCAGAAGTTTCCACTTCCTTCTGCACTTTTATGGGATAGCGCTAATTTGCCCTGTTTAGTAATTCTGGCCCAAAGCCTCTCAAGTATTCCATTTCTTCGGTTATATGACCAAATAATGTAAATTTCTCAAAACCAATTTCATTTCCATGATCAAGGTGTTTCTTCATGTAATTCATGTGTATTAGGCTACAGATATCGACACAGGAAACTACAGTAAGATGGCCTACAGACTGATCATCCCTCCCACTCCCGAGGGGCAGGACAGTTTCGTTATTGAGCCGTACACTGGCGTCATCAAGAGCGCCATCATGTTCAGAAACATGCGAAGGTCCTACTTCAAGTTTCAGGTCATCGCCACGGACAATTATGGGCAGGGGCTGAGCAGCAGGGCTGATGTGGTGGTGAGTGCACCTTTGACCTGTAAAGTTTGTTTATGCACCTCATGTGAAAAGAGGATTCGAACACAGCTGAGAGTTCCCACTCAAAACATGTGGCTTTGAGATATGACATTTTCTCTCATCCTTCATGGTTATGCAAAATTAATGTTTGGGGTTCAAGTCAAATCACTGACTGATTAATTTAAAATGAGTCTAAATCACATAACAATCTGCACTGTTATTAAGTGAAAATATCTCTCCAGAGTGTCGATTTGGTTTGATGAATACGTTATGTTTCAGTAAATGTTTGTGTGCAGAAGTGCATATGCTATTTGTGCACTACTTAGTGCAGTAATGAATATATAAATAAACTGTTTTTGTGTCAGCTGAATTATTTATGCTGTTATATCTCCTGAAGTGTTGCAGCCAGTGACTTGTGCAATTCCCAGAAATCTCTGGAGCTAATGAATGCCTAATAAAATAAGAGGAATTAGTATTGCAATGTATCAGGGTTTTAAACATCATGTCATTAATGTTTGTGTCATTTTCGATTTCCACTAGCAGTAGAATTGTTGTATAAGCGTTCATCTTGCCGCCACACTGTTACTGACCAATTGAATTAAAGACCATTACAACTGCAAACAGCACTTTAAAGCTTGGTGGTATGCTATGAAGTCTGGGAATTTTTCTATACTTGCTATTACTATTTGGTCATTTTAAGCAATTTTCAGAGAAAATACATAAAATCCAGATTGAATATCATCGAGATATGATTATTTTAGCTATAACAAGCCTGTGCATATAAGCTCTACCACATGAATCAAATCTTTTTCGTAGGTCTCCGTTGTGAATGCCTTGGACATGCAGGTTGTGGTCTCTAACGTGCCGCCCACTGTGGTGGAGGAGAATAAAGAGCAGCTGATTAGGTGAGAATTCCTCCCTCGGTGTGTTTATCTGCATTGCTGGTTTCCTTGAGTGGCATTAAGTGTTTCCTGCACTGTCAGCAGCTTCTGTTTTCCCACTTGCTTTGATTTAAATGGCCATCCAAATTGTTAAAACACAGAATTGGGCTCAAATTGCAAAATCCAATGAGCAAAATAAAACTACTTTGCTCAGCAAGTTGCAGCATAATCATAATAAAAGACAAAATGATTGCTTTATCAATGCTAGTCCGTATGTTTCAAACCAAAGACAATACAGTGCTGTTCATTCAATTTATGCAATAACTGTTCTGTATGCTTTATAAATGCATTATAGGAAGAATCTCAAAATCGGAACAAATTATTACATCATGGCCACGTTTTTGTAGAACAAGGGAACGAATTAGTAAAATGTGCTGGTGTATTGTAAGTCATGGGAACAAATTGATAATTCATGGCAACGATATATATATATGTGTATATATATATATATATATATATATATATATATATATATATATATATATTGTCCGCATGTCATTTGCGGGACTCTGAAGATTTTAATTAAAAATAAAAGCAAACAAAAAATGTTTCGACAGAAGGATTCTCATGACTGTTATTGTAAAAAAAAAAAAAAAAAGAGTGATAATCATGAGAAATACAAACTCAAAAGTAATGAGAATTTTTTTTTTTTTTTTTGAGATTTACCCTTTAAGTTTCGCAACAAGTGATATGTTTATTAAGATGCAAAGTAGAAGTATTAGAAATTAAGTTGGTGGATTTCGCATTTTAACATTTGAGGAAGATTAAGCAATTTCATATACCATCTTTTTCAGTATTTTGGAGCGATATGTGCAAGATCAGATCCCTGGTGCTAAAGTGATAGTAGAATCGATCGGCCCACGGCGGCATGGAGAAGGTTATGAACTTGAAGACTACTCCAAATCAGACCTGCAGGTGTACGCCATCGACCCTCTCACCAACAGAGCTATCTCCAGACAAGAGCTCTTCAAGTAAGCCAAACATCTTTAACAAACAGTCTGCTACTTTGTTTCCAACATTTGGGAAAAGGGGAAAAAGTCAGAGCCTTGTCCTGTGTGCTCTGACTATGGTGTTGATGTGACATTTTAAAACTGGCTTGCAACAATTCCAGATTCTCTTTTCTCCTCATCTCACCATCGCTGCCTGTTTATGCTCTTCTGTGCTAAACAACATATTTTCAAAATCATCTAGTCAATGGGATGCATAAACAGCTAGTTAACTAATCATTCTTAAGCCCTGTATAATTAGGCAATTCCACCTGATTGGACACATTTTCTATGAAGTGTTTTCATAAGGCCTATTCTTGTTTTACTACAGCTAGACGGAGTTCAACTAAATTACACCACAACTGCTAAAAATATAAAAAAATAATAATAATACTAACTAGATAAATCATTTAAATCGTCTTTAAAAAAAGATAGTGGCAAAAATGCAAAAAGTGCAGAAGAAAAAGGAAATGAATTGCTTTTGTAAACAGTTGTTCTATACAGGATGAACCTGTACTCTTCAGCTGAGATGAAAAAGCCCCACGACGTCCAGGCACACAGCAATACACTCATTTAAACTCTGCCGTGCCCCATGACTCAGCAGGGACGCGTCTGTCACTGGGATCCAACACAAGTCATCAGGATTCTGTTCAAATATGTGTTTACTGAGCCAACAAACACATCTCATTCATATTCACTAGCACAGGAGATCACAGACCACCTGCCTTATTCTGCCTTTCTAGCCTCACATCTTACTCTTATACACATTTTATTTTGTTTACTGTGAGATGTGTTCTGCTTGTGTTTGTATCTCAAAGCAGAGCAGCTGCCCAGATGAAATTTTTATGGCTCAGAGGTTACTGGTAACATTTCTTTAGAGAAATGAAGACAAATGAAACAACTGTTGACAGAGAAATAATTAGCCAGAATTTGATGAGAAATGTTTGAAGCTAGTATTAAAATCTCTGACTTTTTAATTGTATTTAATTTTTTGAGATCTCAACTAATTTAAGATGCATGTGAGGGTCTTAGGAGAAAATCTGAGAAATATAAGATTGAGGCAGAAGTCTCTATTTGCTCTCCATGTTTAATCTGCATGTCTTTTTTTTTATTGTGTAAACATTTTCAGAACCAACTGAGATATTTAAGGCATGGTTGTTGTTGTAGTGTTATTGTTGTTTACTCAACCACAGTAGTTCCGTAAGCACCGTAATTGAAATCAAGCTGAAAATTTTACTTCAGGTTGGTTTCAGTTACCGAAAGTAAGTTTTAATGAACAGTTTTAGTTTTAGTTAACTTTTTTTTTCTTGCACAAAGCTATTGTTTTGACCAATTTTATGGTTCTTTTTAGAGTTCTTAGATTAATAACATCAAGGTGTCACGGATTGGCTGAGGATGAAGTTGAAAATGGTGTTGTGCAAAAAAACAGCCCCTCAAAGTCCTTGAAAACAAAAGAAAACACAACAGATTGGGGCAGAGGGAGGCTTGACTGAGCTGTCCCTTTAAAAAAAGTTCTCATTTGTGAATGTTCTTTATTACAGATGAGAACATGCTTTTTTGCCTGTGTTTGTGTGGACATTATCTGTCGCTGTTTGACTCAGTTACATGGGGGACATGCTGCTTTTAGACTGTGTTTTTGTGTGTATGTACCTTCCTGACTGAGAATAGCAGACCGCTGATTTTTGCGCCATTCTCCTTTCATATGTTCTGCTGGAGACGAGGTTGTTTTCTTGTGTCTCAGGTAATAAAAATCAAAATCTGCTTCGCAAAGCTGTAGGGTCTAAGCTGCACCTCAGTGTTCACAAATGTTCCCTTCACACTAAATTCTTTGTCCAGAATCCATATTGTCACTCTCAGTAATGTTTTGTATGGATGAATCCAGTCCTGCTGGTTAGAAGCCCATTGACTCTGAAATGCGATAAAAAACATTCAGCCATTGTTAAGCACGTTCACACTGCATGTCAGTAACAGCGTGAGTTAACCCGTGCTGTTTCTCTTCCTCCACAACAGGGACGTGATTCAGAGAGGTGAAAGAACTATCTGAAACATTCCACGGGCTTTAATTAAAAAAGAAACAAAATATTGTCACCATGTCATGTATGCTACAGTTCAGCTTGAGTTTGTTCCTTTCTTTTTCTAATTAGTGGAACATGTAGCGTTTAAAACTTTAAAATTAAGCATTATACTTCCTTCTAGTAGTCGCATGGAACCAAAACTATTATTGGCTTTATATTTTATTTTATTTTATTTTATTTTATTTTATTTTATTTTATTTTATTTTATTTTATTTTATTTTTTTATTTTATTTTATTTTATTTTATTTTATTTTATTTTATTTTATTTTATTTTATTTTATTTTATTTTATTTTATTTTATTTTATTTTATTTGCTATCACCAATAATACACTGCCTGGCCAAAAAAAAAAGTCACTGTTTTAATAGCAAATACTTAAAGGTGCCCTAGAATCAGAATTTGAATTTACCTCGGCATAGTTGAATAACAAGAGTTCAGTACATGGAAAAGACATACATTGAGTTTCAAACCCCATTGTTTCCTCCTTCTTATGTAAATCTCATTTGTTTAAAAGACTTCCGGAAAACACTCGGATCTCAACATAACACAGACTGTTACGTAACAGTCGGGATCATTAATATGTATGACCCCAATATTTGCATAATGCCAGCCCATTCGACGCATTAGACAAGGAAAGGCAGTATTAACAGCTGGATCTGTGCACAGACAAGGTAAGCAAGCAAGAACAACAGCGAAAAATGGCAGATGGAGCAATAATAACTGACATGATCCATGATATCATGATATTTTTAGTGATATTTGTAAATTGTCTTTCTAAATGTTTCATTAGCATGTTGCTAATATACTGTTAAATGTGGTTAAAGTTACCATTGTTTCTTACTGTATTCACAGAGACGAGAGTCGTTGCTATTTTCATTTTTAAAGCTGCCGTAGGTAACTTTTGTAAAAAAATATTTTTTACGTATTTGTTAAACCTGACATTATGTCCTGACAGTAGAATATGAGACAGATAATCTGTGAAAAAATCAAGCTCCTCTAGCTCCTCCCAGTGGTCCTATTGCCATTTGCAGAAATACACCGCTCCCGGTAAGAAACAACCAATCAGAGCCATGAGGAGTGTCTTAGCAGTGTCAATCAATCAAGCTCGCGTGCGCTCTGATCACACTCCTCTCATGCACAGTGTACAGGCGTCAAATTCAAGATTACCGGTGTGCCGCAGCTTTGCTTATGGCGAAATAAAACGATGTTATATGCAAAGGACCACCCTGAAATCTACAAGAAACCATGCCATACATAATTTGTCAGTCCTGTTTTGAAATTATCTTAGTTGTGTAGTTCTTAAAAAATTAAACAAATCAAGCAGGGATACTTACTTGTCAAGCAGAAATGTGGCTGACTCTGCATTGGTTTTTAATCCTTTCAGGACACGTAGCTCCCTCCACCTCGGAAAAGCCGCTCCGATATTTACCCTCGTTTTATTTCGGGCTCTATCTAATTCTTTCTTTTTGGCTTTTTTATCATCGTCATCTGTCTTTTTCCGTTTACCCGTCTTTATTTTATGAGCAGGTGCCACTCGAGGAATTGACAGTTTGGATTGTTTTTCCGCCATAAGCAAAGCTGCGGCACACCGGTAATCTTGAAGCCTGTATGCGCTGGCGCTGTGCATGGGAGGGGTGAGATCAGCGCGCACGCGAGCTTGATTGATTGACACTGCTAAGACACTCCTCCTGGCTCTGATTGGTTGTTTCTTACCGGGAGCGGTGTATTTCTGCAAATGGCAATAGGACCACTGGGAGGAGCCAGAGGAGCTTGATTTTTTCACAGATTATCTGTCTCATATTCTACTGTCAGGACATAATGTCAGGTTTAACAAATATGTAAAAAAAAATGTTTTACAAAAGTTACCTACAGCAGCTTTAAACCCATGCAGTCTGTATAATGCATAAACACAACTTCATTCTTTATAAATCTCTCCAACAGTGTGTAATGTTAGCTTTAGCCACAGAGCATAGCCTCAAACTCACACAGAATCAAACGTAACCATCTAAATAAATACTTTGCTCACATAATTCGAAGCATGCATACAGCATGCATGACGAACATCTTGTAAAGATGCATTTAAGGGTTATATTAGCTGTGTGAACTTTGTTTATGCGATGTATATATAGTCGAGATCTCGTGAGGCAGAGGGAGGCATCTCTTAAAGGGGCCGTGCTGAAAAAATCAGTGCATAGTCAATGATGCCCCAAAATAGGCCGTTAAAAAAATGTATTAAAAAAAATCTATGGGGTATTTTGAGATGAAACTTCACAGACACATTCAGGGGACACCTTAGACTTATATTACATCTTGTAAAAAAACAATCTAGGGCACCTTTAAGAATCTATTTGGATCATTATTACAGTTATTATTATGTTTCTAGCATGTCATATGTTTGGCAATGGTCCTTTTAACCCTAAAAGATGGAGTGTGTTGCTTTTCATTTTCTTAAACAACCATATAGGAAGACATTACTGCATTACTACAACTACAGTAGCATATATATATATATATATATATATATATATATATATATATATATATATATATATATATATATATATATATATATATATATATATATATATACAGTGGGTATGGAAAGTATTCAGACCCCCTTAAATTTTTCACTCTTTGTTATATTGCAGCCATTTGCTAAAATCATTTAAGTTTTTAAGTTCATTTTTTTTCCTCATTAATGTACACACAGCAAAAACACAGAATTGTTGACATTTTTGCAGATTTATTAAAAAAAGAAAAACTGAAATATCACATGGTCCTAAGTATTCAGACCCTTTGCTGTGACACTCATATATTTAACTCAGGTGCTGTCCATTTCTTCTGATCATCCTTGAGATGGTTCTACACCTTCATTTGAGTCCAGCTGTGTTTGATTATACTGATTGGACTTGATTAGGAAAGCCACACACTGAATAATATATATAAGACCTTACAGCTCACAGTGCATGTCAGAGCAAATGAGAATCATGAGGTCAAAGGAACTGCCTGAAGAGCTCAGAGACAGAATTGTGGCAAGGCACAGATCTGCCCAAGGTTACAAAAAAATTTCTGCTGCACTTAAGGTTCCTAAGAGCACAGTGGCCTCCATAATCCTTAAATGGAAGACGTTTGGGATGACCAGAACCCTTCCTAGAGCTGGCCATCCGGCCAAACTGAGCTATCGGGGGAGAAGAGCCTTGGTGAGAGAGGTAAAGAAGAACCCAAAGATCACTGTGGCCGAGCTCCAGAGATGCAGTCGGGAGATGGGAGAGTGGCCCGACGGAAGCCTCTCCTCAGTGCAAGACACATGAAAGCCTGCATGGAGCTTATTAAAAAACACCTGAAGGACTCCAAGATGGTGAAAAATAAGATTCTCTGGTCTGATGAGACCAAGATAGAACTTTTTGGCCTTAATTCTAAGCGGTATGTGTGGAGAAAACCAGGCACTGCTCATCACCTGTCCAATACAGTCCCAACAGTGAAGCATGGTGGTGGCAGCATCATGCTGTGGGGGTGTTTTTTCAGCTGCAGGGACAGGACGACGGGTTGCAATTGAGAGAAAGATGAATGCGGCCAAGTACAGGGATATCCTGGACGAAAACCTTCTCCAGAGTGCTCAGGACCTCAGACTGGGCCGAAGGTTTACCTTCCAACAAGACAATGACCCTAAGCACACAGCTAAAATAACGAAGGAGTGGCTTCACAACAACTCCGTGACTGTTCTTGAATGGCCCAGCCAGAGCCCTGACTTAAACCCAATTGAGCATCTCTGGAGAGACCTAGAAATGGCTGTCCATCAACGTTTACCATCCAAACTGACAGAACTGGAGAGGATCTGCAAGGAGGAATGGCAGAGGATCCCCAAATCCAGGTGTGAAAAACTTGTTGCATCTTTCCCAAAAAGACTCATGGCTGTATTAGATCAAAAGGGTGCTTCTACTAAATACTGAGCAAAGGGTCTGAATACTTAGGACCATGTGATATTTATTTTATATATATACCCACTGTATATATATAGGCCCCATTATT
The DNA here is from genome assembly GCF_018812025.1 of Megalobrama amblycephala. NCBI lineage: Eukaryota > Metazoa > Chordata > Actinopteri > Cypriniformes > Xenocyprididae > Megalobrama > Megalobrama amblycephala. The sequence continues at coordinate 26,553,206 of NC_063053.1, read as the reverse complement.
TATACCAGCTTCTTGTATGTTCCCTAAAGGTACACTGAGTAATTAATTCCACTTAAAAGTGTGAGTCAATTTTTTAATATATTCTTATATATTCTTATTCTAATATATTCTGTGTTCCACTGAAGAAAGATGGTTAAACACAACAGTAACAATAAGAGACAGTAAATGGTCTAAACCTTTAACATCTTGATCTGATGGAATGTAGACAGCGCTAAATACAGGTGTAAATGAGCTGTAAATTCCAAATAGCAACAAAGTTACTTTGTGCACCCTGTCTATTCATCCTCAAATCTCCTCAGATGTTGTGAAGCTCATCTGTGTAGCGTTGCAGGTCTATTTGACCACATAGATCAAACACACAGTCTTTCATCAGTCTTTATTAAACCTGGATCATCGATTGTGTTTGAACAGTCCTGTTTACTAGGTGCTTCTGTTGAAGTGTTCTGTTGCAGTAGGGCTAATTGGTCTGCCAGGGATACTTACAAAGTACTTAACAGGCAGATCTGTTTAAACATTATTGATCAGCGAAGTGTCAACAAAGGCAAGACTTTTTTAGATTTCACATCGGCTGAGGAGAAAAAAACAAAAAAACAAACTCTTGCTCTGCTTTGGAGCGGTCCTAATAATCAGCTATATATCAAGATATAAAATAATAACTCAGGTTGATACTAGCACAGTCAAGCCATTGCAGGGGAGAATGAGGATTTGCACATCATGTTGCCTAGTAACCCATAAGATGAACTGGAAAAGGCTAAATACAGCTGAACGGATGCTGTCCTCATTAGCAGGATTCTTGGCTCCTGTTTCTGTGCTGAAGATGCTTTGCATTGACACTGCATTTTATCAACATCTAGCTGTCAATCATCTCAAGGCTGTCAAAGTCAGTACAGTATAAACATGGTGTAGGTGAGCTGAAATGTACAGTATTGTATCACCCCGAAGAGTTTTGTGATAATGATGTGTTTATCGGAGAGGTACATATTTGTTTATGGAACAGATCAAAATTTTCAAAAATTATTTTTAGTACTATCACAATTTCGTTTTTCGTATAATCTCGTATATTTCAATTGAATCACTACAGTTGCATTATTACTGCACCACCTGAAAAGTGTGTGCTTTTTTGTGCTTGTGTAATTTTTTTCCAGCTGTTTTGACACTGTTTTATCATTGCTTTTGTTGTAAGGTTTAGCAACTTGTGATTCTGTGACATCTGGAGTTCATTTTCTACTCAAAATACTCAAAAATGATCCGTCAAATGTTACTGTTATTGTGTACTGTGTACCAAGTATTGAAATCCCTGTGTTCGGGTGGGTACTGTGTTTCTATTATGTAGATATGGTGTCTACACAATATCTATTGTATAATTCAATTAGATGTTTCTAAGTAAAGCATACACTTTAAAAGCATGGTTTAATATTGTTTGAGTAAAAAGTACTGCAGGAACACTTTACAGTAAGGTTCATTAGTTAAACATTAGTTAATGTATTAACAAACATGAACTAACTATGAGCAATACATTGGTTACTGTATTTACAAATCTTCGTTAACATTAGTTAATAAAAATACAGTTGTTCATTGTTTATTCAAAGTAAACTTCAACTAAGTAGCTATTACTCAACAAACTTTTACTGGCCAATTAAAGTTACTTATTTTCTTTGTTAATTTTACTTAACTTAGTTAAGTAGATTCTACTTAATTCCATATGTGAAATTTACTTTAAAAAATCTGCTTGCAAAAACTTGTGAAAGGAAATTTAGTAAATGCTACTTATTGTTTGTTTTAAGTGGGAGCAGATCAAAACTTTAATTATTCTGTAAAAATGAAAATATCTTTTAAATGAATATGTGCAAACGTGTGTTTGACAGGTTCCTGGACGGGAAGATTCTGGACATCAATAAAGAGTTCCAGCCGTACCTGGGTGAGGGCGGGCGGATTCTGGAGATCCGTTCTCCTGACATTGTGGCGAGTGTGAAGAAGGCTGCGCAGGCGGTGGGCTACACAGAGGGGGCGCTGTTGGCACTGGCCATAATCATCATTCTGTGCTGCATCCCTGCTATTCTTATTGTCATGGTGACATACAAACAGTGAGTAGAATATTCTTACTTTTCGAATGTCAGTCCCGTCAATGATAATCAGCCTCATAAGTCGCATATTTCAGCTTTTCAAATAACTTATAATGATAATGTTTTTTCAGTGCAGTGTAATGCATGTAGTTGGCAACACACTATTTTCTAGCGTGCTGGAAAACAATCCCATCAAACTGAATTTACTTACTACTTAATTTACTTGCACAAAAATATGCAAATGATAATAATAGTAATAAGTAGTAGTAGTAGTAGTAGTAGTAGTAATTTTAGTATTATTAGCCAGCCAATAAATCCTGTATATAACTGTATGTATATCATTTATATTCATAAATTAGAAAAATGTCACATACAAAATAGGGCCGCATGATATTGGGAAAAAAAACTGACATTGCTATATATATATATATATATATATATATATATATATATATATATATATATATATATATATATATATATATATATATATATATATATATATATATTAGAATTTTTTTATTATTATTTTTTTTCTGCGATTATATATTGCAGTATGAAAACAATTCCTTGAATAGCTCTATTTGGAAATAATTTATCATTCTAGAATGGGAGTGAATCTGCATAGAAAATAATAAACAAATTACAAGCATAGATAATACAATAGAACAAAGATACAAATGAAGTAGTGCTTTAGTGCTTTCAGGTAAGTCTAACAGTATTCAAGTACAGAAATTGAATAGTCAAATGTTAAATAACACTGCATAGTCTTCACTGTGTAAATTACATATAATTAATCTTTGTTAAAGCTACAAAAGTCATTTTCTCTTTGTTTTTATGTTGTTTAATTAACATAAATGACATAGACAGCAGCAGGAATATTAGGCTGCTGTCACTTTAAGTGCTAATGCATGGATGCAATACAATGAAACATCCATTTTCTTTCTCAATTATTTACGTTCACATAAGCCATAAGCGACTGTGTTTATGAGGATATGGGCATTTTGACATAATTTAGCATGTACGTGTCCATTCAAGCACAAATAGATGCGGAAGAAAACAGAATTCAGTGTTCGCACGTGCAAGTGATGCAATTTCCCTCTATGATGATTAAACTTTGCAATTAATCCGAGAATCATGTGCATTTTGAACCTTGGCCGTGCAGATCATACGATCCCTATACTTGACATCGCACATCCTGTGATGTGACTATTGCTAATTCGCACATCGCGATATCGATGCTAAAATGATATATTGTGCAGCCCTAATACAAAATGGCGAACAGTTTTTAGTCATTTTACATCTTGTTTTCGACAGCTACTTTTCTAAGGGTGTCTAGTCAAAAGTTAACTACATTAGACAATTAGACCTTTAGCTAGCAATTAAAATTTTGTATATACATTTAAATACATAAAGACAGCGTTTTTCTTGTACTTTCCGTCTCAGAGCTGCCCATGTATGTACAGTACGTTACGTTTAACTGTACAGTTGTACATCTCTATTTGCAACCTTTGAGGTTCAGAGAGTGCTGAGGACAGGCTGGAAAAACATACACAGTAGGTGAGGAAGATGGGTATTGGATGCCAGGTATTAAAATGGCTTTTTTTCAGTAATTAGCCATGCTAACGGGCTAATCTCCCAGCCAGCTCTGTGTGAAAACAGATTAATTATAAGCATTTGTGACATATCCCAGGCATTCGATCCATCCGTCACATCTCATGAAAGCTTAGCATATGGGCCTGCTCTCCACACACTGCAGCTCCTCAGAGACGGAGAGAAAGCGTGAGTGTGGTCCTGACCTTCTGCACACACCAATGAGTCCGTCATCAGCTATTGTGTAAATACATAACAGATGGATAATCACAGAGCGAACACAACCAGCTAAACACACACATCTACGCGTGAAGCTCGCTCTCACACGCACACACGCATGCGTGACCACAAGAATTTATTTTGCGTTTAGACTCTTGTATTAAAGGTGAAGTGACTTTTTTATGTCATTTCATTTAGTTGTTTACAAAAGATGCGTAATAGGAGACACAAGTGTTAGCTTGTATATCACAACATGAGATCGTGCACTGTCTTCTGAGTAATTGCATTCTGGTTAAATAAATAATATTGACAGGACCATGTTTTCGAAAGCCTCCAGGAAGCCCATAGTCAGGGCGAGAGAGTGTGTGGAAGAAATACAAAGATGGGAAGGACAATAGAGAGCGGTGTTAATGCTGAGAGCTGTATTGTTTCTCAACTGTGGAGATGCGGGATAAACCAGGGTTATCCTGTGCTCTTATCACATTTTACAGCATGAATTATGCACACCTGCAGCAGTAGCTACAACCACAACAATTTCAGTGGGCTGCATGATTCAACACTAGGAGCATTTTCTGGCCTGTGGAATTAGAATTTGGGCTGCCAATCACTTCAAAATATGCTAATTTGAAAAGATTACATTGTTCTGGCCGAGAGGTAAAACAATAAGTAGCATCAGACCTGAATTACTCCAGTCTTAGGAAAATCCCTTATTAAAGAACTTACATACAGGACAGAGGCTATAATTAATTAATTTAACATGTAATATTTTTGATTATGTTATATTAATTATATTTAGGGCTGTCAATATAATGCGTTCATTTTATTAAAAATTTGAATGCACCCGCGCCGACCCAGACCTACGTAAGCTAGTTCATCTTGCATTTCATAAAATTGAGTGGTGACAAACATGATGACGCCAATAGAATGCAGTTAGAATGTCCCTAAAATTCAAGATATTAAGGGCAAAAATGCCCCTGCGTGAGTTTTTGTCTCATATTTATATCATGATATAGTTAATCAATCTATACGAGTAACACAAGTAATGAGTGCAATATCGCACGAGTGCAAATTTTATCCCGAATAGCACGTGCAAATGTCATTGTGATTTTATACAACAGTTCAATAAATAAGAAGTTAATATTGGTGTTATATTTTAGACACAGTATTGTCTGCTTTTGGTCAGTTTTGCCAACAAAAGCCAGAGCAGAACTGTTGCGCATCTCTGAGCAACACGCAGTGGTGCTTCTTTTCTGAGTGAATCCGCTTTTTGAATGAATCAATCATGTGAACCACTGATTCAATGGCCTATTCATAAAGAGAGCCATTCACTCAATTCCTGAATGAATAAGCTGTTTGAACTAATCGAATGAATGATTGACTCAATTTAGACATTTACTGCCACCTACTGGCAGTTTTAGTTTCTTATTTAGAGTATGATTTTATTTAAAGATTTTTTTATTTACTTTATTTATTTTTTTTGTATGTCACTTTTTGTAATGTCTATTTGATGCTTTTCTCATTTAACACAATAATGACTTTAAATTATCTTTTGGGGATAATTTAATCTTTGATTAATTTGCGATTAATTAGATTACAACATTGTGTAATTAATTATGTTATGTTATGTTATGTTATGTTATGTTATGTTATGTTATGTTATGTTATGTTATGTTATGTTATGTTATCCATTGTCCAAACTTGTCCTCTGTAGGGGATGTGTGTTTATATTATTATATTATATTATATTATATTATATATATTATATTATATTATATTATATTATATTATATTATATTATATTATATTATATTATATTATAAATTGATAAACAATGATACTCTGTAAAATTAAGGCTGTGTTTTGTTGAAATATTCCTGTGCCAAATTATCTAATAATTCTTCTTTCCTCTTTCCCTGCACTTCCTGTCGCTGCATGTGGACTCTGCACTCAGATTCAAAGAGTAAGTTTAAATTCTTCGTTTTGATGAATTATTTGCCGGAGACTGTGTGCTTTCGAACCTCGTTATTCGGTTCAGTCCTTTAAAAAGGGAACATATGAGCAAAGTTCATGAATTGAGATGAGGAGCAAAGGACATACTCACTCTAGCCCTCTCTGATTCCAGCGCAATAGCAATGCCTTTGAAAATGAACAAAAGTGACTGGTTTCATGACCTCACAGAGTACAAAGTGAGCCACGTTGAGTTCCCTTCTAATAAAACACCTCATCTCAGTGTGAAAGGTGCTGAATAACCCATGATATTTTGCATTGCATGAATAAAAAGTGCTGGAACAGATCAAATGAGAGTTGTCGGAGCTCCAGACCTCATATCCTCCAATAATAGAGCTGAAATGAGCCTTTTGAAAGAAAGAAACTCACTCAACGGTGCTTTACAGGAGGCAGGCCGAGTGTGCCAAAACCGCCCGTATCCAGATGTCACTTCCTACCGCCAAATCAACAGGAGGTGTGGCTCCAACCAATCTCTACGAGGAGCTGGGAGATGGCGGCATGTAAGTCACCTGTCCTAAATAATAATACCTTCAACCTTCAGAAGAGACAGCAGAGAGATGATTAACAAGATTTGTTTGTGCTTATGAATATTTACAGAAAAAGAGAAAGCACACGTTCTGGGTGAGTGTGTCTGTAGGAAAATCAAGAATAGTTCACTCCAAAAATTACATTTCTGTCATAATTTCTATCGTCATTCCAATCCTGTATGATTTTCTTTGTTGGTACACCACAGAAATATTTTGGACCAAAACAGGATCATAAAAGTAGTCCATAGTAGAAAAATTAGTCAAATTTAAGCCGGTCTGCTGCATTACATTGACTCATAAATACATAAAAGACCCAATGACATTTAAGGTCACTGGCATCAGACCCAGTCTGGATATGTATGGCAAAGTGTACGATTTTTGTCACCCTCTATAATTCATTTGGACAAAAGCTGCATGAACATTCTGATAAATTTATTTTTGCATAGAAGAAAGAAAGTCACTTAGGTTTTGAACTGCATGAGAGTGTGTAAATGATAGAATGACAGAATATTAATATTTGGGTGAACTATTCCTTAAGTGCACTGACCCGATTCTTCATTTGCAAAAGAAATTAGTTTTTCCTTATGAAGTCTTGACATTCTCCAAAGGGAGGTTTCTTTTTGACATCCCGAAGGTAATTGTTTCTTTGGTAAATTAGCTGTGCTTTTGGCTTTAATATTAAGTCCGTCCATGGAGATGTGCTCACTGGACGCTTGCATTTAGTGCAGCAGGAGTGCAGTGCCAAGCTAAAGGCTGTTGTGAGTGGAATGAAATGTTAATAGATTAAAAGATTATAGCCGCAGTACAGCATCTGCGTCCCTCAGGTAAAGCCTTTTAAAGTGCTTTTGATTTAATGCAATCAAAACAAATGCAGCTGCTAACACAAATAGACAGCGAAAAAGACGTGGTTTTGTATTGAATTCATTAGAATAGATGCTGAACAGCAGTTTAATGCTATCAACAGAAAAGAACAGGACATCAGGACAGGAATTGTTTGCTTGTTTATCTGGGCAAACAGTTTGTTCTTTTGTTGGAAATGAATAAAAACATAGCCTGTCAGCAACCTTACAAAACCATTTTTAAGGATTCTCTCTGTGACCCTCACACATACATATATATCAGTGGCATGCAGCAGTGTTAATTTCGTTAACGAAAACTATGACGAAAAATGTTCGTTGACGACCTTTTTTTCCATGACTAAGACGACACCAATGTCATTTAACGATAACGTGACTAAAACTACACGTGCAATATCGTTGACCAAAAAAGACGAGACTGAAATGTGGCTAAAAGACTAAACTTTACCAAAATCACTCTTTTGAAATCACTTTTTGTTTTTATTGAATAAAGGAGACAAAACATTACAGACTGTCTTTGTGAGCGGTCACGCTTACGGTTGCCAGATTTCCCGAATTCAAACCCCCTTTCAGAGCTTTTCTGTTAAAAGAACACGATTTACTTAATCTTTGTTATCTGGCAACCCCGCACACGAGCCCTCTCTACACTGAGGAAGAAGCGCGGATGATCTGAATTGCACTGCTCGTTTACTGACTAAATCTGGGACCAAAGTGCAGGCTGATATCCAGCAGTGGTTCTCAAACTGACGTACGCGAAAAGTGCCGTTCATTTTATTCTACTCCACCTTAAAATAGCATGAAAACTGAACATGTATTTCTAGCAGGTAAAATGTCGTAAATACACGACATTCAATCAAATTACCTCATCTTTCGCGGTCAAAACTGACTGCACCCACACAAGCATCGCGCTACATTAGTGCTGCTCTCGACAATATAACGTTTGTAAAAGTGGGGATTTAGTACTTAATAGCATGAAGAACAAATATAGACATAGACTGCATGTAGATTTAAGATTAAAACTCTCTTTGATACAAAAACATACCCTTCTGCAAGTTACTGTTTTTAATGTTGATCATATTATACCAGCAAGAATATCGCCCGAATATAATATAATATATAATATCCCGAATATTAATTTTATACAACAGTTCAACAAACAAAAGGGTCATATTAAGTGATGTACATTTTAAACAGTATTGTCAGTATTTTTGCTCTATTTTGCAACGAAAGCCACAGCAGAACTGCAGCACACAAGCTGTTTCATGAACGAATCTGCGGCTTTGAATGAATCGTCAATGATTCAATGATCCATTCATAAATACAGCCGCTTGCTTTGATACTGAAAGAATGAATGACTCGATGATTCACTCATAAAAACAGCGACTTACCGCCACCTACTGGCGTTAAGGCATTATTTATTTTACAAAGGTATTTATAAAGGTAAAAAATGCACTGGAAAAATCTATTTAAGAAGGCAAATATTGTCCCTTAATGGGAATGTGTAACTGCAGTCTAAGTGGAAAAGAGAGAGTACACAGAAGGATGTACGACACTCTAGAAAGTTTGAGAACCACTGAAAGAGGTTATGTACAATTGCACAAGTGCTACTGCTATGAGTGCAATGTCATTACAGTCTGTTACCTTGATTCAGATTTTTCATAAGCTTAAATGAATTGGTCTAAAGAGAAAAAATTATAATGACTATTTTGCTACATATAAAATAGCTATCAAAATTAATGTTGGTAACTGTAGTTTGACTAAAAGTAATGACTAAGACTTGACAAAAATGTGATGACTTTTCGTCGACTAAAAGTAGACTAAAATATGACTAAGACTAAGGAGCTTTTTCATCTGAAGATAAAGACTAAATCATAAAATGGCTGCCAAAATTAACACTGGCGTGCAGTCCATATAAGCTGCGAAAGCTCTGCATACCCAAGCCATTCGTGGACTCGGCAATTAATATTAACATTATAAATTACTATTAAATCCCTTGTTTGAGGTGAACCACAAAGCCTACATGGTAATGCATATGTAACTGTCCGTAATTTATTTATTTGCCAAATGATGGAAATTTTCTTTAAATCAGCCAGTTACAAAGACTTTCGGGTAAGCGGAGCGACAGCAGCTTTTGCGCCTTCGTGCTTTTGTTTTGGAACGTCATCATTGTCCTGCATTCTCATTGGTTTGCTGGCCTATGGCGGATTACATGGGCAGGATAAGCTGTGAGTGGATAGCTCCCCCAAGAGGAAAAATAAGCAGCTGCCAGATCTCGATCAATGAAAATCACATTGTATTTGATACAAAACTACATAGATTTAACCAAATGGGGGGAAAATCATAACTAAAACTATTTTTATAGTATTTCATTTTCTCCATAGGGACATTTTATGAAAACGTATTAATTGTTTAATTGTCCTACTGTAATTATCAGAGGATGTTAATCGATAGTCTGTGCGTTTGTTAAAGTCATCAGTTTGCATAATTTCAACTTATTTTTTTAAAGAATACTGATAATTTTATTTATTATAGCCTACTTATATTTATTATAATTACATTTTACTTTTTATTTATAATAGACTGCTAATACTAATTATACTTATATTTTAATTATTAATTTAAAAAGTACTTTTGACATACATTTAAATTGACACCATGGTGTTTATTTGTCATGTCTGATTTAGATCTATGTCTAAACTGATACGTTTAAAGGTGAAGTATGTAGTTTCTGTGACAGTAGCGGCACCTAGCGGACTTACAAAAATACAGCATATTTTGCAAACGCAGCTTTCACATGTCGCGCCTCCGTCGATTCAAACATCACTTACAGATGCTTTTGAAGGCACGTCTCAACAGGCAAATGTAGGCTACTCTCAATAAAAGGTCCATCATATTAGAAATACTTTTCGCTGTGTTGCTATTTGTCATGAGCAAGCAACTGAGTAAACTAACACTGTCTAGAGAACCTGAGCGTCTCGCTTATCAGCTATAAACCCATTCAACGGAACTGCATCGGCCACATATGCCTATATAATAAATAAAATAAATAATATTTTTATTATCATGACACTCTATCTTCTGATACATACTGTATGTGTCTTGACAGACATTAAAAAATACTGTTATTTTAGTATCGTTGAGAAAAATTAATAAGATTAAAATATTTTGAATTAATTATTAGGGGTTTTTTTGTATTTTGTCCTCATTTTAATTTCAGTTAAAGTTGTAGTAATTTTTATTTTATTTTATTAGTTATTGTTTTTTATGTCCATATAGTTTGTTAATTTGTATTAGTTTTAGTTTTTGTAATTTAGTACATTGTTAAACTAAATCTTTACTTTTGCAACTAGCTGAAATAAAATAAGTTTTTTATATTTTATTTTAGTTTAGTTAATGGTAATTTTATTTCAAGTAACAAAAATGTTTTTATGGTTTAGTTTTCGTTAACCATATTGCAAAGATGATGCAAAATAAATAAATAAATAAATAAATAAATAAATAATAGACATTATGGTAATAAGAAAGTGTAGTGAAAATATTGACAGTGCATAAAATTCATAATAATAATGATCCTAAAATAGGTGTCATTTTCTTGATTTAATTTTATTTTTCAATTGATTTTGGGGTGAAATGTGATCTGGACATATTTTCTTTACATGTATCATAATGCACTTTTACTTTACATGTGTAATGAATGGTTGAATGGATGAGTGGTTGCATTTCCCCTCTTACCTTTTACATGTGTCTCTCAGGCCCCTTTACATCTGATATTGACATGCATTCCATATCCAGAGAATATCTGGATATTATTTAGCTGGATTGCTTTTATTCCTTGCACTCTTGTTGATTTCCAGTGTGAATAATTATACTGTATGTGAATAACAAAAATGCATTTACATTTACACCTTTGTGGAACATGATTTTATGTGCGTTTACATCAAGCTTTTAATGTGGTCAAGTTTCTGTTTCTGATTCAGTCACAGAAAATGCATTTTAATGCCAAATATGAACAGGGCCTGTCTGTTGTCATCATTGTCATCATATCCCTCTGCCTACTTACTATTTTTCCTCTCATGTTTCATTCATTCTCATCTTCTCTCTGTATTTTCCAGGCTTGGACTACAGTGAGTAACATGAAATATGCTGTTCATTCTTACACGCTGCTATCAGTGTATATTTTAAAATCCCTCTCGACTCACATTTGTGGTTTGTAGTTTCTAGCCCCCGTGTAGCTGCTCTTGTAGTTTTCTTTACCATTTCAACAGTTTTGTCTCGATTTATTTCAAATTGTATATTGAAAAGAACATTTTGATACTATTTACATTTAAAAAGTGAAAGAAATATTATTTAATGATGACAAAAATGAACAGATCCATGCGTAGCTCTGTAGTAGATTAAAGCTTGAGTAGTTTAGCTAGATAAAACCTTCCCCTAGGGCTATAGTGGTTCCTCGCAGTTCTCTCCACAAAGCATAGAAAAACACTTCTCGTCCTTCACTTTGAGACTCGCCGTTGTAACATGTCATCTTGATTAATGTTTGAACAAAGATTCTATCTGCACTGATAGAAATTTTGCACTGGTTTATGAGTGCTGGTATATGATCTTTGAAGGCAGGGTTTACTGTTCACAGAAGACAAGTGTGAGTTAGTTTTCGAGTAAGTAGCTAAACATTTAATATTTGACGACTGTTTTATGATTGAAATATTCAGTGACTGACAGTAATATCCAGTGATGCAAACTACTCAACATTTTTATGAAATGTCGCTATTTTGAATTGAAAACATGCTATTATTTGATTAATATGATATGATGTAATGTAATTCATAATTTTGCGTTTTTGACATATCAGACATACACATAAGAGTATGTGTAATAGTTTAAATTGATTACTTAACTACAATAGACCTGCAACTTTTACCGTTCTTATTTCTTTTTTGTTATTCCCTTAAATCCCTTTTAATCTTTTCATTATTTGATTCCTTTAAATAAATTAAAAAATGACCTAATAACAAAAAAAAAAAATCATGGTCCCCACCAATGTTCAAGACATGGTTACGGCCTTGGTCTCAGATGACAATGTATGGAGAAACAATATGACAGCTTTTGTTTAGTTTTTGTTTTGCAGGTAGAGTACAACAGGGCTAAAGGCACACCTGAAAGGCCCCAATATTCTCCCTTAGGGGTAAAAAAGAAGTTGGAAATACCTTTGCAGTGATATACTGTTAGCGAACATCCTGACATCTCCCACTGCTGGGAGCAACAGTTAGGCGAATATGTAAATATGTGCTGCGCGCTTTCCTCTCAATAACAAAATAAACATGCAACAAAAATGACAGCAGCGAGAAAGCATCTGATCATAGTGATGTGGATATGTTTGCACCAGCTCTGCAATATGGCAAGCAGCTTTATAGTATTAAACTCTTTCAGAGACACTGACACTATTTTAGAATTACAACTTCAATTTCTACTATAAAATGGCTCTACAGTGTATTCATGTTTTTTATTCGCAAACATCTGACCTCAACGGACTGAACAGAAGAAATAAAGATTACATAGTTTACTAATACTCTAATGAGAGTTAGTTGACAGTGACATGTAGTTGCAAAGTAACTTATAGTTAGTAGAATGTCTAAAATGGACCATTGAAATAATGTGTTGCCATATTTTATATATATAAAAAAAGATTCTGAAAGCTTCATGCACTGCTTAAAGGATTAGTCCACTTTTAAATACACTTTTAAATACTTACGGAACGAACGCGGCACCAGTTTCGTTTTTTTCCGTAACTTGAATAGGGAAGGCGGAGGACATTCAGAATAAGCTTTATGAAGAATGCGGAAGCGGAAAGTACTTTCAAGGCGATATTTTGTTTATAAAGCATAAACGGTTGTATTTTTTTCGAAAATGCCAGATCGATTCGCTAGATAAGACCCTTATTACTCATCTGGTATCGATTAAAGCCCTTGAAGCTGCACTGAAACTGTAATTTTGACCTTCAACCTGTTGGTAGCCATTGAAATCCACTGTAAAGAGAATAATCCTGGAATGTTTTCCTCAAAAACCTTCATTTCTTTTCGACTGACGAAAGAAAAACATGAACATCTTGGAAGACATGGGGGTGAGTAAATTTATCAGGAAAAGTGTATTTAAAAGTGGACTAATCCTTTAAGGGAGATCCCATAATAATATTTTTTTATTAATAGTAATATTAAAAAAAAAAAATATTGAATATAACCATGGCGTTAATAAATGCCAGCCAGCTATTTATCACATTAGTTACTGTACTTTTCCCTCAACAAGTTATTTTCCCTCAAAATGCAATACTTTTTACATATTATTCAGTTATTGAAAAACTGTTGATATAATTACTTTGAAGGAAACTGAAAATCATTAACAAGACCTTTGTCTCAAAATATATTTAATAATTTTACATATTCTTACTCACCACATAAATCAATAACCTTTTTAAAAACATTTATTAGATATAATAAAATATATATAAATATAATTTATAAATGTTAGATCAGTTTAGCACAGAATAGCTTGCGTCAAGGATCAGCCAAATTTCCAGATGCATAGTGAACCACGGATGTGGTTTAGGAGAAAATGTCTTTAGCCCCATTGATTATCAGCAAAAAGAACCGTTTTGTAGGAAACATCATTTCCTACAAAGGTTCGTTAAATGGATTTAATCATCATTAAAATCCAGCATTTTATTGGTTTGTAAGTGAATGTTTATCATTACAAATGAATTGTGTAATTTATGTGCAAAAGTGATTTTCTATGGCACTTTTCCAAGTAGGAAATTGTAAATTCTTACTATACGAATCGAACACAAATGTCTCCTGAAGTTTTAGTTAGACTATTTGTCTCAAAACTCATAAATGAGAGTATTTGATTCAGCTTCTTTAAAGCTAAATGTAATATCGTGAGCAAATTTGTTTTGCAAAGCTCTTTGAAAGTCCATTAAAGTGAAGGATTGTTGTATAGTGGGTCATTAGCCGTCCTGTCCTGCCATGGCTGTTCTCTTCCCTCAATTCCTTCCTCTGTCTCTATCCACACATTTCAATCTTCTCTCCTCTCCTTTCATTTTCTCTCATGGGCTGCAGAAGGCACAGAAAGTCTGTAATCGAGGAGGTGGATCGAAAGAGTCTCATAAGAACCTTAGCCTCTCGGGCAATCGCAGCTCATAAACTGTACGGAAATGGAAAGTTGCACAAGCTGCCCAAGTCAGAGAGCACAGTCACCTTCCTCTCAGATGAACGGCCTCTCACCACCCAAAATCCACTTTACCAGGATGGAGTGTCCAGCAGTCCGGAGCCCAACTCGGAGGTGCAGGGGGTTGGTGGATTTTCAGAAAGTGACTCTCCATCTTCAACAAGCCCTTGCAGCCAGACGACTTCTTGGTCCTTGCCGTCCCGTATTCGAGGGCGAGGGCTTTATGATGCTCTGCGCCGGCAGGCTCTCTGGGACCCCGCCGAATGGGAGGAGCAAGAGCTGAAGGCGGGGCTTAAGGACAGCAGGGAAGAACTTGATGCAGATCTAGATCAGAATGGTCATTGCACAGAAACGAAGCTGTCAGTCAGAGAACAGGCCAGACAGTTTGAGCAGCAAGCTTTAGCCGAACGGACGCCCAGACAGAGCCGGGACTCTTATGCATCTCTGGATCCAGACGACCCGCTACTAACTGCCATCATGCTGTCATCCAGTCCAATTTCTGTCGGCAAGGACATCCCACCCTGCATTATCATCACCGGGGGTGACGGCGAGACTCCTCCCCCACCCACGGCTCAACGGCCGACTCCGCCCGTCCTGAGGAAGTTCAGCTCCAGCATCTCCAATTACATGACGGTGGAGCCTTGTGAAATCACATTGGAATTCATATCAGACTCTCCGGACAGCTCACCACCACCTCTGCCTGTCCAACCCCGTTCTTTTCTTTCTCCTCCACCTGTGCAACAGGACTTCACCCCACCACCAACCCCATCTCCCATTCAGTCTCCTGATCTCCCAGTTCAATCTCCGACTCCTACACCGAAACTAAGAGGGATCCTCAAGAACATGACCAGATCCACCGGCAGCCTTGATGTGAAAGATGACAGCAGTTGCGAAGGAGGAAGTAAAGACTCCACGGCTGTCATGCTAAAAGAACAAGTATCTAAACAGGACCAAATAGGCACCAGCCAATCAGACTCTTCTACTCAACCCTCAGACTAACCAATCCCAGAGGAATGAGAGACGCCGCCCAACTCAGCCCCTTCATTTCAAAGAACTCTGGAACTCTTTTCATATCTTCTTTCTTAAACCTCCTCCAACTGTTTCATCATTTACCTTTTCATGCATTATTTCTAGGGCACTTTACTTTAAGAGCACTTTATAATTTTCACTTCAAAGAAGGTTGTAAGCGTATAGTTTCAATGTGTTTGAAAGTTGTTTTGTTTCCTCAGTGCAGAAAAATGTACATTTTACTGTTTTTATATGTTAGAAAATCAACAGTCCTAAGAGGATGCAAGTCATTTTTAAACTTCAAGTACTTCATAGTGTGGTCACTTGTGCATTTCTGTCAATCAAATAGAACACAACCGAGAAAGGGAGTGAAATAATTTTGATTTAAAATATTAATTCTTATATGATATTCATTTTTTGGAGACCCTATAGGTCATTTTTTAAAGCACCTTATTACGACATATATTTACATTTAAAGTCATGCGCCATCTAGCTGGCGTAAAAATAATGACAGTGTCGTGTTACGTCTGTCGTCATGAAATGACGTATTACCGTCGTTACCAAACAAAATGCGTGTTCATTTGCAAAGTGTAGACTTTTTTACACTGTCCCTTACCTGCCATTTGTCCTATTTCCATTTAGCAAAACTAATTTTTTTATTATCGACTACACCTACCACACCCCTAAACCTACCCTTAGTGATGAGCACATATGTTCCCTGGGATCGAACCCACAATTGCATGACCACATGATTGCATATTGTTGTATATTGCAATGCTCTACCAATTGAGCTACGCGAAACCCGAAATATGACGCAGATAAAAGGGTACAATGCATTAAAATGAAAGTGTCCTGTTGTCGATAGGGGCGCAATTTTAGTAAACTCTCCTATAGGTTGTATTTCAGGGAAGTGACAAACAACCTATATAGGCGTATTGGTTGGAGGACATGCTGATTTTTTGACAATGAAATCCTACATGTAAGCAAATAGAAATATTTTTGTAAGAACAACTAAAATATATAAAGTTTTATAAGAACAAACTGTACAACAAATATTTTACATTTACTCACAAAGGAATTTGCAGTAATGTATTACTATCAGAGGAGAGAATGTGTGTTCATGCAGAAAATTCTACCTTTAAGCAGTTTTTGTTTATTAATATTTGCAATTTACTGATTTGAAGCAGTTGTTTTTCATTTTGTTTTGATAAAATGAAAAGCTATGTGTAATTAAACATACACCACCCTTTAAGTATACATTAAATTGATCAAAAGCGACAGCAAAGTATTTTTTACATTTTACTTTTTTTTAGCATGAAAAGTATAGGATGCATTAATTTGCCTGTTTTTATAGCCATCAGTTTGTACATTTTTAAGAAGAGCATTAAGTGAAATAAAGTTTTTTTTTTTTCTAATAGAATATATGAAATAATATATATATTTTTTTAATTAAATTAATCTAATATTTGAACTGACCATGACTGTTTATGAATATTTAATGTTTAACTGGTAACGTGCTTCCTTGCAGGCGGATGCTAGAGAGAAGCTGTTATCATGATCATGTGACCTTGAGAGGAGTGACAGAGATTGTGATCAAATTTGATGAGGGTGGACTTATAATTAAAGATCACATTTTGTTTAATCAATTTAGTTTAATCAGGAAAAAAAGAGAATGAATGAATTGAATCATATTATCTATTAGCCTGCACTGCCGTGAGGTCAATGGAAGAAGGTCACTTCAGAGAAAGAGCAAGTTATTACATTTTGATTAAAGATTAGGACAATTTATTTGGAATAATGACCACTGCTGAATCATTCACAATAAAACCATTACGAAAGTAAACAGAATTGATTTTAAATGTTAGAAATAGGTCATTCTTTATATATCTTTCTCATTTATTCACAGTGTTGGGAAAAGTATATAACACAGTTTATTTATAGTATCTCTCTCTGTTTTTCACTCTCACTAACCCTTTTTAAAAGCTGTCAAGAGTGAAAGACCTCCTGAAGCTCTCCTGTTTTGGTTCACTCCTGCGGATGTTTTTGCCCTTTCAGAAACTCAAGCAGTCAAGACTCACATAGAGATTAAACAATACAGCTAATCGTTTACGTGGCGCATGGCAGGGGGACGTTCACTCTGCCGTTCCCCGCTGAATTCACCCCATCAGGCGCGCAGTCAATGTCTCTCCATTCAGACAGACTGCTCCTACAATATCTCTGCATGGGTCTGCAGATGGCGTCTCCCTCATCCATATCGAAAAATCTGTTTTAAATCTGTCATCCCCATAATCACCATAAGCAAATGCACACAGATTTACTAATCTTCATTTCTGATGTTTTAGTGCACCTTTGAGATACACAAAAATTGTGTTTGCAAATAGTGTTTTATACCAAGTAGTTAAAAAAATGAATTAGGACAGAAAATATGATCAAAGGTTACAAATTTTGCGTTATGCGTTCTGACTCTGAGGCAGATGATTTATGTGCGAGTTGAATGGATGTTGTGTGTATGTCAGGGCTTATATGTAGGTCCAGGAAAGCACTCTATATTTCACATGACCCGCTCAGCAGGATGAAAGCAATGTCTGTGAGGTCTAGAGAAATTTAATTAATCGATCGATGAGTCTGCCGTTGACATCACTAACCCTAATTCTCTCTTTTCTCTCCTGTGTCTTCAGTCATGTCTTTCTCACTTTCTCCGTTCATGCCTGCTCCATCACACAAAATAAAATTAACCTCTCTTGCTCTATAAAAAAACAAGTGTCTTTTAAAAAAGGATCTTACTATGTTTCTTTTTACATGAGAGAATTTTTAATAGTAAATCATATAATGATATTGTTATTATATAAAGTATTTGTGTGTGTGTGTGTGTGTGTGTGTGTGTGTGTGTGTGTGTGTGTGTGTGTGTGTGTGTGTGTGTGTGTGTGTGTGTGTGTGTGTGTGTGTGTGTGTGTCACAGATCACAGCACATCCCAATTCTTGCAAAGGTGCATTCTGTGTCCTTTCTAGATGGTTCATTAAAGGTAGCCTGGCATAATGGTCTCCACAAAAACGCAAGTGTGTTATTTGCATTCTTAGAATTCTTAGAATTGAGAAACAGCCTTTTTCTTCCTGAGGGACATCGAGAGAGACGTCACTTTCCTCCCACACACACACACACACACACACACACACACACACACACAAAAACATACACATCCCACATCACTCATCTGTCACTCTCATTCATTATGTGTGAGAGAGATGTGTTTGTTTGACAGGGATATTTCATAATTTATTCAGGTAACGCACACTCTCTGACACCACTTTGTGTCCGCTCTTTATTCATGGGGTGAAATTTCATAAAGCCTGTTTACTCTTTCCCTGCCATTGACAGAATTTTCCATCATTTATGAGACAATGCTTTGCCGCCATTGATGGAATTTTCCTGCTTTCCCTGTTTTCACTGTTGTATGGTAGGGGGCGCTATTACGCATCTTCAGAAAGAGTACAGAGCAAAGACTATACATGTAGAAAGACTGTTCACTCGTATTAGTTATGAATGGGAGAAACTGCAACGCGCAATATGGCGAAATAGGTCCCGCCTTCTAAGTAAAAGAGCCAATTGCTGATTGATGAAGTCATCGCATCACTGCAGCTGCCGTTAGAAGCTCTGGTTCCCATAGAAACCTGAGACTTGCGCTTAAGGGGCCGTTCACACAGAACGCGTTTTTCTATTCCAATGCGCTACTTTCCCATTGTTTTTCTATGTGAACACGCGCTTGATGGACGTGCATGACCGTTACGCTCGCGTCTTTTGCAGCGCCTCGCACATGAGCGCAACGTTTTTAAGACGCCGTGTCAAGTTAAAAGAATTTCAACTTTTACACGCAGCGCCGCTCATCAATGTCAGTTCCAAAACAGTGGACCAATCAGAAGAACTTGGACAACATGGCGGAGGAGGCGCTCATTATTATCTTATTTTCTTTTTTTCCATGTTAAAACTTGTATCTGTAAATTCTGCAGTTTGCCTATTTCTATTATTTCCGTTATTGTCGTTATTGCATCACGTCTCAAAGGCGCGTCTCGAGACTCTTGCGTTCTATGCTGCACTTTTTTTAAAACCACTCCTGAGCGCTGTGTCACGCGTTTTTAGATGCAAAGACGCGTTCTGTGTGAACGGCCCCTAAGACTGCACATGTGCACTGGCTGGTATAGCTTGAAAAATAAGCTTTTTTTAAAGCTATTTGAGTATAAGAAACAACATTTATGGGACAGTTCATGTCAGATTTTGTTGCTGACTTGAAATATGTTATTTAATTACAATTGAGTTCGCCAAGCAGTTTTTGAGATTTTACGATTCCCCCATTCAAATAGATAGGACTTGGATGCCTGAAATAGCTGCCTGGAGGCGTTGCAAATATGGCCACCGAGTAGGGGTGCCGCAGTATACTGGTATTGACGATAACCGTGATATTCAAAGCATGAAATAGCAATATCGTGTTAATTTAGGGTGTGACAATATACCGGTATTGACGATAACCACAATATTTAAAATGAATAAGACGCTTATGATATCATGACATGTAGGCTAATACTCCAGCGCCGGTACCTGGTTGAGCTCTCAGGTGGCAGTATTGCACCTTAACGCTGACACCTGTCAAACAAGAAGAAGACACAGCGCGCACAACTATTCAGAGCGGGAGAGCGAGAGGCTCTGTCAAGGCTTCAGCACCCCTAAAAAGGAGCTCAGCACCCCTAAAACTTGGAGTAAGAAATTTTGTTATTCTAAAATTTTTGTTAGTCTTTTACAAGGTTAAATAATGTCCAAAACATACTTCGTAGTTTGTGGTTTAAAATGTAGCCTATGTGTTAAGGATGAAAATGAAATCATCCCCCTTAGCAAATGGTGTCATCCTCTTCTCTTCTTCTACTTCTCCTCTGTACCTGCACCGCTCAGCACGACCGTCATCCAGCGCGAAACACGCGCAGAGTGAGAACCCGTTATGTAGTGTTGTGAATCAACTAAGTTGCTCCAAAGCTCTCACACTTCTTTCCTTTTACCTAGAGTTGTTCCGATTCCGAAACCATATCGATGAGTACTGGAGTCAGTATCCTGAATCACCATGGTACACCTATAATCAGGGTGCGATTTGTAGGGGGGGATGGGGGGGATTTCCCCCCTTCTGGTCTGTGTATCCCTGCCTCTCGGTGGGGATAAAAAAAAAAAAAAAAATCCCCCCTGGGTGATGCTACTCCTCAAACCACCAACAGAGCATATAAAATACCAAAAATATAAATCTTTTTTTTAAAACATCGCCAAGTAAAGCGCTGTGTTTATATAGAACTGTCTCTTTACGACCACAACAAACTGGACACTTTTCAGACGCGCATTCCGACTTCGCCTCAGCGCCAGGCGCCAGTCAAACGAGCGCAGAAAAGGTACAGGTGACGACGAGGGAGCTTCCGTTGAACAACATTGAACTGCGGTCAGATGAGATGTTGTCAGGCTATGTTGGTAAAACTCAGGAAAATTAACACAACTGTCAAATCAGCCGTTATACTGTGCTCGTGGCGCGCACTCAAGAACTGCATGCGCAAATGCGCCGGCGCGTGCTGCATAATTACTTTATTATAGCTTAAATAAAGCGCAAAAGAAACTACGAGCAATGACCGTCGTTGTTCTGTTGTAAGTTAAGTCATGAAATTACCAAACATACGATTAAAGCTCCCTCAAAACTGTGCATGCATGTATTTGTTGACATGGTTTTAAAGCTATTTGTGTTGCTCTTAGAAATCAAAATTGTATTTTTCCTGTATTATTTTAATATTTTATTTGTATATATTGTTAATTATTTCCCCCGGGACTTTTATTTTGAAATCGCGATCTGATAGCGCTGAAGTGCGCATGTTCTAGAACGGGCAGAAACGAGAGAGAGACAAAGATGACGCAGCACAGCTCATATATGCGATCTTTTAACAGTTTATTCTTGGAAAACATTTGACTGTAAGTAATTTACAAATTTAGTCAAGTTATAGATGTTTGTAGCAAGCGATTTAACTGCCTGTAATGTTTATTTACATATTTTATTTTCTGTATTTGCAGTTTTACAGTAAAGAATAATAACCAAGAAAAGTACGCCTTGGGACTTTATTCTAAATGTTCACTATCTGTCTAATGGAGCACAGTCACGTGCTATAAGGGCAGAATAGTAAAAAGTCAACATCACAGCGGAATAAGCTTAACAAGATCACTGCATGAACAGCTCATGATACTGCGGTCTTCTAAGACAGTTCCTCCCCCTGAAGATAAAGTGCAACGCACAATGGAGCAACAACAAGGAGCAAGCTATCAACCAACTGAGGAAGGGGAGCATATAAAGACGTTCACAGAGCCTCTTCAGCAGATTGAAATACGATCTCGATCTTCCAGGTCATCATCAAAAAGATCAAGCACAAGCTCAGCAGCCATGAGAGCCCGAGCAAAAGCAGTTGCAGCACGCGCTCAAATTGCCTATGCAGAAAAAGAAGCAAATATGATAAAACAAAAAGCGGAACTTGAAGCAAGTATGTTGAAACAAAAAGCAGACTTGGAGGCAAGTCTACACATCTTACAAGTGGAACGTGCAGCAGCAGTCGCTTCAGCTGAAGCAGCAGCATATGAGGAAGAAGAGGAAGAGCTTGAAAGTGGCAAACTTCATGTAAAATCAGTTCCTGACATGCAGCCAGTCAATGTTGCTCAGCGGACCTGTGAGTATGTACAACAGCACTCAAGAGAATCTTTCACAGAACACCCATTCAATGATGAGCCCGTAGAAACCAAAGTTAAGCCACCATTGACTTCAGTTGTGGCTGGTGTTGATTATACCCTGCTGGCGCCACCTAGTGCAGATATAGATCATCAGCGTCTCTTAAGCCAAAAGAATGGTGCTGTAAAGAAAGAAACAAAAAATGAGAATGATGTGAAACGAACATCATTTCATCATTCTTCACAATATGTACCAGAGACACAAGTTCCATCAGATCTAACTAAATATCTGATTAGACGTGAAATGGTCAGCTCTGGTCTTCTGAAATTTGATGATTGCCCAGAGAACTATTGGGCATGGAAAGCTTCTTTTGTTAACTCAACTAATGATCTGAATCTAACAGCCAGAGAGGAGTTGGATTTGATGGTGAAGTGGCTAGGAAAAGATTCCTCTGAACAAGTAAAAAGAATAAGATCTGTGCATGTTCTTAATGCAACAGCAGCAATTAGTATGGCTTGGCAGCGCTTAGAGGAGTGCTATGGAGCACCTGAAGTGATTGAAAACGCACTTCTAAAGAAAATTGAGAATCTACCGAAATTGTCAAACAAGGACAACCAAAAATTGAGAGAGTTAGGAGATATTCTTCATGAACTGGAGTGTGCAAAGGCTGATGGGTACCTTCCGGGTCTTGCCTATCTTGATACTCCACGTGGGGTTAATCCAATAGTGGAGAAATTGCCCACAAGCCTCCAAGACAAGTGGATAGTTCAGGGGTCCAAATATAAGGAGGACCATCAAGTAGCATTCCCACCCTTTGTCTTTTTCTCACAATTTGTGAGAACTCAAGCTAAGATAAGGAATGATCCCAGTTTCACATTTTCCACCTCTAGTAATCAATTAGCATCAAGCAGAGCCGAACCTAACAAATTCAGCGGAAAGAGTGCTATATCTGTACATCGAACAGAGGTGCTATCTCAGACGTTAGACCAGCAGTATAACCAGCCTCAGAAACGAATTGAAAGCCCTGATCGACTATGTCCTATTCACCGCAAACCTCACCCTCTCAAAAAGTGTAGAGCCTTTAGAGAGAAATCAATAGAGGAGCGCAAATCCTTTCTAAAAGAAAATCATATCTGCTTCAGATGCTGTGACTCTACCAAACACATTGCGAAAAATTGCAGAACTTCAATCAGATGCTCTGAATGTAACAGCGAACGACATGTTGTGGCTTTGCACCCAGATTCAACAGTCTTGATTTCAGAAAAGCCTGTCAAGGAGAAAGAACAATGCGGGGAGCAGACTGATAGCTCACTCACCTCAGTTACTTCAAAATGCACAGAGATATGTGGTGAGTCCAGTCATGCAAGATCATGTTCTAAAATTTGTCTGGTGACAGTGTATCCTGCTGGCAAAAGAGAGAAAGCAGTCCGGGTTTATGCTGTCTTGGATGAACAAAGTAACAGATCTTTAGCCAAGACAGAGTTTTTTAATCTTTTCGAGATCAAAGCCAGCTTTTCCCCATACACTATTAAGACCTGTGCTGGGGTAAATCAGACTTCTGGACGGAGAGCCATCAACTTTATGATAGAGTCGATAGACGGACGAACAAAACTCTCACTGCCAACCTTAATCGAGTGTGATATGCTGCCGGATGATAGAACAGAGATTCCCTCTCCAGAGGTTGCTCAGCATTATCTGCACTTAAGGCCAGTTGCAAATCAAATCCCTGCAGTTGATCCCGATGCTCCTATTCTCTTACTTTTAGGAAGAGACATTCTGAGGCTGCACAAAGTTAGAGAGCAAATAAATGGACCCAATGATGCTCCATATGCTCAGCGACTGGATCTCGGATGGGTGATAGTTGGGGAGGTATGCTTGGGAACAGCGCATCGCCCTTTGAGTGTGAATGTCTATCGAACACATGTGCTCAGTAACGGTCGCACATCATATCTCACTCCTTGTCCAAAACAGATTCAGGTGAAGGAATGTGTAGATGGAACACCAAAGCAACACTACATGTTACCAGATAACAATGGGAAATCAAGTTTAAGGAAAACAACCGATAACTTAGGCTGTGCAGTGTTCCAAACAACGCAAGACGATGACAAACCTGGTCTTTCTGTGGAAGACAAAACTTTTCTAGAAATCATGGGCCGTGATGTCTTCCAAGATTCTGCAAATAGCTGGGTTGCACCATTACCTTTTCGCTCTCCAAGGTCTCGATTGCCAAATAACAGAGATCAGGCTATGAAACGCCTCATATCACTGCGCAGAACTCTAGATAAAAAACCTAAGATGAAAGATCAGTTCATTGAGTTCATGCAAAAACTTTTTGACAATGACCACGCAGAGAATGCTCCTTCTATAGACAAAGAAAAAGAGAGCTGGTACCTTCCTATGTTTGGTGTGTACCACCCGCAAAAACCTGATCAAATCAGGGTTGTGTTTGACTCGAGTGCAGAGTTTGAAGGCATGTCACTTAACAAGGTATTACTCAGTGGGCCTGATTTAAACAACACACTCCTTGGGGTTCTTATGAGGTTCCGCAAAGAGAGCATTGCAGTGACAGCGGATGTACAGCAGATGTTTTATTGTTTTGTTGTAAGTGAAGACCACAGAGATTATTTACGGTTTTTGTGGTATGAAGACAACAACCTAGACAAAAGGATAACTGAGTACAGGATGAAAGTCCATGTATTTGGAAACAGTCCTTCACCTGCTGTGGCAATTTACTGCATGCGATGTGCTGCTCTGCAAGGAGAAAACGATCATGGCTCTGATGCAAAGCACTTTGTGGTGAGAAATTTTTATGTTGACGATGGACTGACTTCAGTTTCCACTCCTGAGGAAGCCATTGATCTCTTTAGAAACACACAAAAAATGCTTGCAGAGTCAAATCTTAGATTACACAAAATTGCATCTAATAGCAAAACAGTTATGGAAGCATTTCCCAAAGAGGATCATGCCAAAGACTTGAAGGACTTAGACCTAGGAGTTGATGATTTGCCTGTCCAACACAGCCTGGGTCTCTCTTGGAACCTGGAGACTGATAGCTTTAACTTCCAAGTGAATCAAGAAGAGAAGCCATTTACGAAAAGGGGTGTTTTATCCACAGTGAATAGTCTATACGACCCACTTGGATTTCTTGCTCCGGTTGTAGTCCAAGGAAAAGCTTTGCTCAGAGAACTTTCTTCTGAACAAAGTGACTGGGATGCACCTCTTTCAACTGAAAGACAAGCAGAGTGGAACGAATGGAGATGTTCTCTAAAGACGTTGGAAAATTTGCAGATTAAGAGACCGTATGTACCTGTTCCACTGTCTGCCACACAAAGGAAGGAATTATGCTTCTTTTCGGATGCCTCCACAGTTGCAATAGGAGCAGTGGCTTACCTTAGGGTAATTGACGCTGATAACCAATGTCAAGTTGGGTTTGTCTTAGGGAAAGCAAAGTTAGCCCCTCGTCCAGCTCACACCATGCCTCGCCTGGAATTGTGTGCGGCTGTGCTAGCAGTAGAAATGTATGAAATTATCAGGGATGAGATTGATGAGGAAATAGACTCAGTCAGGTTCTTCACGGATAGCAGGATAGTCTTAGGATATATCTATAATGTCACCAAGAGATTTTATGTATATGTAGCAAATAGGGTAGCTCGGATAAGGAAATCAACACATCCTGGACAGTGGTGTTATGTGAATACCAACAACAACCCAGCAGACCTTGCCACCAGAGCTGTATCAGCAGAACGTTTGCAGTACACATGTTGGTTTTCTGGACCACAATTTCTACTCCAGAGCAATGCCCAAGAATCGGCTGAGACTTTTGAATTGGTGGAACCTGATGCTGAAATTCGACCTGACATTTCAGTCCTGGCAACAAAGATTTCTGCAGCTCAGTTAAGCTCTCATAGATTTGAGAGGTTCTCTAACTGGAAGACTCTCTGTAAGTCAATAGCTCGACTAATCCATATTGCAAGATCCTGTTGTGGAAAAACAAATGAGGCTCATTGCAAAGGTTGGCATTACTGCAACAAACCCTTTAGCCCAAGTGAGTTGACACAAGCCACGAATACAATCATACGCTGTGTGCAACGCGAAACATTTATGGAAGAGTTTGAGTGCCTTGAAAATAGAGTAGTCCTTCCAAAGCAAAGTCTCCTCCAAAAATTAAATCCAGTAATTGATGATGGTTTGCTGAGAGTTGGAGGTCGCATATCTTTATCAGACCTGTCTCAAAGAGAAAAGCATCCTCTCATTATTCCACAGAAACATCATATTGCCACCCTCCTGGTAAGACACTATCACAACCAAGTAGCACACCAGGGACGCCATTTTACTGATGGAGCCATTAGAGCTGCCGGATTTTGGATAATAGGGAGCAAACGTCTCGTTTCCAACATCATTCACAACTGTGTTATCTGCCGCAAGTTAAGAGGAAGATTGCAGACTCAAAAGATGGCAAGTTTGCCGGCAGATAGACTGTCTACTGAACCACCTTTTACTAACGTGGGCATCGACGTGTTTGGCCCATGGAGCGTAGTCACACGTCGTACAAGAGGTGGCAGTGCAGATTCAAAGCGCTGGGCAGTGATTTTTGTGTGCCTGTCTGTCAGAGCAGTGCATATCGAGCTGATTGAATCTATGTCTACGTCAAGTTTCATCAATGCATTGCGGCGATTTTTCTCCATCCGTGGCCCAGCAAAAATACTTCGATCTGATAGAGGTACAAACTTCATAGGTGCCTGCAAAGAGTTGAAAATCAATGTGAATGACCCTGAGTTAAATAACTATCTCAGCGACTCAGGATGCACATGGATATTCAATCCACCCCATGCTTCACACATGGGGGGATCTTGGGAGAGACTCATTGGAGTTACTAGACGAATTCTGAATGGTATACTGATTCAAAAACCCACACGCCTCACACATGAGGTTTTGTCAACTCTAATGATGGAAGTTATGGCAATCATCAACGCAAGGCCTTTAGTACCAGTGTCAACGGACCCAGACGCACCTGAAATACTCACTCCAGCATTGTTGTTGACACAGAAACTAAATGCAGTTTTAGCTCCTGAGGGAGAATTTGATACAAGTGATCTCCATACAAAACAATGGAAACAAGTGCAATGTCTCGCCGATACCTTTTGGAAAAGGTGGCGAAGGGACTATTTGTCAACACTGCAGAATCGCAAAAAGTGGATTGATGAGAAACCAAATGTAAAAACTGGTGATGTCGTGCTTTTGAAAGAAAGTCAGGTACCAAGGAATAACTGGCCTGTTGGACTTGTTGTAAAAACCTTTCCAAGTGCAGACAAAATGGTTCGTAAAGTAGAACTGAAAATTGTTGACCAAGGAACCACTAAATTCTTTCTGAGACCAATCTCAGAACTAGTTGTTCTCTTTTCTCAGGAATCGTAGAGACTTTCTGAAAGTTAAACGCAAGACAAAGTTAAATGTCAGTAAATAGTGGCATAATTTCATTATACCATGCGGGGGAGTGTGTTGCTCTTAGAAATCAAAATTGTATTTTTCCTGTATTATTTTAATATTTTATTTGTATATATTGTTAATTATTTCCCCCGGGACTTTTATTTTGAAATCGCGATCTGATAGCGCTGAAGTGCGCATGTTCTAGAACGGGCAGAAACGAGAGAGAGACAAAGATGACGCAGCACAGCTCATATATGCGATCTTTTAACAGTTTATTCTTGGAAAACATTTGACTGTAAGTAATTTACAAATTTAGTCAAGTTATAGATGTTTGTAGCAAGCGATTTAACTGCCTGTAATGTTTATTTACATATTTTATTTTCTGTATTTGCAGTTTTACAGTAAAGAATAATAACCAAGAAAAGTACGCCTTGGGACTTTATTCTAAATGTTCACTATCTGTCTAATGGAGCACAGTCACGTGCTATAAGGGCAGAATACTATTGTTGTCCAATTTGTTGGCCTTAAAACGTCTTAAAATGCACATATGTACACCAGGGAAATCTAAATTTTCTCGGGGGAGCATGCCCCCAAACCCCCCTAGCAAAATACATTTTGTGACCTCAGTAATTAGAACCCTGCGTACGGCCCAGCTTATATTATATCTAATGAAATCTGGTAAACGCGCATTTCTCCAAATGTGCGTACTTTTGGACTAAAAGTTTGTGTGTATGCATGCACTGTGATCAAAAATAAATGGGACCAAAACGCGATTGAATGTAAATTTGTGTCTCGTTATTCAATTAATAACTACCAATTGATTTCGCAATTTTATCAGAAATGAAGAATTATTAGTGTCATTGTAGTGTTGCAAATATCTAAGCTATCTAATACTTCAAATCTCAAGGTTAAATCATTAATTAATTTTTAAACAAATTAATTTTTTAACAAATTAAAAAAAAAAAAAAAACTTTTCAAAACATCCCCCCTCTGTTTTTTCACAAATCGCACTCTGCCTATAATAAGTGTTTATTTTCTGACTATTTTAGTCCAGCGGGTCGCCGCCGCTGTGGAGTAGCACAGGACCTGGGTGACTCGTCCATAGTCATAAACAGAGAGAAGTAGCGCCGGTTACAATGTTCTTCCGCAAGACGCATGCAGTTACTTTGTTCAATGACAATAAAGTTGAATCTAATCTAACCAATCTGATGACCGTTGATACAAAAGGAGGCACATGGAGTTAACGGTCAGGAAAACCAGCTGAGTGAAGGCTTTGTGTTTGTTACAGGGGGCTGTCTGTGTGAACTCTCACAATTAAGCTGGTGTTCTGAAAAGGTCTCAAAAAAAAAGAAAAAAAAAAACAAAAAACTGGATTTTGGAGTTGAATCAATGTTAAAATGATAAAGTTTTTTTTCAATAGACAGATTTTTTGTTTTTGATTTCATTTGATTGGTAACAGCCATAATTATTTACAATTTATTTCTTCAGGTCTTAAAAAGCCTAAAATTTGACTTTAAAAAATGTGCAGCAACCCTGAAAGAGAAAAACTGTTAAAATGATAAAGTTATTTTTCAATAGACATATTTTTTGTTTTTGTGTGAAAAGAGGGTGGGTGGTGGCAGTGGGGCTCATTGGGTGCTCAGCACCCCTAAAGCTCTGACCCTAGAATCGCCCCTGCCGAAAAAACTAAAGTTAACTCGACAGAATGGGAGTTTTTCAGCTCCTTAGACAGCCCAATCCGCAGGATTTGCCTAGCTACAGTCAGCGTGAAGGGTGGAAACACCACCTACCTTTTTACCTTATCTTCCTGCGGATTACGCCATTTTACAGAGAGTTGCGATTATTTTACTAGTCATTGAATGGTAAATGTTATATTTACCTGTTAACAGCGATTTTCTGTGTTCATATATTTAAATGGTGATTATTTTAAGTACCGCGCTATGCATGCAGTTATATGCCCTCAAAATTCAAGATACATGGGCATTTTTTGCCCTGACGAGTTTTTGTCATTATATCATATTATAAGATGTAGTTGTTTTACAATATCACACAAGCAAAAGTGCCGTTTTCCCCAAATCAGCACAGATGCAATGTTCCAATGTTTGTTAAATGAACAATATGAGTTACATTTTAGACACAGTATTGTTAATATTGTTTTTCCCCTTTATTTCGCCAGAACAGAGCCCCCGTGCAACAGAAATGTTTTTGTTATACTGACTGAATCCGCGGTTAGAACGAATGAATATGATTTTGAGCTTCATTCCTGAATGAATCAGTCATTTGAACACATCGGTTCGGTTGACTCACTCACTCACTCATTAAGACAGCCACCTACTGGCGGTTTAGTTTAGTTTCATATTTAAGGGACATTTTAATTAAAAAGTTAAAATTAGAAAAATGTATTTAAATATTTAAATATTGAATTCAATTTATGTAGATAAATTGTAAATGCTGTGTAAATATATTAATGCCACTTCTCATTCTGTGTCACCTCTGTATTGCAAAGATGGATTTTGTTGATAATGATTTCATTTGATTGGTAACAGCCATAATGTATAGGCTATTATGCTAGTATTAATTTTTATTTCTTCAGGTCTTAAAAAGCCTAAAATTTGACTTTAAAAAATGTGCAGCAACCCTGAAAGAGAAAAACTAAATAAACAAAGTAAAAATTATTTAGACTGATAAATTAATGATAAAAACTAACATGATTTTCTCAGCTTTTTGTTTAAAATGTTTTTTTTGTTTGTTTTTTTTTTGTTTTTTTTTTAATGAAATTTACCCACAATCATGTGTTGCTAAAAAAAAAAAAAAAAAAAAAAAAAAGCAGAGGCTCTGTCTTCTGTTCTGGGGGCCATGAAATATGTATGATAATTATCTGGTGGTGGCTGGCAACATTTTAGAAGAATGCTGGCGGTGAACGAGTTAAGAATATGTCCGATGACTTTTTATATTATTAATATCATTATTTTTAGTTTAGTTTAGTTTTTGTAAGATTCACCCTAGTTTTGAGGGTGTTCCCAAGAGGGTGTTTCTTCAGATTCACTTCCAGCTACAGTTTTGTTTCCGAACCAAACACACAAATACTCAGAGCAACATGCTGTTCATTTGTCACAGTTTTAATCACTTAGTGGGTTTCACGCTTGGGCCCTTGAGAGAGCCCTCAAATGTAACTTTCCTGGAAATTTAGTTTGTGCATATAGGCTGTGAGTGAGAGTGTGTGTGCATGTGTTGGTTTACTATTCATCAGAAAATGATGAATTTCAAAAATAAGATTAACGTGTTTGTGAAGTCTTCACTGTAGGTAAAATTGCTTGTGTCAGGACTATCTGCGCCATTTCCCTGAGTGCATTTTTATCTTTCGAGTGCTTTCCCATTTAAACATGGTGTTTTCATTCTGGTCCAGTGATAAGAGAGTGTTGAAATGCTTTCTGTATGATAAAAGTGAGTCAGACTCCACAAAAACAAGTCTGAAATCACTTAGCTAGTCAACAGATGTCACATTTCCAGCTATAAGTCATTCTTTCTAACACCTCTGTTTCTTTCTGCAGGCGTGGCTTTGGCAGAGAGGTAAGTTTTTGTTTTGTTTTTTCCCCCAACTATTAATATCACTCATTAAGAGTTATGAATTTGAACAAATCCCTAGTATTAAATGATTCCTGCATGAATATAAATAATACCTCATCACGGCAACATCATGGTGACTTGCAAGCACCACTTACTGTACGTTTTCCTCAAGCCCATGTAAAAATCAAGTTCTACTTATAGTTGATTTAATTTATGGGGCTTTTCTTTAATAAGTCGAAGCTAAGAGTGCCTTGTTCCCTTGTCACTTCAGACCGCCAATAGTGCATTGAGAGAGACTTTCACTAGAATCTCAATGAGATGAAGGGAGCAATAGAAACTTTGCCATTAAACTTACATTTACTCCCCACTAAGAAGTGTAAATTGAAGAGTCTCGTCTAATCTTAGTTCTGGCTGCACACACATTTTGCAGCAAGAACACGTCACGTCAGTGTCTGAGTTGCCAAGTTAATGCATATAGACTGAGAATGCATGCTGTCAAACACAACCTTTTCTGACCTTTCATGCACTTTAGCTCTTAAAGTTTGGTCTTCTTCTTAAGATGGAACATTTTCATCTACATCTCTGTCATTATCTTTCTCACCAGGAGCTCGTTTTTTCACCCCTCCCCCTCTTTCCTGTTTTTAATGCACATCTTTTTGCTGTCATGTTCTTCATCTGATCATTCGTTTTAAATGTATGCAGCGACATCTTCTCTTGCTATTCTCTTTGCCTTTGTCTTTTATTCTGGGCTGCCTCTCATGTATTCTCTCTTGGTGTCAAATCTTTTTTCTCCCCTCGATCTCTTTGTGACTGTGCCAGCAGCAGCAGCAGCAGCTGTTGAGACCCTCTCTGCTCCGGCCTGAGGTAGCATCTCTGTTTTTCTGCATGCCTTTCCTTAGTTTTCCTTCTTGTGTCTTGACAAAGGTAACACTTTATTTCAATGGTCCCCTGTAGACATTTTGTTGACTAGAAGTAACCTTGCAACTACATGTCAACTAACTGTCATTAGAGGATTAGAATGTCTGCTTAATATCTGCTCACACTTTATTTTGATGATCCCCAACAGATATTCTACTGATTGACTAGAAGTAACTTTGCAACTACATGTCAACTTATTCTACTAACCCGAAACCCTTATTCTACTAAATCTCTATGGTGTATCGTCATTAAAATACAATAATAATATTCAACCAAAAAAAGTTACATTTTAGTATTATCATATGACTTCCCCTTCAGCCAGTAACATCAAAATCTGAGTGCCATGTGCTTGACATTTTTGGCAACAAGGAAGTGAAGGAGACATGAGCACATGTTAGGTCACAAGTTTATTTTGCTTACCCCATTGGCAGATTATTTTGCTTGTTTTAAGCAAAAACTCACTTAATTGTGACTTATTTTTTTCTGAAAACAAGTTATGCATAAATGAAAGTCCTTGTAGGGGATACATATTTTCTGTATAGCTGCCAGGGCTTGACATTAACACCCGCCAACCCGCCAAATGCGGGTAGATTTCAGCTGTGGCGGGTAAGACAGCCACTCCCACTAGCCACTTTGGCGGGTTGAATATAATTTCAGTTTAGAGCCAAATGATCGTCGAACATCGTCGTAGCACAAAATTACAATCCAATCACACAATTCGTTATTTAGGCTACGTGCAGTTAGTGAATGAGGGATAGGCGGAATTGCGCTGAATGACACAACAGAAGCGCTCTGTCGCGCGCGATCAGTTCTCCTCGCGCCTGAATAGTTAAACAGTGCACACAGATGTCTAAATGTCCATCGTGTGGAGTACCTCGCGTGAATACAGTCAGTTATGGCTTAAGTGGATGTAAACAGGTGGGTAATAACTGAATATGCGTCAGTTACGTCCATGCATTCAGCAGCCCAATTAAATACCTGTATGTCATTAATGTTAATCAAACAACAAAAGATGTTAAATAATCTGAAAAAAAGATTATTTTTAATTTACTATTGTTTTTGTAATTTGCTTCTTTGTTCTTTTATATAGCCTAACACAAATAACTTATACAATTTCTCATATTAGCCCATGCTCATATTGTCCACCTCTTCCCCACCTGTACATACCAGCTGATATACAATGTAGTCTTGATTTGGGCGGTCAATCTGCATTTAAAAGTTTGAAAGGGTTGTAAATCTTCTAAATCAAGTAAAATGACTCAAAATAAAGTAATTTAAGCATAACAAAGTCAACTTTAATCATATAAAAATGTAATTTTCCAACATCAAAATTGTGGCCAGTGAAAATGCTCAGTGGCTAGTAACTTTGGAAAACCACTAGCCACAGTGGCTGGTGAGCAAAAAAGTTAATGTCAAGCCCTGATAGCTGCACTGTTGTTCAGTTCTGGCAGGCAATATGATAGCCTTTTGAGAGTAGATGAAGCAGTGAGGGTAAATGAAGAATATAAGTCATAGATTGTTGTGGAAGTCAGGCATTTGGGTGCTAGTTTGGAAGATGTGATCCAAAACTACAACCAGAGGTCATGAAAGATGCTACTGCCTATTGGCCTCACTAAACTGACAAGCAGGGATGCTCCAGAAATGATGACTAAACAGGTCAAGTTTGAGTTACGTGTGGAAAATGTGAGGTACACTAAAACAAAAATTGATTTTCACTTGTGCTACAATCATTGATTTGGAATTCCAAGAAAGAAACAATGTTAAAGATTTTTTTAATGTTTTTTGAAACACTAAGACATGGGGCCCTATCATACAACCAGCGCAATGCGGTGCCAGGCGCAACGCAAGTGTTTTTTGCACTTTAACCTTGCACATGAGCATATCCGGCGTGAGCACAACTGGCTTTTAAGGGGAATGGGAGATGAGACTCTGATTGGTTTATTGCACGTTATGCCCAAAACACACCCATTACTCATTAAGAGAATAAGGACAACCCTTTTAGATCATGCGCCGGGCACACTGACCATTTTTCCCGTCCTTAAACTAGCAAAAGTGGATTTGGACACGCCATAAGTGCACTTGCGCCATGCGCTTTAGACCATGTGCTTAGATTGTTAAATTAGGGCCCCATGGTTTCATTACTTTCCAGGCAATAAAATTGCATCTGAATTTGTGTAAAGTTTTTGACATTTTCACATGTGAGTTATAGTAGTTAATAAAGATTTTTAGTGTTTCTTTCTTTCTTTCTTTTTCTTTTTCTTTTTTTTTTTTGAAACATTTAAGACCTTTTCACTACTTTTCTACAAGGTCAGATGTAGAAAACTAATTTTGGAAAATGATTTTAACCTTAAATATATGTAAAATATAAAGTAATTATTTTTTCTAGCTGTGATTTCATAATTAGTCCCATAGAGGGCTAACCCTACCCCTAACAGTCTACTAATACTCATCTAATACTCCAATGAGAGTTAGTTGACATGTAGGTTATAGTCAATAGGAATGTCTAAAGGGGAAATAAAGTTTAATAGAAAATCTTGATGAATCTTCTTATCTTGAATATTTTTATATTTTTTTATATTTTTTATTAAAGCTCATTAGTTTGAGGTCAGTATGCTATACATCAAGGAACCAATTTCAAATTCATGCAAAAGCAAATTTATGGGGTCTTCAGCTTCAGCAAGTAATCATCTTTAAAATGGCATATCAGCCCAAAATGAAAATGCTGTCATCATTTATTCACACTCATGTTCATTCCTTTGTGTGAGAAACAGGCCAAAATCTTATATTTATTATTTGGTAAAAATCATGAGGGTGAGTAAATTATGACAGAACTATCCCTTTACAATACAAGATTCTTTCTTCTTTTGTATATAAATGTCTAACATTTACACTACCATTAAAAAAAAAAGAAAGAAAAGAAGCAAGGATCTATTAAATTGATCAAAAGTTACACTAAATATTATAATATTGTTAGAAAATTAATTATATTTCAAATAAATACTGTCCTTTTAAACTTTCTAGTTATCCTTAAAAAAATTCATCAACATATTAAGCAGAACAACTGTTTTCTACATTGATAATAATAACAATAAAAAAAGAAATGTTCCTGAGCACCAAATCAGCATTTTAGAATTATTTCTAAAGGATCATGTGACACTGAAAACTGCAGTAATGATGGAAATTGGTATGAGAAAAACTTAAAAAAACTACCATAAACTTTGTACCAGTAGTGTAGCTCGATGTTCATTTGCATTCCCTGGTAAAATTAAGTTATAGTAATGAGTAAACAAGCACTCAGAAATGTTATTGACTAGATAGTAAATTGTGCACCAAACCCAGACTAATTTTTGTAGCCTGTGTGAAGATGAAGTCTGACATCTGTCTTTATGTTTGTATTTTAGGCTCTCTCCATGGAATCGGGTATCGATCCTGGGCAGGATTACTATTCTCAAGACTACTATAGCTATGATCAAGGGTGAGTTTTACAGCATATACAAGGCTAATGTGTATTTGTTACAGACTAAGTTTGTGTATTTCATGTGTTTACTTACCTCTCTTGAAGATGAAGTATGTAATTTCTGCCCTTTTCTCTCTGTCTGTCTCCTGTGTCTTTCGGTTTTCCATCATCTTTGATCACTTCTTCAGTATTTCTCTTCTTTCTCCATTCCAATTTTCACAATCATTTTGATGCTAACAAAACACATGTGCCCAAAAAGATCCAACTAGAAAAATAGAGACAGACTCTCCATGTGATTTCAGGCTAAAAGGCTAAGATGCCTGTAGTGGGTACAATACATTAACTGAGCATCTTGTGTCTGCAAACAGGAGGAGACAGCAGAAAAGGGAGAAAGAGGTGTAAACACTCTCAAATTGACACACACTGTACCATTCGGAACAGATGCTGTTGCAAATGTTCAAATGTTGAACTGCATGGTTTAACATCAGCCCTTCTGAGGAGATGCTGGAAGCTTTAATTAGATTAATGTACCCTCACCTCCACACAGCCAGATTTAGCTAAGCTCAGTGGATTCATTAAGACGTGAGGCGCAGGTTTTCAAGTAAGACTTTCAGACCTGAGTTCAGGCTCAAGTGTAATGGCATCCTCTATTACGTTCAGTTGAGTCATTCGAATTTTCTAGGAAGAGGAGCAGCAGATGGTCTTAAGGCCTCTATAGTGCTCTGAGCGTTAGCTTTGAGCACCACAGAACAGATGATTTACTTTAACATCAAGATCAAGACATCAAGATCCCTAATGATAGAGGACTAGGACTATTAATTAACATTTTAAAATGAACAGTTCCAGTCCAGGATGTTGAATGGCCAATCCACCATTCCAGCCATGCTAAAACACACATTATAGAAAAAAGATATAATGCAAAACACCTGTTCATCTAGCTATTAATCTTAGCACAAGGTAAGTTTACATATCAGGGACTATATCTCCTCAAACAAAGGATGGCATTTAATGGATTTCCCATTAATGGATTTGTCAGTAATAGTTTTAAAAGCAATTTTATAAAATGAGCAATGCTGTAAGAGCATTATTTTCTCGAGAATTCCTTCAAACCTTTATCCGATTGTTCCCTCTGGATGTCAAAGTTTTCTTTGTCCATAGTCAAAGCCTTTGAGAAAGAAGGATGGCTTTGATTCCACAGACATCAAGGGAGAGAATGGGAAAGATAACTTCTGTTAGGCTAAACGGCACCTGCTATCAGAAAGGCCTGGCCTGCTGAAGATCCATGGCTATTTAGTTTAGGAATCTTTAATGCGGGTTTACGCTTTAATCCCTGGATCACAGAGGCTGTTTGTCCTGTGTGGGTGGATCCGCACATGGTCTGATGATGATTGCAAGTGTAATGAGGCATCGGTTTTGCCTTTTCCCATCTTGAATAAGCATTTAATTTAGAATGCTTTAGGATACCAGGTCAATTCCTGCATTTGAAATGAATTTGAACTGAGGTAACAAACAGGCTTGAATGTAAGGTAGTTAAATTTAAATTAAATTAAGATCCAATTAAACTTAAATGGCTTAGTTTTTTAATAGAAAAGCAATGTTTGTCAAGACATACTATTTCAAAATAGAAAAAAAATTGTCAAGACAAACGTTGAATGTTGGCTTGATAAAACCTTGTTTTTAAAGATGTTTAAAAAGCATTGAAGTTTATACTTAATTTTGCCCAACACTTTTAGCCAGGTAGGAAACATGTTTAGGTTTGCTGACATCAGGTTGGTTGAGATGTATTTTGAGAGTAGGGTTTAGGGTTTAAACCAGTGGAAATGAGCAAAATTGAAATCACCTACAACATTGTTCTGCACAAAATAACTTGAAGTTCACATGTTGTAATATTTCCATTCCTACATCCAGATATGATCCCTATCCACCCTACGGCAGCCGCAGGAGGCTGATCACACCCATGTATGATGAGTATGGAGAGGCCATCATAGAGGATGAAGCATATTACTATGGTGGACCAGAGGTAATCTTACACATTCATTCACAGACAACTAAAGGATATGGTGCAGTTATGTTTTCTTCTGTTTTATAACTCATAATCTTGTCATCACTGATAGAAAATCATTTTCATTTCATGTATTCAATATCAGGTTTGACAGGTTTAAATTTAGTAACTTGTGATTGAGATTGTTTTAAAGGAATTGATGTCACAACAGGGTCGGGGAAGAGGGCGAGGTGGGCGAGGGAGAGGTCGCGGGCGTGGAAAGCGTGTGGGATTCCAGGATTTCCCACCAGAGGATGAGATTGAACAGGCAGAGCCGGAGGTTCCTGATGAGGAGCCAGCAGAGGCTGAACCTGAAGAATCTAAAGCTGCAAAGAGGCTGAAGTCTGTCATGAAGCTCAGCAAGTTTCTCGCTGCTGGGAAGAAAACTGAACCTACCTCCCCCTGGAAGAAGGCCAGGATCTTCCCAATGATGTTTGGGAAAGGGAAGAAAGACAAAGATTATGCCAAGCTGACATCTGCACGTCGTATCGATAGCCAAGAGAGCTTGACGGGTGGGGCGGGCCCCACTTCCATTGATGACATGTCCCCTGCCAGGAGTCGACTTGGGAAAGTCCTGAAACGCATTAATCTGGCAAAGAAGCTGCAAATTAGAAGGAAATCACAGAGCAGCATCAGTCGAAGTTCTGTGAGTGAGAAAGATGAGTCTGCAGCCGAGTCAGAGATAGAAGAGAAGAAATCTAAAGTGTCCATCAGTGTCAGTGAGCCAGAGGCCAGCGGGAGTGGATCAGAGCCAGAGAGCCGAAAGAAAGGCTCAGACGAGGAGGAATCGTCTGATAGGAGCAGTGTAGCAGGCTCCACTGATGACAAGGATTATCTGAAAGTGGATCTCGACCGAGATGATGCAAATGAGAGCACAGTCGATTCTGAATCAGAGCCAGAAGAACCAGACGAATCTGATGCGGAGAGTAAATCCAAATCTGGGACTGAGAAGTCGGGAACCGAAAAGGATTCCGAGGCAGAGTCAGCATCCGAGAAAGAATCTGAAACCGAGAAAGGGTCAGGTTCAGAGGAGGAATCCGGCTCGGAGGAAGAGTCAGGGTCTGGAAAGACCTCAGGAACAGAAAAGGAATCTGGATCTGGGACTGAAAAATCAGGAACCGAGGAAGAGTCCAGTGCCGAGAAGAGTTCTGCCACAGAAAAAGAGTCTGAGGAAGAAACTGAAGAAGAGTCTAAAGGAACAGAAGAGTCAGGATCGGGATCAGAGCCGTCTTCTGCTCGCTCATCAATGAAATCGTCCCGTACTGAAGGTTCCTCAGAGCGTTCAAGTGCAGGAACGCGAAGCAGCAGAAGTGGAAGTGGAAGTGTTTCCGGTAGTGCAAGTGGTACTCCGAGTGGCAGTGGATCAGGTGGCAGCTCCAAGGGGTCTTCAGCCCGGTCTTCCTTAAGGTCATCACAAGCATCAGCATCTGGTGAGGAGAGCAGTGGTGAAATCGGGTCAGCGAGTGGTTCTGAAGAGGCATCTGAGACAGAAAGGAGCGGATCTGCTCCATCGGATGAAACTGGATCAGATGCTGTTTCTATGTCCGGCAGTGAGAGAAGCTCTACAAGCTCCAGATCAGCAGCAGGAAGCCGACGTTCTCGCAAGAGCATAATTACCCGATCATCCCAGGACACCATTGATGAGGAGAGTGAGGAGGAGGGGGAAGAGGCTTCTGAAGAAGAAGAGGAGGATGAAACAGCAGAGGAGAGCAGAGAGTCTGCCAGTGAGATGAGTGATGGATCAATGTCACGGAGGTCAAGTGTGATCTCAGCGGCAGAAAGTGGAGGCACACCGTACGCCACAGAGAACAGCGTGATTGAGAGTTCAGATGAAACATTTGGAGGCCTCTCACCCATCACAGAGGTGGATGAGGATGCCATAACCTCTGGCAGTGGCTCAGCGTCCGAGAGTGGCTCTATGAGTCGCTCAAAGCAGTCAGGAACCGAAGGAACCACAGAAGTAACAGATGCAGGTTCTGAATCAGGAGATTCCACAGCTTTATAAAAAGGGGCCAAGTAAGACTTAACTGACTTCTGTCATGGAGTGAAGAGATTCCAACTTTTCCCACAGTCTTTTCTCTTATTCTGGTGTGTTTTGGAACCATTCCAACTGCATGGAAGTGCTGAAAATAGCATGCCGTTAGCGTTTCGAATTCTGGTGTGCTTCTGAAATTCCTTCTCTTGAGTGAACTTACATTACCATCACCCCTAAACTGTGTCTTCATAACATTTATTTGCACTTTTAATCTTCTCATGTTTTCTTGATATGATGTTGACACCATATGTGGGGCAGTCAGTTAGTCTATTAGAGGTGTACCCAAGATTTAGTTTGGTTACGATTGCAGTTTTACACCATTAGTCTCTACCATTCCCACCTGGGGAGTTTGTCTTTGATAGTTGATTTATGTTTGTAATTCTTCTCTCTGATTTCCAGGCTGTCAAAAAGAAGAGGGTCAAACTGGTGTTGGACAGAGAGCATGACACAACTTCAACAGGAGAGGACAGTGGACCGGATGTCCAACGCAATCGTATACCCAACGTCAGCAGCCACAGTAACATCAATGGATCAGTATACCTTGCCCAAAATGGTACCATCATCCGAACACGGAGGTCCCCTTACCCCAACAACTTAAAACTGGGCTCACCAACACGGTTAGGCAAACAGTTTAAAAAACTGGATAAGCTAGGTGTCACACACGAAGAGCATTTACCTTTAAATGGAACAGAAGACAATGGGCCTATTATCGGCACCACCACTGCCCATTCCTATGTTACTGATCACAACCTCAACTCCAAAGAGTGCAGTATAATGGGCCTTAACAGCATAGGGCCCAAGTCCAACATCGATAAAGCCCGTTTGGAGCAGGATAGAGGGCACTGTGAGCAGGAGTCCTCAGTGGACAACAGGGAGATTAAAGAGTCGGTAGAATCTCCGTGTGAACAAACACTGTCTGATGAAGAGGAGCTCTGGATGGGTCCCTGGAACAACTTACACATACCAATGACAAAACTCTGATTTTTAGTTTTGCTAATTCTGGTGGTACTGTTTCTATTTAGTTTCCTTTCTAGTCTTTTCTATGTTTCATTTGGGTTCTTCAAAAACTCAATTCTGTTGTACACACTCCAGACACCGACTAAGAAATGTGATTCTCTTATAAGAATTGTTTTTTTCATGCAGTTGACTATACTTCACTTCTTATTGTAGTTTCAGATAAATTGTTGTGGAAGACAGGGCTATTCTGTACAAATTCAAGTCAACCGTTTCCAAAATGTATAAACTGTATAATTGAAATTATTAGTTATTATCAGATATGATTTTGCAAACAGACAATACAAAGAAAATGTAGACGATTTAAACAATTTAGAACGCGTGTTTATTACAGCTTTGATTGAAGAGTATTTTTTATAAATGAGTCACGCAACGGTTGTTCGAAAATTCCCTAAAAATCAGTATAACCAGTGATGGCTGCTACATTCAATTATTCCTCACATGTTTTTTAATGGATGTATTTTTTACATTAAGAATATATATGGTTGTAATGGCCCTAATATTTTGAAAAGATTATTTACATAGATCTATAAATGTATACCTAAGTATAATATATACAGTATATGTATTTTGATAACTTCAACTGTTATTTTTTCATTCTTCTTTTCTTCAAAAATCAAAAGAATTAATTTATCTTGTTGTTTTCTTCACTTTTGAGTTTTTTTTTTTTTATACTGGTCAAATAGTTTGAAGCTTTGATTTATTATTACCATAAATAAAATTGTGAACATAATCCAAACATGTTTGTCATTAAATTTTCAGACATGTTCCATGTTAATGTTCATACAATGGGATGTCATTACAGTAAATGTCTCCATAAAGTGAGTTTATATTAACCTGCTGTGCTTTACTGGTCAGTATATATAAGTTTAACGGAGGCTTTTTCAAATGAGAAATAAGTACACAGAGGCTTTCTCAGATGAATCACTGAGCACAAGCTGAATATCAGTATTTTTCCCAACAATCTTTCATCTGTCCATCAAAGGCTGATCGCTCTGTCAGATATGAATATTTGTCCATCCATATTATTACAGCTGCCTGGGGAAAAAGAGGAAAGTGTTTCTGAAAATTAGAGTTCTACAGTGTTCCTTGATGCTTATGACATGATGTCAAGATATCTTTACCACAGTAATAATACTAATTAACTGGACTCATAACTATATGTTTTTTTCTTGTCTTCTAATTTGCCTGCACAAGCAAAGTTCCAAGAGTGCTTTAATTTAGTTTTTAAACTGTTTTCCTTCTTAAAATGCTGTTATTTTCTGACTGCAGAGTACTGGAAACATCTGTTTGTGATTACTAAGTTTAAACTTCGATATCTGACTTCTTGTTTACCTGCAATCAAGTAAAAAAAAAAAAGGGGGGGGGGGGTTTGGCTTTTATAATTTACCTGCCATTTGGTGGCATTTCCCACTATTTTTCTTGCTTGATTCTTGATTATTTGCATAATGTTGTTTTTATGCATTGTACATGTTTGTGTAACCTCATGCACATAAAGATAGCTGTAAAGTGATTGACTGTTAACTGCACTACGTTTACCAGCAGAGGGAGACACACTATTTACCCATCCACTCTTCTCACAGCTCTGATGGTCATTACTTACATTACATTACTTTTCAACGCAAATCCCACAGAAAACCTTGCATCTGATGTACCGTACCTTTATATATATATATATATATATATATATATATATATATATATATATATATATATATATATATATATATATATATATATATAATTTATTTATTTAATAAATCCCAATTTATTGTGGAGACAACTTTGTACACTATGTCATATGTTGAAAAAAAAAAGACACTCTTGGTGTTGATAAAATAATATGCTATGTTTGATAAAAAAAATAATATGCTATGTTGTTGTCACATAACCTCAACATATAAAATAATATCTATTTTTGCATTTTCCATTCAGTTTTGGGTGGAAAAAATACTTTAGGCAGTCTGATCAAATACCAAGTCAAAATAAAGATGTTATAAATCTCATCTGTTCTTCACACTGGAAATGGAAGGTCATGACCACAATATTTATCCAATTTTTTTTTTTTTTTTTTTTTTTTTGGTTTTTTTGTGGTGTATGTTGAGATACAGTCTCATAATGTTCTGAGTCATACACCCTGTTTGCCTTTAAACAATTAAGTATTTTAAATGTCTTCAGAGTTTTTTTTTTTTTTTTTGGTCATGCAATAT
This sequence comes from Megalobrama amblycephala, assembly GCF_018812025.1. NCBI lineage: Eukaryota > Metazoa > Chordata > Actinopteri > Cypriniformes > Xenocyprididae > Megalobrama > Megalobrama amblycephala. The sequence continues at coordinate 26,510,317 of NC_063053.1, read as the reverse complement.
CTGCTGAGTAGCTAATTATGGTCAAGCATAGTGGAATATGATGGCCCACCTGTCCTCTTAATTTCCTTATTGCACATGTGTTGCAGTGAGCTGTGTTTGAGTCAAATGGGTTCTGACTGTGATCTGCCTCCTCTTCTCTGGCTCTGGCTCAGCTGTTGATGCTTTAGCGTGTGTGTGGGCAGATGCAGGTTGTAAGCATGCATGAGGAGGGAGAGTGTGTGCACATGCGTGACCGGTTTGTGTTTGTCACGTAGGAGGGTTTAACATCACATTGAACAGAGGCTGAAGATCACCTCCTACAGCCTAATCAAAGGTAGTCAAGCTCGTCGTAACACAAAATTACAATCAGATCACAATTCGTTATCGATTAACTTGCAGTTAGTGAAGGCGGGATCGCGCTGAATGACACACAACAGAAGCGCGCTCTCTATGTGTCGCGCGCAATCAGTTCTCCTTGCGCCCGAATAGTCAAATATACTCACAGATGTCAAAATGTCCATCGTGTGGAGTATCTCGTGTGAATACGGTCGGTTATGGCTTAGATAGACGTAAACAGATGAGCAATAACGGGATATTACGTACATGCATTCAGCAGCCCAATTAAATATCTGTCTTTAATGTTAATCAGACAACAAAAGATGTTAAATAATAGGCTGCTTAATTTACTATTGTATTTGTAATTTGCTTATTTGTTCTTTTTATATAGCCTAACAAAAATAACATACAATTATAAAGTGTATCATATTATGGTCATATTACCCACCCCTTGCCCACCTGTACATATACCAGCTGATATATCATGTAGGCCTAGTCTTGATTTAGGTGGTCAATCTGCATTTGAAAGTTTGAAAGGGTTTTATATCTAGCTTATCAAATAAAATGACTCAAGTAATCAAGTAATTTTAGCATGCCAACGTCAACTTTAATCATATAATGTAATTTCCCAACAGCAAAGTTGTGGCCAGTGAAAATGCTGAGTGTAACTTTGGAAAACCACTAGCCAAAGTGGCTGGTAAATGAAAAAGTTAATGTCAAGCCCTATATATATATGAAGAGTTCATTTGCAAAAACAGTTAACTCCATTTTTATTAATTCTCACAAATCATGGTTTTTTTAATTGTGCATTCGAAGTAATATCAATCAAACTGCAGTTGGGTTGTTTTGATTAAGTAATAATAACTCTAAAGAATATAGGTAAATTTAAAAAATTATAGTTCATTGAAAGTATGTTTTTTATATTTATTAAAAGTTTGTTTTTTAGCAAAAGCAGATAACTCCACATTTCATGTTTCAGAGTTAAACAAAACCCAATTAATTGCTTTGTTATTGCATTTAAAACACACTCAAACTCACGTGCGCGCGCGCACACACACACACACACACACACACACACACACAAACACACAGATCGGCACACAAGTATACTCTCTCTCTCTCACACACACACACACACACACACACACACACGCAAAAGAACAACTAAAGTTTCAGCATGTAAGTCGTGTATGGTGTTCAAGGACTTACAGGAGTCGAAATTATAAATCCTCGATCACTTTTAGTCAGCTTCGACAAAACTTCCCTCAGCTAGCGCGTCTTTTTGAAGTGACTAGAAGCCTTGTCACCTGACCTGAATACTGTGCGCTGATTCGCTAAAACGGACTTATCGGTTTCTGTACACAAACAACAAGGGTGCTTGTCGGCTTCTGCTGTAAAACGTGAACTTGCGATGCCTGACAGTGGACAATACCGGCTTTTCTGACAAAATGGATTTAGGGTACAGAACGTGTTATATATGGAGAATAATGCACAGCACTTTTTTTTTTTTAAATGGCGTTTATCGGTTTTTGCAAATGAACTCTTCATATATATATATGGAGGCCTACATAGACTAGAGATTGTGCGAAGAGGTTAGAAAGTCTTGCATGAAAGAATACAAGTATGTTTACATGGGTTGTAACCGAGAGATTGCTCAAAACAGCGCATGCGTCGACTTCCTGTTTGTATGAGTCGTTCGACTGAGCGCGTACACGTAAAAAAAAAAAAAAAAAAAACTAATGTTACCAGGGCTTCACTTGCACCTCTGGTCATATCAGTAAATAAATAGAGAAAAGTTGCTCCTGTCTGGGAGTAGTGTTAGGTTAGTTGTTACAACGAGCAAGAAAGGTCGACATGGAGCAAACAAAATCTCGAACCTCCGGGGAAACGCCAAACAGGAGAGTCTGCTGGCAGAAGACAGTGCGACAGAGCTCGTGATAAAACGAGAACCAATATGGCTAATGGCTAAGCTTTTCGGAGCTGGCTAGAACTGGGATATTTGAAATGTTGTAAAAGAGACGCGGATGGCGTTTTTATCACTGAACAGGTGAGTAAGTTATTTTATTGCCATAGCTCATTGTGAGTCTTTCATTATGGTTGTTGTAGTGTTGTGCTGGAATTTATTTTCAAGGAAGTTCCGTGTCAGTTAATGGCTGCATCCGAAAACTTAGGTAGCTGATTTGTTGCCTTGCAATGACTTGTAAGGCAGCGTTTGTGCATGAAGGCACCTCACGAAACTGATTTCGGACAGACTTCTGAGGCAGCGTGAAGTTTAATTATCTACCGCAAAATAGCGCGAGCTTTGGTGATAATAACTAATCAAATGTTTAATTACAGTAATTTCTCGCTAGAAATGACATAAAAAGTGGAAAATGATGGTCTAAAACGTACATTTTTTACACAAACTGACCAGCAAATGCTACTTCGGACGCCAACTTTATTTTTTTAGCTCAACTGTCACAGAATGGAAAGCACGGGATTGTGGGATATCAAAGGCAGCGAAGGATACATCTATGCTGCCTTCAAAAGTCGATCAGATGAAGGTACCTCCGGAAACGGGAAGTAAAGCTAACATGGACATTCGGACGTGCCTTGATGCCTTCCTAAATGTGTACTCCGAAGGCAGCGTTTTCCAGTTTTTGGACGCAGTCAATGTATATAGCTACATTAATGTCTTCAGATAGTCAGCTTGAGATCCTTTCCATCTAAACTGTATCTCTTAAAGGTGCTAAAGAGGTTTTGTTTTATACATTTTTGCAATATTACTTGAAACTGTCTTTACTAACTGATAAAAGACTACTTATTAGGTGCACTGAAATGAATAATATTAATATACATCATCTGTGCACGAGGTAGGGCCTTAAAAACATCAGCCAATCGCGTAAACGATTGGCACTCTTGGCTTGTCAATCACTGCCATGACGTTCCTTGTGCGAGATGTGCGCGGCTGCGCGCTCCAGTAACTTTCCACACTCCACAGGCGCCGCATGCAATGTTTTTGTCAGGAGACAGGAATAACAACTGCAGATTATGAGTTACCTGCGGTGAGTCCGACATAATGAATCCACTAACACGACACAGCGAATGCCGGTGGTAAACACTCGTGTTCCAATACTCGTGCACGAGTTTTGGGAGGCGTTCCCTCGAAATGAGCTGTGAAGGAGGGGGGTTGTTCTTACGCATGCGCTCATTTCAAAAACTCACTAACAGTTTTTGGTTTCTCAGTCGACGAAAAGATCCTCTTTAGCACCTTTAAAGTGCCCCTATTAGGCCTTTTTTTAAGGTTCCTAATATTGTTTTGGGACAACAGGTTTAAAAAACACTTTAGTTTTCTCATACATTTAATTTTACCTCAATTCTCCATAATTCGTAAACGATTCGTTAGCAGTTCAAAGAATTAGTCTCTCTAAACTCCTCCTTTCCGTGAGCATACACTGCTCTGATTGGTCAGATGGCCCAATCCTTTGTGATTGGTCTACTGTGCGCACCGCACGCCCATTGCCATAACTGAATGACAGCTATCAATTCGCAAGACATTGTATACAATGTATGGACAGAAAAGATAGCATTGATTGTATCGTATCAATTCGAGCCTGAGTCTGACGATGAAACGTCTGAAGTAGTTGATCAACCAGAAACTGATTCGCAATCACGACCGGAGTAGGACGTTTTTCTATGGTAAGTGTCACCTTAGTTTGCGTTATTTATAAGACGTGATAGTAGTGTCACTGTTATACTTTATGTAGGTGCAACTGTGGGAACTGTATCAGAATGCCAAGCGAAGCTGAACACCTCTAACAGAAGATAAACATTTAGGCCAGATGTGTACAGACTTTTTCGCCATAACTATTAACAAAGTAATATTACAGTGCATCTTAACATCCAATTACAATACAGATAGTGCTCCACTCTACTGTAATAATAAAAACGCAGACGGAAAAGAAAAGAAAAAAACCTTTTGTTTTAGAGTTATGTAAGCGAACCGGGCCCACAGCTATGTTGAAAACTCCCACGTTAGCCGAGCACAAAGGTGAATAGCTGATAATGCATTACACTCTGTAAACAAACGTCGTGCTCCATCCTTGATCATTACTCAAAGTAATAAGACGGACAAGCTGCATTAATCAACACATTTTTAGACAATTTTGGACCCACATCTGAATGCAGAACTACAGAAACGTGAGTTAGCCGGGTTAGCAGGAGACATACAGACTAGTCACAACGGAAATGCTTGGGATTCGTTTTACAAACGACACGTTTAATTGACTCAGAGTCAACTCTTATATTTTAGAGACAATATCTTTAAATACGGTGCACTTTCAGATTTAAAACTTTGCAGGATGTTTTCATTCACTTAGAGCTATGTTACACACTACATGAAAGGTAATTTTCAAAAATCCATAATAGGGGCACTTTAAAGGATTAGTTCACTTTCAAATGAAATTTACCCCAAGCTTTACTCACTCTCAAGCCACCCTAGGTGTATATGACTTTCTTCTATCTGAAAAACACAATTGGAGCGATATTAATAAATATCCTGATGCATCCAAGCTTTATAATGGTAGTAAGAGGTACCAAACGAGTATGAGTTGAAGAAAGTGTCTCCATCCAAATCCATCCATCATAAACATATTCCACACGACTCCGGGGGTTAAAAAGGCCTTCTGTAACAAAACAATGCGTTTGTGTAAAAAAAGAAAAAAGAAAAAAAAAATCCATATTTAACAGCTATGAAGTAAAATATCTAGCTTGCCTTCCATATTCAACTTACACAAAAAGTGTAAAGCTCTAGCAGTTCAAAAAGCTTGCGCTACGTCCTATGCCTTCCCTATTCAACTTATGGAACTGATGCAACGCCAGTTCCGACTTTTTCGTAATTTGAATACTGGCGGAAGATAGATATTTTACTTCATTACTTGTTTAAAGGTGATAGAGAGGATTTTTTCGTCGACTGAGAATCCAAAGACTGTTACTGAGTTTTTGAAATGAGCGCATGCGTAAGAAATGCGTTTCAAAGGAACGCCTCCCAAAACTCGTGCACGAGTATTTGAACACGAGTGTTTACCACCGGCATTCGCTGTGTCGTGTTTTTTGGATTCATTTTGTCGGACTCACCCATGTAACTCATAATCTGCAGTTGTTACTCCTGTCTCCTGACAAAAACATTGCATGCGGCGCCTGTGGAGTGTGGAAAGTTACTGGAGAGCGCAGCTGCGCTCGTCTCTCACAAGGAACGTCACGGCAGTGATTGACAAGCCAGAGGGCCAATCGTTTACGCGATGATCGCGTAAAGGATTGGCTGATGTTTTTAAAGCCCTACCTCGTGCACAGATGATGTATATTAATATTATTCATTTCAGTGCACCTAATAAATAGTCTTTTATCAGTTAGTAAAGACAGTTTCAAGTAATATTGCAAAAATGTATAAAACAAAACATCCTCTTTAGCACCTTTAAATATGGATTTTTTTTTTTTTTTTTTTTTTTACTCAAACACCTTGCTTCGCTTCTGAAGGCCTTTATTAACCCCCCGTAGCCGTGTGGAATATGTTTATGATGGATGGATGTGGATGGAGACACTTTCTTCAGCTCATACTCATTTGGTAACTCTTACTGCCATTATAAAGCTCGGATGCGTCAGGATATTCATTAATATTTCACAGATTGTGTTCATCAGAAAGAAGAAAGTCATATACACCTAGGATGGCTTGGGGTAATTTTCATTTGAAAGTGAACTAATGAATGTTTAGTGAGCAGCAAGTAACCATATTCATCTGCACAGTCACGCAAAGCCGAAGCACGACCAATGTTCCGCAAAATGCATTGTTTTTTTTTAACCGCTAGAGGGCCGAAGGTTACATAGTATACCTTTTAATAATTCAATAGTAAAAAAAAAAAAAAGTAATAGTAGCTTATACATTTAAATTGTGCTGTATTTAATAACTTAAGTAGTCAGTTCCCATCATTGCCTCTCCTTCCACACACACCTTGATGTCTAGATCAAAACATTCCAATAAAACATATTTTCTGTGTGACTAACACACACATAGCCGCGCTTCAGTGCTCACAGGCACATGTGATAATAGGGCTTTCCAGGAAGCGCGTGTGTTCGCAGCCAGCGCTATGTGTGAGGTTTGCGATCAGGTGCTGTAGTACACGGCTGAAGAAGCTGTTATCTCTCTCCTCTCAGATGAGCCTCTATTGCATGTTTCAGAGCTGCTATTACAGCTCTGGCTTATGATTCTAATTACCCAGATTATATAATTAGCTAGTCAATGTCTGCATCCTGCAGGGGTGAAGTGCGCACGCAGGTGTTTATGAAAGAGCTCGAGGTTGCGTGTGCCGCTTTAGGAGAAATGATCATCTTTTAGTAAGGCCTGTGACAGACAGGCTGAACTGCTGCTTGTGAGGTGGTTCAAGGGTAATTGTGTGGTTTCGATGCTGCAAACTAACTTTCACTAGAGAAAACCACACTGCTGAAAAGAAGCGACTGTTTGAGCGTCAGACAGAAACTCTGTAGCCCCAGGACAAACGGGAGCTGTCAGCCTGATTCTCCTGTGTCCTGTTTTGTTCATGTGTCAAGCAGTTTTTCTCTTCCAGACGGTGAGGTTACAGGCTTTTGTGTAGATTTTTTTTTTTTTTTTTTTTTCAAGATAATTTGCAAAAATTACGAACTATTAATAAGATGGGGACAACTGGGGAAGCTTGTTTCCTCCACGGAATAAGTCAATTTTAAAAATGTAATTGCGACCTTTTTATCTCACAATAATTACTTTTTTCCTCACGTTTTTTATATCCAACAATTTGGACTTTTTATCTCATAATTCTTGCAATTCTAAGTTCTAAACTCGCAACTGCGAGAAAAAAACAACACGTAATTGTGAGATAAAATAACATTATGGCTGAATTCTGTATAATTTGGTATTTCATACTTAAAGGGATAGTTCCCCCAAAAATGAAAATTATCCCATGATTAACTAGCCATCTTCTTTCAGACAAACACAATCAGAGATATATTTAAAAATATCCTTAGTCTTCCAAGGTTTATAATGGTTGTAAATGGTAACCCAAATTCTCAAGAAAAAAAAAAAAAAAGCATCCATCCATAAAAAAAAAGGAATCCATATGACTCCAGGGGGTTAATAAAGGCCTTCTGAAGCGAATCGTTGCGTAGTACATCATGTCATTGTGTAGAACGTCGTGGCATTTTTTACTACGTCACAGAAGTTAATGCTTTTTGGACGTACCTCAAATGCATATGGCTGTCGAACTGGAAGCTCGCAATTTTACTGTATAAATTTTTAAATAAGGATACTTGTCTTACACAAACGCAACACTTTGCTTCAGAAGGTCTTTATTAAAGGCACAATATGTAAGATTTTTTTATATTAAAATATCCAAAAACCACTTGCACAGTGTTATATTTCATTCAATTGTGTGCTTGCATTATACTAAATGTTTCCAAGAATTTGTAAATTCAGAGAAATTCACAATTTTAAATAGTGCCCGTCCCATGTCACTTGTCGCCTATCAATGACGTAACATCTGCGTTATCCCTGGTTTCCGCTTGTACTGCTTAGTAACCATGGCAACAGAAGCGGACAGCTGTGTAACGTCTAGCGGCACGCTTTTGTTGTTTCATTCAAACATTATGGACCATGGCAAGCAAACTTTGAGACAAAAGGACAAATAAAATGAGGATCAATATCGGCGTGGCATTTTCAAGATGGCGAGAGCTTTGCGACAAACTTCGATTTGACAGAGACGCTGCTCTTGCACTTTATTAGACAGGTAAACAAATGTACATAAGACGAATCAATGTTATATAGCACGACATGATGAAATGTTAGAATATCATTATTAAGATATTCTAATGTTGATCTAGCTTACTGTTAGTCTCATACAGCCAACAAAATAATACATCGAATAACATTACAACTTTCAACACACTTAAATGTAGTTTAGTATGATAGTGTAATGTTAGATCAAATGAAACAGTGCTGCGTTGCCTCAATTTTAATTCGTCAAATAAACTGACCTGGATGAGTTGTATTTTAGCACTTGTGAGTAGTTCAGTAGAACGAAATGTCCTCATTCCTTTATATTCCCCTGGGACTCATGTGGCACTGATATCTGTCTCTTATTGTTTCTTATTGCGCTTCATTCATCTTCGGAACTCAAATTAGGATATTTTTGATGAAATCCGAGACGTACATGACTCCATAGACGGCAATATAATCCACACTTTCAAGTTCCAGAAAGGTACTAAAGACATTGTTAAACTAGGGGACTAGTATTAGGGGACTAGTAACTTCAAAAACTCTGTTTGGAAGTTAGTCGGGCCAATACCAACAACAAACGTCTAACCAATCAACATTGGGGGCGTATGCTGGTCGAGGAGAGAGAACGAGCAAGAGGGAGATTTGAAAATAAGAAAAAACAACTGCAGAACGAGAGATGGGACACAATACAAAAGAGCTCAAAAGAATATCACTGGAATGAAGGTTTAAGCGCTTTAGGACCTGCGTTTCTATTAGAAAAGCTTTCCAGCGCTGGAGAGAGCTACAGTAAGTGGGAAGGCCTGAAAATTGCTTTGATCCCACTAATCATGTGAGTACACTGGGTTTTGATTGTCTGGATCTGCTGTGCTCTTTGCGACTAACAACGAACACTTTGTATTTACTCTTGTGTACTGTACATTCATTTTTTGTGCTTCTTTGTTGTTCATTCATCAACTGTGCTTTATTCTTCGTGAAGCATTTTGTTGCACGTCAGCTGTGATAAACAGACATCCACTCGAATTGCATGTGTAACAGTGGCCAGATAGTGAGAGTTTTGCTGTTAAACCACTGCACACTGATGCCCGCTAGAGAATGAGGTGTTTAGTGTCATTGGTAGTGCATTTGTCTCGCATCCCAGTGGCAATCAGGTCGGGGTTCGAGACCGACTCGGAGCAGGGTTGTTAGAATTGGAGTGTGAGTTTGAGGCGGAGCAATGAAGAGAGTGGGTTTGTTTGGGTTGATTTTAAATATCAACAATGTCCAACAGCATTGTTCAATTAATACTCACACCACCTTTTAATGTCTGTGTTAAAAGAGCGCGTTGGGCCATTTAGTGGAGCTGACTGCTGTAGCCTATATATCCATCTTTGGCATGGAGTCTTCCTTCATTTTTAATTTATAGATACTGTTTATAGCTTGGTAAATTGTTGGTAATCAAATATTCAATATTAGCTACTCTCCATAATTAAAGGGATAGTTCACCCAAAAATGAAAATTTGATGTTTATCTGCTTACCCCCAGCGCATCCAAGATGTAGGTGACTTTGTTTCTTCAGTAGAACACAAATGATGTTTTTTAACTCCAACCGTTGCAGTCTGTCAGTCAAATAATGCGAGTGGATGGGAACTTCTACTATAAGACTAAATAAAACTTGTATAGACAAGTCCAAATTAAACCCTGCGGATCGTGACGACACATTGATGTCCTAAGACACGAAATGATCGGTTTGTGTGATAAACCAAACAATATTTATATCATTTTTTAACTCTAATACACCACTATGTCCAACTGCGTTCAGCATTCGCTTAGTGAGGTCTGATCGCGCTCTGACAGCGGCAGTGATGTCTCGCGCATATACTTCAATGAGGTCTAGCTCTCATTGAAGTATATGCCTTAATTTGTGCAAAAACAAAAAATAACTTTATTCAACAATATCTTCTCCTCTGTGTCAATCTCATTATGTTGTTTACGTCCAGCACTTCCAGGTTCTACGTCAGAACGACGGCTCGTTATTGGCCGGCTCCTGCGTCAGCATCACACGCATACATCGTGCTGCTCACGTGATCAGCTTTGGCCAATAATGAGCCAGCATTCGGACATAAACATGGAAGCCTTCACTGTGCTTACTGCGGCAACTGCTGCCTTGTCCAAATACCCGCACTTGCGGTCTTGGCCACGACTGTAAGTTAAATTAATTATATAATAGGCTACATATAATTTGGTAGTAAAATATAAAGTGTTGCGCATTTTATTGATGCAAAAGATGAGTGGGCTATGTGCATTTTGTACAACATTTGCAACTGCTTTTTATCACTCAAAGAAGCACCACAATTTTAAAATAGTGTCTTCTGTTAGTTACATAGTGACCACTGAACAGACATTTAGAAGTGTATTTTAAAATGCAGAGTACTGAAAATAATAATAAAAAAAAAGAAAAAAAGAAGCTGTAAACGCTTGCATTTTTTGCAAGACTATAAGTGTGTCCCATCGGGCAATCAGAAGTTCTGCACACACTTGCGGTCTTCACGCCCACTTGAACACTTGGGCCAAATACAGGAAATACGTCATGTAAGTAGACAAGTGGTCAAGTGCAAAGACCGCAAGTGTGGGTATTTGGACAAGGCTTGCGTAAGGATAATGACAGGAAAGAGAAGAGATTGTTGAATAAAGTTGTTATTTTTGTTTTGTTGGTGCACAAAAAGTATTCTCATCTCTTCAACCTTTTTTTGCAGTTCACTTGAATAGTTCTGTGCTGCCACAGTACAAATATAGATTAAATAGTTTTAAATTAGATTTAGACGTCACTGTCACATCATTGATAGATCATTTGTACTTTAATATGCTGTATTGAACAATTAAGTTGCATTCTTAACATAGTTTCTCTCGTCTGGTGTCATTTGCAGAATGAGATTGTGGCTGGTCTGTTGGTGTAGGAAGGACATTATCTGAAAATGAGTTTAATGAGGGAACAGCGTAATACCACACATTTAAGCAGTTTATGTAGGGAATCTGATCTGCTGCCCCCTGCTGACCAGTCACTGCCCCAACCAACCATAAACACTGCTCTCAGTACCAGCTCTAAACATTTTCCTTTTGTGTCTAAACTTAGACCCATCAATCATTGCAGACCTTGTTTTCAGCAGGAGAAAGCATGTATAACTTAACTGCTCGATGTCTGGCTGTTCAGTAGCAGTCTAAGACAGTAATTTCTGAAGACTTCATGTGTTTGTTTTGACATTTGTGTACCTCTAATGTCCTCTGGGTTTATTTTTGGGCACCATTTGATGTTTTTATTTTTCAAGGCAATTTTAAAAAACCATTTTTGGCTGCCCTAAGTATATATTGTTGGTTTTGGGCACTTATAATTTCTGTCTTGTACATGGTTATTTTTAAGATGTACTAGTGCCCAAATTACATTTAAACTGACAGACAATCTCACTCGCAGACACACGCAGAAAGACACGCAATAATGTGCAGGAGCTATTCGTGGTTGCATCCCACCCGAAATGTTTTATTATTTCTGAAATGCTGGGTGTGTTGAAAAATAGATAGTTCACAGTCTAGCACTTTTAATGAGTAGGTGCTGCGCTCTCGGGTTTCTGTCGTGTGTATTTGTGTACGAATGGCTCTCAGCTATACCACAAAACTATGAGACGACACTGTCTGTCCTGCTTTGATGCTTTCATGCAGCGTTTGACTGCTCTTCCAGGCTGCTATGACCTGGATTGAAATAATGCAGATACTTGTTCAGTGTTTTCCTCCCCAGCAGGCACTCTCGGTCATTCTTGTTATGCATTGCATTTTTGAACTAAAACTTTTAAAAGAATTTTTACACTTTGATGTGATTTTTGCTATAAAAAGACATGCAAAGCTTTTAAGATAAATGCTCTGTATTATAATTTGACGATTTACACAGTGGCAACAGGATAATAATAAAGAGCTAAAAGTTAGTCATTGTTCAGTGAGGGGATTGAGTTACTGTAGCATTCATGAGTGTCAACTTAGTTAATTGTTTTTTTTTTAAATTTGATTATGCACTTATGTTTTTATTTTGTTATTTAACATCAAGAAACATGCTCTTTTTACTGTATTATAATTTGATAAATTTCCCTCCAAAAAGATGTTGCTTCCTGCGAATGTCATCATGGCACTGACTTTTGTTAGTTAAGAGGTTAGTTCACCCAGAAATGAAATTTCTGTCATTAATTACTCACCCTCATATTGTTCCACACCCGTAAAACCTTCGTTCATCTTTGGAATTAAGATAAAAAATTAAGAGATTTTTGATGAAACCCAAGAGAAAGCAACGTAATTACCACATTCAAGGTCCAGAAAAGTAGTAAAGACCAGAGATGTATAAAGTACTAGAGACCCAGACTTGAGTAAAAGTACAAGTGCTCTATCAAAAAAGTGACTTGAGTAAAAGTTGAAGTGCTCTTTAAGCACCACACTTAAGTAGAAGTACTAAAGTATTCAAAATTTTTTGTACTTAAGTATTGCAAGTAGTTTATTTTAAAATTTACTACTCAAGTACTGAAAGTAAAAGTACAAGTATTGAGTGCGTGAAGACCACTTGAGATGCAGACAAGTTGAGATGCTTTGTTTGTTGTCAGCACTTTGATTTCATTACCAAAAAGTTTATTTTGACTAATAGTTCTACCATATACAATTGAATAAAATTAACAGCTAGCTAACAACAGCTTGCTTTGCACTTTTTTTCTGTTTTCACCTCACTCCAGTCTAAACTAGGCTAAACTACCACTCTTACTAAAAAAAAAAAAATGGGGTAAGCACACTTATATTCTCATTTCAAGAGGTGTTCTGAGTAAATGATTTGTTTGTAACACTTTATAATATGGTTTGATTTGTTAACATTACATTAGTTAATGTATTAGACTAATAACCAACATGAACTAACCATGATCAATACATTTGTTACTGTATTTATTAATCTTTGTTAATCTTAGTTAATAAAAATACAGCTGTTCATTGTTTGTATATGTTACTTCACAGTGCACATTAACTATGTAAACAAATAGAGAGCAATTTGAGAGCAAGACAGCGCTCGTGTTGTTTTAAGACGGTGAATGCCGGGACTCGCTCGCTCGCGCTCTCCCTCTCTCGCTGCTCGTATATGCGCCCTGACAAGGGTTGGTCTCCTTCCTCACTCTCACAGCCACGATCACTTAAAGTTGAAGGGGTGGAAGGTAGTGTTTTTGGTTCGTCTTTGATTGATCTTTTTAGCTGATCAAAAGGCAGAACGGGAGCAAGCTTCTTAATCACTTGATTCGCTCATTGATGCGTCAGCTTCATCAACATTTTTATAATTGTAACGAGTAACGATGCAGCACATAAAAAAATATCGGAGTAAAAGTATTAAACTCATCGAAAATATGTACTGAAGTAAAAGTGGAAGTAGGAGAAAAAAATAATACTCTAGTAAAGTACAGATACCGCCTTTTAGTACTTAAGTACAGTAGTGAAGTAGTTCTACTTTGTTACTATACATCTCTGGTAAAGACGTTGTTAAAACGGTCGACATGACTACAGTGGTTCATTCTTAATAGCTGCGTAATTGCGAATTGAAATTACGCTCAGTGGAAACACGTCAATTTCGCAAAAACTCCCCAATATCGCAAAAAAGTTTTTACGCTCGCATGAGGTGTTTTTTTTTAGACAATTCAAAAAAGAAATATTTCGCAAAACTGCAATTTCACGTTTATAGGTCATCTGACGTACAGTCACATCATCATTATTTAAAGATAGCGCGGTATGTTTGTATAGAAGACGAGACGGGGTGCTTTTCTTATTTATGCATCTCTTTCCTCGCGCATCAGCTTCACCCCATAGATGCAACGGGAGGATGCAAGAAAAGAAAACGGGGATGGGGTAATCAAATAAATCTTATTTGTATATTAGAATATTCTTGATCTCTCGAGCATCAGTTTAAAGCAGGGATGGTTTAAAGCGTCATCAGCTGCGCTCAAGCCTCGAGGGATATTATGTTATTGAAGTTTGACATCGTATTGAAAAGCACCCAGGGAAGCATATATGAGGGATAAGGGCTTCCAGAAGCCATGACAAATATTCCGCTCTAAATAAAACTCTCAGAAAGAAGTATCTTTTAGAAAACTACTTATCGCTAGAGTTTTAGTCGCATAACATCAGTTAAAGGAGACGCCGTCATTTCGTAATAGTTTTTTATCGATATTTTTGTTTTGCGGTTTTGCGCAAATCTGTAATGGAAATGCAGCTACTGTTACGAAGCGACAAAATCATTTTTGTGCCCAAACAAAAATAAAGACTTTATTCAATAATCTCTTCTCTGTCATTCTCTTATGCCGTTTACTTTGTAGACATAGTGCAATGCTTCCAGGTTTGACGTCAGAATGCCTGCTCATTATTGGCTGACGCTGTACATGTGAGCAAGCACGACTCATGCGTGTGATACTGACGCAAGAGCTGGCCAATCAGAAACCAATCAACCAACCAACCCTTTAAAGAGATTTTACAAAATGAATAACAGTATTAAAAGTGATATTAAGTGCATTGAAACTTATAAACCTATAAATAATTTACCAGTGATTTAAAAAAAAATATAATAATTGGCTAAATTTCCAAGAAAACATGTTTGTAATGTTTTGATGAGAGAAAGAGCAAAAAAGAGAAATGCATATATTTTTTCTTAATAAATTAGCAGTTTGGATGGATGGATGGATGGATGGATGGATGGATGGATGGATGGATGGATGGATGGATGGATGGATGGATGGATGTGCTTCAAAATCTCAGGCGCTATTCAGTATAAAGCTGGGAAGAGCCAGGATATCATTTTAAAGGTGCTCTAAGCGATCCTGGGTGGAGTAACTTCCTGTTGACGTTCGAAGTGTTGTCAAACAAAACAAGCTCTCTGTAGAGCTTGTGGCGACTACAGAGACCGCGTTTTTTTTACAGTGTTTTCAGGGGACAGGCAGCTAGCGGATAGTGAGGAGATGTTTGCTGTATGTGACAAAAAATGTTTTGGCCTAAAAACACGTGAAAGCACCTTTAATATAACTCCAATTGTATTCGGCTGAAAGACGAAAGTCATATACACCAAGGATGGATTGGATAATTTTTTTGGTGAACTATACCTTTATGAAATTATTGTGAAATTGTAAAAAAATTATATTTGATTTGCAAGTTATTTTTTATCATGTATATTAAGACCCACATGTATATAATGGGGATATGAAAATGTACTGCATAACAAGAGTGACCCGACTGATTTTTGGTCCTGGGTGCCCCAGCGTTTATTGTCAGCTGTGCATGCATGTCTGGATGGAGTGTGGCAGCGGCTGGCGTCTGTGGCACGGTCCGCGATGGTGTGTGTGCAAGTGCTATTTCAGGTTGGTGTGTGTCTGTCTCTCATAAAGTCAGACGAGTTCTGTTGCTGCTCACTTTACACTCTCTATGTGCGAGTTTGCACATTGACTCGACCGCTCTGATGTGGTTTGATGCCTGTGTGGTCCCGAGAGGAGAGAAAGGAGAGCGGGAGGGAAGGAGGGTAACGCTCAGCACTTATAGCATTACACATTATTAAAAGACAGTCGAATTCAGAGGAGAGTTTAAAAGAAAGAACGTCTGACTTTGACGCTACTGTTCGTTCAATCTACTGTTATTCCGTAAAATGAGGGAATGATTTCCAGACTCACATTTTCCAAACAGCTACAACGCTGCTGCTATTTCAGCAGATGCCATTGCCAAAGGCTAGAGAGGAAGACCAGAGATGGAGCTGTAGAGAAGAGCGAGGCAGGGAAACCACAGATCAGCTCAAACGCACGTCTCGAGTCTCTTTTTCTTTGCTTCTCTGCCTGAAGGTTGGAGGAATAGTTCAAGCTTCTGAAAAACTTATGATAACTTGGTCATTTATTCACCCTTGTCATTCCAAACCCATATGACTTTATTTCTTCCTTCTTAAGAGCTCTAAAGGAGATCACTTGCATGCAAGTGGATGAGGTTGCTGCAGATTTGTCGGCTGCACATCTACGATACGAATCTCCCATTGCGCCACATCCCAAAGGTGCTCTGTTGCATTTAGATCTGTTGACTGTGGAGAGTATAGTGAACTCATTGTCATGTTCAAGAAACAAGTTTGAGATGATTTGAGCTTTGTGACATGTATGGACCTGGTCAGAAAAAATACTAGGCTGTCACATTTAAATGATGCTCAATTGGGGCCCAAAGTGTGCCAAGAAAATCCCCCCACACCATTACGCCACCAGCTACAGCCTGAACCGTTGATACAAGGCAGGATGGATCCATGCTTGCATGTTGTTTAAACTTCAAATTCTGACCCTACCATTTGAATGTTGCAGCAGAATCAAGACTCATCAGACCAGGCAACATTTTTCCAATCTTCTATTGTCCAATTTTGGTGAGCCCGTGTGAAGTTTAGCCTCTATTTACTGTTCTTAGAGGGTAGTTCACCCAAAAATGAAAATTGTCATCATTTACTTACCCTCATGTTGTTGTTCCAAACCTGTATGAGTTTCTTTCTTCTGTTGAACACAAAAGAAGATATTTCTTTTTTTCCCCTATTACAGAAGTCAATGGCTACCATCAACCGTTTGATTACCAACATTCTTTAAAATGTCCTCTTTTGTGTTCAACAGAAGAAAGAAACGCATACAGGTCTGGAACAACATGAGGGTGAAGGTTTTTGGGTGAACAATCCCTTTAGCTGACAGGAGTGAGACCCAGTGTGGTCTTCTGCTGCTATAGCCCATCTGCTTCATGGTTGGATGAGTTGTGTTCAGAGATGCTCTTTTGCAGACCTCAGTTTTAATTGTGCTCAGTGGTTATTGCGTTTCTATCAGCTCTAACCTGGACATTCTCCTCTGACCTCTGGCATCAATAAGGCACTTTCACCCACAGAACTGCTGCTCACTGGATATTTTCTCTTTTTTGGAATCTCTGTAAACCCTAGAGATGGTTGTCTGTGAAAATCCCAGTTGACCAGCAGTTTCCAAAATACTCATACCAGCCCATCTAGCAACAACAACCATGTCAAATCACCTTTCTTCCCCATTCTGATGCTCAGTTTGAACATCAGCAGATCATCTTGACCATGTGTGCATCTCTATCAGCTTGCTAGTTTAGTAGTCAGGGCACTGATCAGGGAGTCAGCCATTTTAAAGACTGTCAGTCTTAATTGCAGAATCCTTCCAGTGCACTGAAATGTTCACTCCCTAAAAAGTCCCACAATGCACTTTGAAAACCAGGGAGCATTGATGCTCTCACTATTCTCCCTTAACAGAATTTCTGAAGCACGAAACTTCACGTGAAAATCACGTGAACCAACTCACTACACATAACACGTGATGATTTTTAAAAATACAAACCAGCTTAAAAATACATCGCTAGACAGGTAATGAACATAATCTAGCTAACATTTATAATTTATGTATGGCTGAAATGTTGCACGTATATGTAACAAGCAGAGTATTTATCATAATGTACATTAAATACCATTAGAAGTAATATCAGAAAGATATCAGCTCTGCTGTTGTACAATGAAGACATTGGTGGAAACCAGTGTCACAATGTGTACTGAGCCAGCGTCCTTTATTGTCCTTACCAGTGCCTGAATTTGTGAACACGATATACTGATTCACAAGATGGGGCGCTGATATAGATGCACCCCATGTCTACATGCCTAAATGCACTGAGTTGCTGCCATGTGATTGGCTGATTAGATATTTGTGTTAACAAGCAGTTGAACGGGTGTACCTAATAATGTGGCTGGTGAATGTATAAGATGGGATCTCATGCATGAGATTTAAGGACAAGATTAATGAGTTGTATGTATGTATATTGCAAATATAGTGCACAAGATGTAGATTTATGATGTCTTTGGAGACCATTTCCTTGTACAGTATAGCATAGCTTGGATATTTTTCAAAAGGCCTTTGTGTTCCACAGAAGAAATGGTCATAAGGGTTCAGAGCGAGGGTGAGTAAATGAGAGAAATTTCATTTTGGGGTAATTTGTTTCTTTTAACAAGACTGCAGTTCACAGAAAATTGAAAAGGAAAATGTCTTGCCTGTCAGCAGTTTCTACCAGTTTTGTATTAATTTTCCCTAAATAAATGTTGTTGTTGTTTTTTTAATAAACCTGCTCTGAAAATGTCATTTGTAATGGTTGAGCTGCCTGTACACTTCAGTTCACTTAAGTTGCCTACCGATTTGTTCCTTTGTCTCAGCTTTTACTTGTGTTCCATTTTCTATAACATCTTTCTTAAAGACATTTAGTATTATCCAAACTGGTTTCAGGCCATTTGGCTTACTCTTGTAAATGCTACAAACAAGTAACCCTTCAAGAAAAGTCATAATCTGCTGTATTTACGAGACCCAGTAAGTATCAAAAATGTTAACAAGAAATCCATTTTATAGTTTTGTTCGAACCTCATTGTGGTTTGATTTCTATTCAGGCCGTCTCTGTTTTAAACATTTTCCCGCACTGACTCACGGTTACTGTGCAACTTTGATGTGATGTTTTGGAGTGAACAAACGTCCTCCTTCAGATATGATGTCTAAGCATATATTTGTCAGAGGGTAAGTGGTTTGCACTTCGTTAACCAGTGTTGGCCAATAATGTATGTTGTGTGGGATAGACTTGTTTTTCTCTGAGTGAATGTTTAATTGCAGTGGAGGAAGCCCACACATTGAGAGCGGCAGATATAACTGCTGCATTTACACAAACCTGCCATTTTAATGCAATGTGCGCTTGCTGCTCTATTACACATCATTGATTTGATGTTTCTGGAGTCTGCCAAGTCTAAAAGAGAATCAGAAGGCAACTAAACTGACATGTGATTTCACACTCCATTATTTGCATATGTTATATATATGTAAATGAATGTATTTAGCAGTTAATGTGCACAAGAGCTTTCAGGAGACATAGATTTAGTAGTTTCAGCGTGGTGTTTGTGTGTGCGTGTAGGTTTTTGTTTGTACTGTGAGGTAATGAACAGATGAATAATGAAACAGTCCACCTGCTGCTGTTTACTGAAGGTTGAGTCGTCGACATGTTTAATTAGTCTCAAGTGGATGATGATTATTGTGAACAGTGTAATGACATGCTAAATATGACAAACATTAAAAACCCTCATTAGTTGAGGGAGAAGAACAGTGATGATGGCGGTCTGTCATTCTTTTCTTTCATTTGCATACATTTAAATAGCCTTCAGCAATATTTATGGTCTAAAAACGGTGGATAACGTCATCTTGTGCCGCCTACTTAATTTAGCAAACTGCAGTTTTTTTTGTCACATAACCATATATTACAAAGGACCTATCTTATACAACTGCCTGTGATTGAGAGATGTTTTTTTTTTTTTTTTTTTTTTTTTGCATGTTGAAGCATGGTTTTTGCATGATTAATCCAGGTCTAAAATTGCATATACTGCATTTTACATGTTGGTGATTTTATAGTGCATAAAACCAATGTGTAATTTATCTGGCTAAAGATTAGCAATCAATTGCATTCGTTTTCATTTTTGTTGTTCTTAAAATCCTTTCTCCTGGCCTAGGACATTGTAAGTAAAATTAGCACAGTTTATCCCTCTCGCCCCTAATGGTTCCTTAAAATCAGGTCATAAAATCATTAGTAGTCCTGTCTTTTTGACCCATTTAAACCAGAAGCTGGGATGGTTGAAAACCTCTGCATAAGATGTTTTACCCAACTACACATTTAAGCATTTAAGTACATTATTGGAACAACACCTGTAGAAATCATGTATTGCCTCTGTTTGGCCACTAGAGGGGGGAAAGGGCCTTTAGTGCTGATGAGCACTGTTTACCAAACATTTACTACCATGATGGCAAAATTACAGTATTCTCCTGCCAGTGGTGTGTGTGTGTGTGTGTGTGTGTGCGCGCGCGTTTTTGTGACACATCAGGCATCAGGACACAAATTTTTATAATGACATGGGTATGACATAGGTATTACAAGGAGAGGGTGACTTATGAGAACATTACCCAATGTCGCCATTTTTCAAAAGGCTTATTAATCATACAGAATGAGGTTTTTGAGAAAGTAAAAATGTGCACAGTTTTCTGTGATGGGTAGGTTTAGGTGTAGGGTTGGTGTAGGGCGATAGAAAATACGGTTTGTACAGTATAAAAACCATTATACCTATGGAATGTCCCCACAATTCACAAAAACAAATGTGTGTGTGTGTGTGTGTGTGTGTGTGTGTGTGTGTGTGTGTGTGTGTGTGTGAATAATTTTAGAACCCAAATGCATTTGTGCATCAGAAGATCCCAAACTGCTTTGGGAAATAATGGGAAATTAAAGACATGTGCGCACACAAAAACATGCAATTTTATCAGCATGTGTGCTCTGCTATGCTGCCTGAAATTTTGAAAGTACAAATTGGATTGCAGATTGAGCTTGGATCATCATAGAAGATCATAATTTGATTCATTAGAGTCTTTAAAGTTTGTTATTTCTAGAGGCTGCTGTGGAGCTGTAAAGGAGACGCATGTGCGATTACTGGAGAAAAATTGTAGAAAAATATCTCTTTGATGTACACTACTGTTCAAAAGTGTTGGGGTCGGTAAAAGAAGTCTCTTATGCTCACCAAGGCTTCATTTATTTGGTCAAAAAGTACAAATATTACTACAAACAATAACTTCTATTTGAATATATTTGAAAATGTAACTTATTCATGTGATTGAAGCTGAATTTTCAGCATCATTACTCCAGTCTTTAGTGTCACATGATCCTTCAGAAATCATCCTAATATGCTGATAATCAATGTTAAAAACAGTTTAATATTGCTTAATATTTTTGTGACTTTTTTTTTTTTCAATATCCTTGATAATTTGATGAATAGAAAGCTCAAAAGAACAGCATTTATTTGAAATACAAATCTTTTGTAACATTATAAATTATTACTTTATTACTTTCCCTTGCGATCAGTGTCCTTGCTGAATAAATGCAATTTCTTTGAAAAAGATCTTACTGACATCAAACTTTTGAATAGTAGTGTAGATTTAAACAGATCTCATTTTCTTTCCATGTGGAATGTGAACTCCAAGGGTGCTTAATTGTACTTGATTGTGAAATCGTTGTTGTTTATAGCTGTTTATTTATTTTTTGTTTTTCACTTGTCTCTTGCCGTGAATATAGCTGTGGTACCTGGCATGGCACTAAATTATAAACAAATAAACAATATATCAGATTTTTTTTGGCTCTTTGTCAGTAGGTTAAAGGTAGGGTAGGCAATTTCGGAGAGGCTAGCAATAGCAAGCTAGCTTTGAAAGCATAAGATTCCACCCTCTTTAGAGTGCTCTCCAAAGCCACGCCTCCTTCAAAACGCATGAACGCACACAGCAGAGTCTGCATCACAAGAGATGGTGTTAAAACTCCTCTTGTCTGAAAGCACATAACATTACAATAATAATGAATGTAAACTAGTTACAGAGCTCGTACTTGTACCACCTGACTGCTGCAGATTAATTTCGGCATTGATAGTGTTGGCACAGAAATACTTAAATCCGAGTCTGAGGACGTGAACAGCTCTAGGTAAAACGCCACGGGTTGCCATCTCATAGTTAAAGTTATGACATGGAATGGACGCAGCATAAGCTAATTTTTTGGGTTCAGGAGGAACTTAAAACGCAGCTGCTGTTTGTTTATGGTGCTTGGTAACTGATGTCTGTGTAACTCTGCATAGCCTCATTGAACATGCTTAGGGTTGGGAACCAAGAACCGGTTCTCATCCGGAACCGGTAGTGTTTATTGAAAAGAACCGGAACCGTGCAAGATTTCTAAGTTTCGGTTCCGAAAACAGTTCTGGTGTAATGGGTGGGCGAAGTGCGGGGAGCGTATCCTTTAATAGACGTCTCACCAATAATGTAGAGAGAGAGAGAACAAAGCTGCACAACGCTGCACGATTAATCTTTAAAAATCACGTTCTCGATTTCATCACCCACATGCTCTAATTCCTAAATGACAACTATTAGCCCGTGTATATTAAACCTTTGACAAAAATAAAATCGTGACATTCAAATCTGCGTTCGCGCTGCCGTTTATCTGAAGAGAGTTGTCGTGTAGATATAAACAGCTTCACAAACAATCTTTTCAAACGCACAGTATCATTATTTCTGTATGACAAATATTCCAATTATAACAGAAGTATACAA
Organism: Megalobrama amblycephala; assembly: GCF_018812025.1. Lineage (NCBI taxonomy): Eukaryota > Metazoa > Chordata > Actinopteri > Cypriniformes > Xenocyprididae > Megalobrama > Megalobrama amblycephala. Next base: position 26,488,030 of record NC_063053.1, on the reverse strand, counting down.
AAGTTTATTATTCAGATAGAAACACTGATGTTACCGATCAAATTACCTTCTGAAAGTAACTGAACTTCAAATAAAAACACGTGGAAGGCGTGGCCGCATCACTTCTCCTTTCCAAAGTGCTTCTGCTCCCGTGGCATCCGACGTTGCTGTGCAACCATGAACTGCGCTCTCCAAGAGGAGTAGGAAGTTTCAGCAAAGGATAAATTGATTTCTAGCCCTTGCATTACCTTTACTACTAGATATATTTATGGAGATAAGATATAAAAACCACCCTGTACAGCTATGATCAGCTGTTCGGCTGAGATTTTGATGTTTTGTTACGGAAAGGTCACAGCTGGTCGGTTGGTTCTTGTCACATGACCTGCGGTGCGCTTGCGGCATTCTGAAAAGTTGAGAATTTTTCATCTCGATGCGCCTGGAAAACACATGAGCGCGCCTGCCGCGTGGCTACATTTGAAATAACTGACTTGCTCGCGGAAAAGATGCAATATGTGAACGGCCCCACAGAACTTCTTAAAGCAAAGCATCGCAAGCATTTTTCACTGCGGTGAAAGAAAGCCACGACTTTTCTCACGCGACCAAGCAAGAGACTGACGCGAGAAACGTTTAAACATGCTTGCAAGATTCGATGTGTGCACGAAACACTTACTGAACTAGAGAGCTGATTATGCGGTGACAACACGGCTTCTCTCACTGCCATCTCCATGTTGCAGAGTAGGTCACGTCAGCAGCTCAACTAATAAGATTAGACTGCCGTCATATCGTAAAAGTATCGCCATCACTCTACGATACATACCGTGAAATATCGTACTGCGATATATACCGTTACACCCCTAATCTCTATTATTGCCCACAGATTGTCACCGGGAAGCTGCTTAATGAATCTGTTATTCTCCCACAGGATTGATATCATAATAAAGGACACTTTTATGATATTAATGGTAATTCAAAAGGATATCCCGTATAATATGGTTTTGTTGTTGATGATGGGGTACTTGAGCCAAACTGATTGGTCTGTGGAGGTACCTGAGACATAAAAGGATGGAAAACACCAAACAGCAGTCTTCCTGCTCTGTGTCTGTTTGGTCAGATTGTGTCCCGTGATTCATGTACAGGATGTGTGTGCTGTAAGTATGAGTGATAATTATTATACAGCTGCCGTCCACATGATACAGTCAATGACAAATGGCCTTTGAGACTCTTATCCTGTCAGCATCTCTCTCTCTCTTTATTTCTTTGCTAATATCTCACAGAGGTTCATGACCCTGTGAGTCTTTTCAGCATGGCTGCATGCTCTTCTGTCTGTCTCTGTGCATGCGGCTGTCTGTCTCTCCCTGCCGCGTTCCGGCTCTGAACCATGTGGGTCATGTCTGGGTGTGGGAAGAGTGTTGAGGCGTTCCACACAGCCATGTTTTCATTCAGAGCATTGCCTCCGATAGCTGGAATGCTTCAGTGATGCTGGATTTTTTTTTTCTTTTCTTTTTTTTTCCTCTGTGTCTTGCAGTCGTATCTTCCTTTTGAACTTCTGGATTGACTCTGTTGTGTTTTCACACCCTGTAAATCAACACCACAGCTTTCGCTAACAATCATCAAGCCCTGGCGTTGGTAACGTCTATGTTAAACACTGGTTGCGAGACGTTTTATTTTTGAATCTGACATATTTGTAATGCAGTTAAGTTATTTTGGTTTTATCTGTACACTATTATAGTATTTATTAATATTTTTTAATTAGCTTTTATTTTTAGATTTTCAGTTTTTCAGTTTATTTTAATTTGTGATTTGTCACTTTTATTCATTAGTTTTGTTTTTTAGTATTTCCATTTAGCTTTATATTTACAGGGAGTGCAGAATTATTAGGCAAGTTGATTTTCTGATCATATTTTTTTCCCAAGCACATTTTACCAATTCCAATCCACATCAATCTTAATAACTACTATTAATATTGTTTTTAATCATTTATAAGTGATATATAATTGTTCATGAAGGCTGGAAATGAAAAATGCCTTATATTCAGGTGTGCAGAATTATTAGGCAAGTTTTCTTTTACAGGCAAAATGAGCCAAAAAAGAGATTTAACTCAGACTGAAAAGTCAAAAATTATTAAATACTCATGAGAAGGACACAATACTAATGCAATACTAGAAATTGCAAAGTTAAAGCATGACCAAGGGACAGCAAAATGCTCATTGGGTCAGCGGGGTCAGACAAAAACAGGTGGAAAAGAAAAGACACATGTTAACTGCAAAATAATTAAGAATTATGTGTGAAACCATCAGGAACCCTTTAGTCTCCAGCGCCACCATTTTCCAGAACTGCAACCTACCTGGAGTCTCCAGAAGTGCAAGGTCTCAGGATCTCAGAGACTTAGGTTAGCTAAAGAATCCTAAAAAATGACCCGCACTTGATAAGAATCACAAGCTGAAGTGTTATAAAATACATGAAGACTGGGTTTTTATAGGCCTTATAAACCGACAGCTTGAGAGTGACTCCTGAAGGACCAGCACCACATCCTCTTGTACCACTATTTGAAGAATTTATCTTCCAGAATCTGGCAGTAAGTTTTGGAAGATCATTTTTAGTCCATCTCTGCAAGACAGACATTTCAGGATAAGAGATGGACTAAAAGTGAACTCAAACACCTTACTGCCAGATTCTGGATAAATTCTTCAAACAGTGGTACAAGAGGATGTGGTGCTGGTCCATCAGGAGTCATTCTCAAGCTGTCTGTCTATACACAAATCCGCCGCGAACTCTATGGACGCCGCCATCTTGCCTGCCGCCATTACTGCGTGCCTGCGAAGTGTGATGGTGTGACACTTGCCGGTGCCCTCTAATGACATTTCAATTAAAGTTCATCCTGCTCATTAAAGAAAATGTCTGGTGAAAGGGAACATGGGTAGATGATGTCAGGCAGTGGCCAAAACTTACCGATAAAGGTAATTTATTGACAACATAATGTAATAATGTAAAAATTTAATGTAATGTAATTAAGAAGTGTATTAATTGATGACAACAATAAAACCGAACGCTGTCATTATAGCTGTGTTGCTAATATGTTCACAAGCTTAAGTTTCAAATAATTATTAGGCCATCCTTAAAAATATTCTTGTTTGCCATAACCCGACCGACCCTGTCAATTTAGGACCGACCCAATTAATTATTTTTTCCCCTTTTAGTCCGACCGACTTGCCGATTGTAATTGCGTTAAGACCCACGGATATTTTTTTTTACTCTTCAAACAGCTAATACAAATGCAATAAAATGTGAGACACACGCAATTGACGCTTTTCACACGCTCTCACGCCACACATCCATTTTCTCACGCACAGAAAAATCGCGAAGTAAAGAGGACACAGAGACCGACAGACTAGACAGAGCAGGTTACTTATGATAGAAAAAAATCTCAGCTCTCAGATTCTGTCAATTTTATTACGAAATTCAAACAATAAATACCGTTTTGGTGCTTGTAAATGTGACATGCTAGAAATACAGATTAAAAAATATTACAACATATTTACATTATAAAATTCCACCTGTAAAATACGGAAGTGAAACGTGTAACAGTGAAAGTGACGTGAAGGCCAAGTATGGTTATCTCTACCTAGAATATGTCCTCCGCATTTAACCCATCCAGTAGTGAACACTCGCCACGTCTGCCTCAAATTATTTCTGTTTGCCACTTTATTGTTCTTCCACAATAACATTACTTCTTAACTGTTATTAAATGGAAAGATGTTTTTTTTTTTTTAAATGGATATTTATTTTTCCCCCACCATAATGGGCTATTCCATCATGAGAGTGCTGCAGTTACAGTTGCCTTACCAGATTTTCCCAGTTTATGACATCTTTCAGAAAAAGAACCCATGCCCACTAATTAATTGGATCATAATTAAATGGTTATTTATTTATGATGCAATGACTTGGGCTATTTTTCATACTGACACTTTCCACAACTTGCAGAGAGAGCTGCTGAGAAGGAAAGATCTGGTTTTGGTTATTTAAATGGAGCTGCTAAATCTCCACGCAGTGTGAGGCCAATTTGTGGTGGGTGAAAAGTGGAGCCTTTTTTTCTATAGAGATGTAGACTCGACAGGTCCTATTATCACTCGTACAGAGAAAGGGGGTGGTCTTCTGGTATACTATACTATTTTTTTTGTTTGTTTGTTTGTGTCCTTTAAAATATATTTTGATGAACAAATGCCTTTACTGTATGTATAGCTGATTTAAAACAGCTCTTAAGATCTTCAAACATTATTTCTCCCATTAAAGTGAAACACAGACTTCTGTTTACAGCTGAAGCTGAAATTTCCATCAGCTCTCCAAACAAGTCTATGAGTCAGCATTCATGAAGTTCAGCTCAGTTGAACGTGGGTCTCATTCTCAGCACAGATAAGTCAATGATGGCTCTCCACAGAGATGCTTTCAGGACAGGAATTATTGTTGTGGATTTCAATAATGTTTTCTTGTATTTCTCAGAAAACAGAAAGAAAATTCTGTGAGGGATCTATGGGGTCCTGTTTCTGGTGTTTAGAGGTATCTCAGAAAAAAAAAGAAATATAAAGACTCGTTCACCCTAAGGATCATAGTTCACCTAAAAATTAAAATTGTCATTAATTACTCTCCCTCATGTCATTCCAAACTTTCATTCATTTTCAGAATAGGAAATACATTTCATTAAATGCATTTCATAAAGCCTTAAATGTCAATTTTTTTGATGATTCTCATGTTTTGATTATACTTTTTGCCAGGCTTTTTGCTAGGTTGCGCTACATTTATTGCCCATCCAAGCCATGACACATGCTGTTTAACAGTAACAAATGTCAAATTAAAGACTGCAACTAAGTGTTTATAAGTGCATTTAGGTGTATCTGCGTATCATTCTCAGAACAAATAATGTGTGTGTTTTTGCCCCTGCATGTTGTTCCGCAGCGCTGCGAGGAGTCTCTGGTTGCGGCCGCTCTGTGGCGTCACAGGGAATGAAGCTGTAATTTCACAGTCTTTGATGTGCTGTGTGTAGCATTACCTGTAGACTGCAGTCGTCTCTCGTTCTGTTCATTTATCTGTCTCTTCTCTTCTCTTCTTCCTGTCATTCTTTCCAGCTCCTTCTTCCTCTGCAGACAGGAGTCTTTGATGTCCTCTGTGGCGTGACCTGTAAACTGTTGTAGTCCATCTCTTTCCTGCTCTTTCTATTACTCTCTTCTTGTTTCTCGTAGCTTTGATGTTTTGTGTCATTACCTGCAGTTGTTTTCATTCTCGTTGTTCCTGTCTGTCTGCTCCATACCACCTATAAGACGTAAAATGATGTGTAATTACTCTGTTTTGTAGGGCATAGTGGAGACTGTGTGTGTGTGTGTGTGTGTGTGTGTGTGAGACGTCGAGGAACAAAAATGCCCTGGGGAAAATTTTTGCGCTCAGAGGTTGCTCGTTCTTCGCTCAAGAGAATCAATGTTACAGTTTTCTTTCCTGCATCAACCTTTGTCCTATTTAAAAGGAAGTTGAGGTGGGACAAGTTTATTTTTTATATAGACAGAGTTCATTTGATTGGACAAAAAAAAGAAAGAAAATCCTTTGACAGCCATTGCCATTTAGATCCCGTCTTCTCTGAAATGACCTTTATCCTGACCTCTGACCTCTAAGCACCACACAACAAGATCCCTCGATGACCTCAGCCCAATTTCAAACATGCACCCAAAGACACAAACAAACAGCCGACGTTAATTTTCATGGCTCCATTATCACAACGGGATGAGGTCACCTGTTTTTGTACAACAAACGGGTTTCAGATTGAGTCATATGACTTTCATTCGGCCCCTGTTCCAGTAATGCGTCTTGCTTTGCCTCTTCAAGAGCATTTAATAATATTTAAATTGGTGTGTGTGTTTGTGCATGTTGAGTAACGCTCAAGGATTGTAGACATTGCTCAGATGGTAATGCTCCTGTCTTCCTCTGAGTCACCACAATTTTTCAGATGTCTGAGAAGGAGAGAGCACAGGAAATGAGAGTGAAGGGAAAGCTATGGTAGAGAAAGGGTCTGTGTCACTGTCACGCTGTCGTCCAGCCCGGCATCCACGGGGTGTGTTGTTTTCAGGCCACAATCTGAAAAAGTTCTTCTTGTCAAATCAAGTCTTTTGGAGCAGTCAGATAACTGTTTGCTATATCTTAAAGCCACTGAACAAAACGCAGTCAATGGCAGATTGCTCAAAGTGGGTGCTCGGCCAAAAATAACTTTAAATGGTTAGTTCACCCAAAAATGAAAATTCTGTCATAATTATTCACCCTCATGTTGTTCCAAAACCATAAGACTTTTGTTCATCTTCGGAACACAAATGGAGATATTTTTTGATGAAATCTGAGAGCTTTCTGTCCCTGCATTGACAGCTATGCAGCTACCACTTCAAAAAGTTCATAAAGAGATCATAAAACTAATCCATATGAATTTGAGTGGTTTAGTCCACATTTTCTGAAGAGACTCTATTGCTTTTTATGATGAACACATTGAATTTTAGGCTCGTGCGTTAAGCAGCACATTTGAGCTTTCGCAAAAAGTTAGTTCTCGCGTCAAGCAGTTTCGCTTGAGCTTCTGTTTATGTTTGCTGATCAAAGCCAAAATTAATTAATCCGCTTTTAAAATCGTTTGAATGTGTTAATTGGTGAGACAAAACGCGTCCAAATGATAAACTTTCATTCTATAATGGTAAAACTTAGCAGTTAATCCGTGAATCACATGCGTTCCGATCCATTGGACCCTATCCGTACGGATCACGGATTAACTGTGATCCATTGCACCCCTAATAAAGAACACACTTATCATGATTGCTATCTTAACAGAGATGGAGAAAAATCCTACTCCAGTAAGTTAAACGTGTCCGTGTGAACCAATCCCCAAAAATGTTGGTACTCAAAAGAGCTTCCCTCCATGTTTTCTGGTGTGCATTGTTTATTTTTATCACGCATGCGCACCTGCACACCACTTATGTGCACCCCTGTATGTATGTGTGTATATGTCAACCCACTACGGCTCCAAAAATGCAGAAATGTATTAACTCTTTTCCCTGCCAGCATTTTTGTTTTTAAAGGTGTCCTAGAATTGAAAATTGAATTTACCTCAGCATAGTTAAATATTTAGAGTTCTGGTCATGGAAATGACATACAGTGAGTCTCAAAACACCATTGTTTCCTCCTTTTTATGTAAATTCGATTTTTGCAAAAGATCTCTGAAGAACAGGTGAATCTCAACATAACATCGACTGTGACGCAACAGTTGGGATCATTAATATGTATGCCCCCATCTTTTGCATATGACAGCCCATGTTCAAGGCATTAGACAAGCCAGTATTACAGTATTAACGCTCCGAAGCTTCATGAAGCAGTGTTTTGAAATCGGCCATCACTATATAAGTCATTATTTAGTTTTTTTTGGCGCACCAAAAATATTCTTGTTGCTTTATAATATTGAATCACTGTACTCACATGAACCGATTTAAATATGTTTTTAGTACCTTTATGGATCTTGAGAGAGGAAATGTCATTGCTGGCTATGGAGGCCTCACGGAGCCATCGGATTTGAACTAAAATATCTTAATTTGTGTTCCAAAGATTAACGAAGGTCTTACAGGTGTGGAACAGCATGAGGGTAAGTAATAAATGACAGAATTTTCATTTTTGGGTGAACTAACCCTTTAACGTCTGGTGCAGCACAGAGCAGAATCAACAGACTTTATGCAGGTAAGCAAGCAAGGACAATAGCGAAAAATGGCAGATGGAGCAATAATAACTGACATGATCCATGATATCATGACATTTTTAGTGATATTTGTAAATTGCCTTTCTAAATGTTTCGTTAGCATGTTGCTAATGTACTGTTAAATGTGGTTAAAGTTACCATCGTTTTCTTACTGTATTCACGGAAACTAGAGCCATGTTGTTATTTTCATTATTAAACACTTGCAGTCTGTATAATTCATAAACACAACTTCATTCTTTATAAATCTCTCCAACAGTGTGTAATGTTAGCTTTAGCCACGGAGCACTATCAAACTCATTCCGAATCAAATGTAAACATCCAAATAATAACCAATAATCCAAATAACCTTAAATACGTGGCCAACCACCGCCAGAATTTTTGGTCATTTTTGGTCAATTTTTGGCCGGAAAATTCCGTCAATGGTGGCGAAAGAGTTAAAGAGGGTCATGTTTGAGAAATTTAAGTTTCCTCAATCGTTTGACATATAAGAGGTCATTATACTATAAATATATTCTGTAAGTTTGAGAACTCAACTTCCTTATTAGTCCAAAAACAGCTTTTATTGAAACCAAACTCACAAAAGACTCATTTTGGATTTTGTCTGACGTATGACGTCATGGGGTGACTCTCTAGAGTCTATCTTTATCACTGTTCCAGTAGCTCGCGAAAACAACAGAAATATGAGTGCAAAAATACATTACATTTCTCCAGTCTTTGTACTGTATTTTTGTATTTATTTTTCTGTTATTTTCGGGAGCTACTGGGACAGTGATAAAGGTAAATATCCCAGATCATGTCCGAGTCTGTAAACGGCCGTAAACAAGAGGCCAGAGACGCTGAAGACGGATGCAAAGAGGAGAAAATTCTGTAGCAGGCAGAGCAGCTCACTGTTCACGATGCTCGAAATATAGGAAGAAAAATAAATATTGAATTAGGGGTGAAGGGTTATATGAATGCATCTCTAAAAGGAATTACTGTCTTCAGAAAAAAAACGATGGTAATGGCATTTTATTTTCCTCTTTATCTCCAAATAAAGTAGCTAATTATTAGCGCAGTTCAGCTTTGTTTACACATCGGTAACCAAGGAAACTCTGTATCACTGCTGCTCCATAAGCACATGAGTTGATTCAGCCTGCTGTTTTTGTTTCAAGCTTTTTGTGTAGCATAAAATTTCACAAAGATAAAATCAGACCGTTGTGTTTTTGCTTTAAATCTTGAAATTAAATCTCAATTAATTCAAAAAAAAAAAAAAAAAACTGCTCATGCAATGTGATAGCATCTTTGTTTGGATTGTGATTAAAAAGCAGTGGTTCCCTCTAATTTGAAATGGCTATGTATTTTTGTTTATAATAATAATAATAAATATCTGCAACCAGTATGAGAATCGGCCAATTTGCTTGTAAAAATAAATAAATAATTCAGAATCTAAATTGGCCATGAAAAAAATACAACTACAATCTGGGCTGTCTTTTTCTATCAAGTAGATCTTGTCTTTCATAAAGGTCGAGGTCAGGGATCTTGGGCTTAAAAAGGTTGGTGACCACTGGTCTAGACCATCTCTGCAGAAGATCAATGCCTACTTGTACATCATTGCTTCTTTAGCCCGGCCCACCAATTTGCACATCGTATAGTAGTAAATACAAGACAGACGCAAACACAATTAATGCATCAACAAAATGATAGAAATGCCTCTGAGGATTACAAGATGTTTTGCAGTGCCAAGTTGTGGAAAAACAGTCTTTGCATTTCCTTCCTTGTGAACCTAACATAAAGTATGGATGAACTTTACTTTAACGAAGTTCTAGATCATGTCAGTAAGACACTGTTCATTTGTTCGCTTTGTGTTACTGCAGATTCATTTTTAAAACCTTTTTTTAAATTTGACTCAGACTTAGACTGAAAATAAAAGATGCACCTTACAGGAGCATCTTCGTTTCAACGCTGATATAATGTCATAAAACACAATACTACCTCACAAATACATAAGGAATAAATATTTATTTTCAAAACAATTCCTTGCCATATTTCAACATTGGAATTTTTCAAAACAATTTCTCATGTTTAATGTCGGGGACTGTGAGAAAGACAGATGGCAAGGCAGAAGGACACATGATTTCCATTTAAAAAAAAAAAAAAAAAAGTTTACCCCCCCCCCCAAAAAAAAAATAAAAAATCACAAAATAAGAATACAAAAATATGTCAACTTAACCTGACAAATAACCTAGTTAGATCAGTATAACTGAGGTCAACAAAACAAATTTTAACTCAATATAAAGAGTAAATAAAGAGAACTGAAACAGAACAAATCTGACCCTCTGAGACAAAGAATCTGGTATTTAAGACAAATGGTGAGCTCACTTAAACAAGACAGGGGAAAACATACAAATCAACATTTTATAAATCAATAAATAAATTCACAATTCACTCGTTAAAGTAAATATAATAAATGAAACCAAAATAATAAATGCAAAAAAAAAAAAAAAAAAACTAATGTTAATGATGTAAGAAAATCAAAATCAAATTTCATTCCCTTCACCTGCCCCATAACCTAGCTTCTAATTGTTATCGGCGAGCGGCACCCTCAGGCTGTAAATCTGTACTGCTGTGCGCGCCTTTGCCAGTCAAGACTGCTGCAACGGATGGATGCACACACCGCCGCCAATGCCATTCATCCAAACTTCAATCCACATCACGGTAACATAACTCAATAGAAACAAAACATGAGAAAACAACAATAGCACAACGCAAGCTAGTAAGTGTGCACTCCAAACTAACGAACGAAGTACTAAAGTGAATAAAGCATTACAAGTATGGTTAAACCAAAATCTGTGTAGCGTTAGTACATGTAAAATAAACCTTAAATCTATATTATAAACTTAAAGGTTAAATACAGAATAAGAAAATGACTCATATGTGAATAAATGTATAGAGAAATAAGTGCGAGGGGGAAATGTATGCGTTATGAATGAAGTGAATGAGTAATGCATTATGAATAAATGTAGAGTGCGGAGTTAGCCTTCTCAATATGTGGCCGTAGGATTGGCCATCGCAGGGACATTTGAGATTTATTCAAAATGTTTCATATAGAGAATCAAAAACAAGATAGAAAATAGCTTCTAAATTGCTTCTAAATTAGGATGTTATTTATTTATTTATTTATTATTATTTAAAAATCTTGCTAACATATTAAGTGGACCTCAGAGAACGTTATAACATTTTTAAAAAATACATTTCATGACCCCTCCTTAACAGACTCTCACAAAGCTTTTGAGCACACAGGCTCTTCATCAGACAATTAAAACACTCAACGACAGCCCTTTACACTACTTTTTGTTCTGTGTGCGTGCATCATGTGACCTTTTATTGGTTAATTACTTGTAAGTGTGAAGGGCTGTCATTGGAGTGTTATAATTGTGTGATGAAAGAGACTGTGCTCAAAATGATTTTCTATATTCTGTATTCTTTTAGAGCTGTTGTGTGCTTATTATATTCTTTTATATAGACTTTAATAATAATAATAATAATATCCCCCCCCCCTTTTTTTTTGTTTCATTGAAGAACAACATTGCTCTTTGAATCATTCTCAAATCATGATTGTTGTTTTTTTATGTACTGTAAGTTTGAGTGCACTTGCCATTAAAGCAATAGAGATGGTTATAGTTCTTTGCTCTGTTGTAGTGTAGTTGTTCTGTTTTTTTTGTTTTGTTTTGTTTTTTTTAGAGCTGCTATACAGCAGAATTGAATTGTTTGCATGATTATTTTCCAGTTTATGACTGCTTTGAATCAATCTGATTTGAAGGTGACTTGACTTGAACAGTACTGTGACTGGGAGGGGACATGTTCAGTTCACTTAGATTTGTCTTTGCCATGCCGTGGGAACTTCATAGCATGTTGAGGCCATGACATACAGGGAGTGCAGAATTTATTAGGCAAGTTGATTTTCTGATCATATTTTTTTTCCAAATACATTTTACCAATTCCAATCCACATCAATCTTAATAACTACCATTAATATTGTTTTTAATCATTTATAAGTGATACATAATAGTTCATGAAGGCTGGAAATGAAAAACGCCTATTATTCAGGTGTGCAGAATTATTAAGCAGGTTTTCTTTTACAGGCCAAATGAGCCAAAAAAGAGATTTAACTCAGACTGAAAAGTCAAAAATGATTAAATACTCATGAGAAGGACGCAATACTAATGCAATACTAGAAATTGCAAAGTTAAAGCATGACCAATGGACAGCAAAACGCTCATTGGGTCAGCGGGGTCATACAAAAACAGGTGGAAAAGAAAAGACGCATGTTAACTGCAAAAGAATTAAGAATTAAGGTGAAGAATTAAGTGTGAAACCATCAGGAACCCTTTAGTCTCCAGCGCCACCATTTTCCAGAACTGCAACCTACCTGGAGTCTCCAGAAGTGTGAGGTGTCAGGATCTCAGAGACTTAGGCTAGCTAAAGAATCCTAAAAAATGACCCGCTCTTAATAAAAATCACAAGCTGAAGTGTTAGAAAATACATGAAGACTGGGTTTTTATAGGCCTTATAGACAGACGGCTTGAGAGTGACTCTGAAGGACCAGCACCACATCCTCTTGTACCACCGTTTGAAGAATTCATCTTCCAAAATCTGACAGTAAGTTTTAGAAGATCATTTTTAGTCCATATCTGCAAGACGGACATTTCAGGATAAGAGATATAATGCTCCCATCTTACTGCCAACTGGAAGATAAATTCTTCAAATAGTGTACAAGAATGTGGTGCTGGTCCTTCAAGAGTCACTCTCAATCTGGCAACATGTCTTAATGAATTATTATTTTTATTAAGAAATGGATTCTTTAATTAATAAATTAAGACATGTTTTGTTATGGTTAAACCATATTATGTAATGCGTCTTTTCTTTTCCATGTTTTTGTAATTAATTTTGCTGTCCATAATATAATTAATATTGCGTCCTTCTCAATATAATATATAAAAATCTCTTTTTTGGCTCATGTGGACAAAATTGTTAGTACCCTTGATAAATATGATCAAAGATGAATGTGGATTGGAATTGGTAAAATGTACTGGAAAAAAATATGATAAAAAAATCAACTTGCCTAATAATTCATTTTTTTTATCCTTTTGATCTTGCCACAAGATAATTCATAAGTTGTGGCCTCAATTACCCTTTTCTCAAACTTCTGTTGATCAAACATGTGTGAACTTTTATTGAAGGAAAAGAATTGAAAGTGGGGGGTACCCTTGAATCACATTATGAAATAAATTACCAAAATCAAACATTTTATTGTTTATCTCCAAAACACGTTGGCCACAATTATTGGCACCCTTTTATTCAATACTTTTTGCAACCTCCTTTTGCCAAGATAACAGCTCTGAGTCTTCTTCTATAATGCCTGATGAGTTTGGAGAACACCTGACAAGAGATCAGAGACCATTCCTTGACACAGAATCTCCACAGATCCTTCAGATTCCCAGCTCCATGTTGGTGCTTCTTCTCTTCAGTTCACTCCACTCATTTTCTTTAGGGTTCAGGTCAGGGGACTGGGATGGCCATGACAGAAGCTTCATTTTGTGCACAGTGACACATTTTTTTGTGTCAGTTTTGATGTTTGTTTTGGATCATTGTCCTGATGGAAGATCCAACCATGGCCCATTATTGGATTTCTAGCAGAACCGGTCAGGTTTTTATTTTGTATCTGTTGGTATTTGATAGAATCCATGATGCCATGTAACAAGATGTCCAGGACCTCCAGCAGAAAAATAGGTCCACAATATTAAAGATCCAGCAGTATATTTAACCATGGGCATGGGGTACTTTTTATCCCTGTGTGCACCAAATCCATCTGGTGGGTTTGCTGCCAAAAGGCTTTTTTTTTTCATTATTATTATTATTATTTTTTTTTGTTTCATCTGACCATAGAAGCCGGTCCCGTTTGAAGTTCCAGTCTTGTCTGACAACTGAATATGCTGGAGCTTGTTTCTGGATGAGAGCAGAGGATTTTTCTTGAAAGCCTCCCGAACAACTTGTGGGAATGTAGGTGCTGTTTGATCATTTTATTTTTTTTTAGGCTTTCTGAGACTCAAGACTCAACTAATTTCTGCAATTCTCCAGCTGTGATCCTTGGATAGTCTTTGGCCACTCAAATTAGGACGATTTAGACACGCGTCCTCTTCCAGGCAGATTTGTAATATCTTTAGTTGATTGGAACTTCTTAATTATTGCCCTGATGGTGGAAATGGTCATTTTCAATGCTTTAGCTATTTTCTTACAGCCACTTTCTATTTTATGAAGCTCAACAATCTTTTGCTGCACATCAGAAATATATTTTTTTTGTTTTTTCTCATTGTGATGAATAATTAAGGGAATTTGGCCTTTGTGTTTCCTTATGTTTATACTCCTGTAGAACAGGAAGTCATGGCTGGACAACTTCATGTTCATGATCACCCTGGTGTGCAAAAAAAAAAAAAATGTAAATATGAATGGGAATATACTTCAGATATATTTTACTCATATAAAATTCTAGGGGTGCCAATAATTGTGGCCAGTGTGCTTTGGAGAAAAACATTTATTTCATAATGTTGAAATAAACATTATCCCCCCTCCCCCCACTTTCAATTATTTTCCTTCAATGAAATTAGCAAATTTTTGCTAATTTTATGCATTAAAGATCAAAAGGATAAACAATGCAGATTTTGTCATTTTTGATCATATTATTAATCAAAGGTACCAACAATTTTGTCCACGCCTGTAATATATAATATAATATAATATAATATAATATAATATAATATAATATAATATAATATAATATAATATAATATAATATAATATAATATAATATAATATTTTGTGTCATTCTTAATTTAAAATAAAATGTTTATTTATAAACAGTGTTCTTAATTATTATTATTATTATTATTATTATTATTATTATTATTATTATTATTATTATTATATCAGGTTGCTATGGTCACACAGGTGAGGCCATGACCTCACATTGCATTGCCATGACATTAGGATATCATTACCTCAACAAAATTATCTCATAGCCATGGCATATCACATTCCCACAAATTGATATCTTGTGGCCATGACAAAACTAAGTGCACCGAACTTGTCTCCTCCCGGTCACCATAGAATAGAGAGACAAACCAAGACATTCTCAGATTTCTATTTATTTTTTTGATTTATCTGTAAACTCAAATTGTTGGACTGACAACATAATTTGTAATGCTAAATGTATTAAATTAGAAAAAAAAAAAAAAGCGAAATAGAAGCACATTCAGTAGTGCTCAGAGTTTGGGACACCACTCTATAGTAAGTACGTAAGTAAACTTTTATTTATATAGCACCTTTCACAGATAAATCACAAAAGGTGCTTTACAAAGTGCAACAATTTTAATAAAAGAACAATAAAACTTAGAAAGACACATTTTTAAAACCGTGAATTTTCACCAAGAGGGTGTATGTACAATAAAAACAAAATAGGACCTAGAACCGAGCCCTGAGGAACTCCATATGACAGAGGGGTCATCTCAGATAGAATATTGTTAAAGGATTAGTCCACTTTTAAATAAAGTTTTCCTGATAATTTATTCACCCCCATGTCATCCAAGATGTCCATGTCTTTCTTTCTTCAGTCGAAAAGAAATTTAAGTTTTTGATGAAAACATTCCAGGATTTTTCTCCTTATAGTAGACTTGAATGGGCACCAAATGATTGAAGGTCCAAATTAGTTTCACTGCAGCTTCAAATTGTTCAACACGATCCCAGATGAGAAATAAGGGTCTTATCTAGTGAAACCAGTGCTCATTTTCTGAAAAAAAAAATGAAAATTATATAAGTTTTAACCTTAAATGCTCATCTTGAACTAGCTCTCTTCTTCTTCTCTATTTGAATTCCAGCAGTGTAGACACTGCTAAGTGTATTACTGCTCTCCACAGGTCAAAGTTTGAACTAATTGTTATATACTGTACTATTGAACTAGCATTTATATAAATTTATTTATAAAATTATTTCCATCAAGAAATGCAGTCAGCTGCCCCGCCCCCACTCTCTCCAGGATTTTAGATAAAAAAGGCAGTTTAGAGATGGGCCTGTAGTTGTTTGGTTCAAATGAATCCAAATTGGGCTTCTTCAGAATGGGGCTGACAACCGCTTATTTAAAAGAGCTGGGCACAGAACCAGTTAATAGAGAAAGGTTGATCAATTTAACAACATATGGTCCAAATAAATCAAATGCATTTAAAAGCAACAAAGTTGGCATTACATCTAGAGGGCTTGATGATGGTTTCACTTTTTTTAGTAGACCCTTAATATCCTCTTCAGTGACAGGTGAGAAGGTGGACAAAGAGCACTGAGGAGATAAACCCCAAGATGTTTCGACAGAAGATGGGTTTATAGAGGCTCTGATATCATGTACCTTATTCACAAAAGAATTTAAAAACCTGTTGCAGTCAGACTTTGAGTGGACCGGCACTTGAGGAGCTAAAGGAGAGACAGGACTTTGGGATTTTTCTTGTTCAAAATAACAACGTGATAAGCTCCTTCAAGTGCAGTCTGTGCACTTCCAGACTTGTGGATTTCCACAAACGTTCTATTTTACGACAGTTTCTCCTGCAAGATAAGATTTGCTCATTAACCCAAGGGCATGGATTTTTAGGAAAAGTGTGTTTACTTTTTAATGGAGCAACCTTATTTAAAACAGGCAAACAATGGTTATTAAAAGACTGCAGAAAAGATTCAGTGTCACTACAGCCATCAAAAGAACTGGGGTCAAATTTCTCAGTGATTTCATTAATAATGCATCTTTGTGACATCGGTTTACAAGGAAGACAGTCCACATTAGAAGACAAGTTGAAAAATATGCAACAGTGGTCTGTCACATTAATGTCCATAACACTCAGCTGGTCAATATTCAGGCCTAAAGAGAATACAAGGTCCAAAGTGTGGCCTTTTGTATGTGTAGGACCAGAGACGTGCTGTTTAAAATGAAATGCTTCAGTGAGTGTACATTTAAAAGAATACATACTTTTGACTGCCTTTAGGGGGTTTGAACCTTAACT
This sequence comes from Megalobrama amblycephala, assembly GCF_018812025.1. Classification (NCBI taxonomy): domain Eukaryota; kingdom Metazoa; phylum Chordata; class Actinopteri; order Cypriniformes; family Xenocyprididae; genus Megalobrama; species Megalobrama amblycephala. The sequence goes on along the minus strand of NC_063053.1, from coordinate 26,471,215 downwards.
GGTCAGTCAGACTCTCCCAAACTCCCCATAATTTACACACTGGGTGTGTGTGTGGGTGTGTAACTGGTATTCCCTACATTGTGGACCAAATGTACCCACAAGAATAGTAATACCAATAAATTCTTGGGACTTTTTTTTTCTTTTTTCTCGTCTTTTTGAAAATGTTAATATGCAGAAAGTTTTCTGTGATGGGTAGGCTTAGGGGGTAGGGTAAGTGTAGATGGAAAGAATACAGTTCGTACAGTATAAAAATCATTGTCTATGGAAACCAGAGTGTGTTGTGGCAAACCTCTCTATCCCCAGCTCTCTGTTACTTTTTCATTTCTATTTCTTTACAGTCTTCCTTCATATTCCTCCCTCCCTCTCTCTCACTCTGTCCGTCTCTCTGATGCGGATGGTGCCGGAGGGTCTGTCTGGAGGCCTTGTGATGCCACACAGACTGAGGAGTTTCCGCTGTGGCGTTTGCACTCTGAATCTGTAGGAAAGCCGCCACTGCTCACGTCTTTACGACTAAAGTTAAATGTCCACTAAATGATCTCTCAGCCAGTAAAAATAGCTTTATGAAGATGTCTGGAGAAAGGCTTGGGCTTTTGAATATAGTGCCTTTGAGTGCCTTTCATTGCATGCATCAGTTGTTTGTTGCCAAAGAACATTTAGTATGTGTCAGTAATGATTTGTCTTTTTATTTTGTATCTTTTGCAAGTCTTTTGATGTGAAAGAATTTTAGGCCAGAAACATATGCAAGCATGCGATTTTCGTGTTTGATGAACAAATCAGAAGTAATACCATGATTTATTTAGCATTATTATTTGATCGGACTTTCTAAGACATTTATACTATGCAAACATGAATTAGAAATTTAAAATTGATGCAGTTGAGGTCATGTGATAACAGTGTGGCATACTATAGTTTTGCAATTGTGCGTCGACATATTTACTATCGGAACAAGAAGTTGAGGATTTTTATCGATGGGTAGAGAGCGTTTGGTTGGACAAAAATACGTGTACGCTCTTGAGACGAAGATGAGTCATCAGTATTTTTGTTCAGTTTCTCAGAAGAGAAAGAAAGTCTGTATATTTTCAGTGTGTATCTGCATAAGCCCTCTAGTAGAAACTCTGAGTGGAATTCGAACAAGCGTTTCTGGCATGGGAGGCGGACTCGCTAACAAGAACGCTAAAGACAGCATCCTCTAGCATCAGATGCTAACGTGCTTCTTGAGGCCAGAGGAGTGAGGTTTACATCTCTTTACTAGCTAGTCTCCATTACATCTGCTTAAAGTTAATTTGATACCACTAAAATGTCAAGTTCAGTAAAGTTTGAATCAACTCTCGTCGATTGCATCAAAAGTAACTGCAACGCGCCTTATACCCTACATCACTGCTGCTGGCAGGTCACAGGTGTTTGTTTTTTTTTGTAGTTTTGTCTGGCCCAACCAGACATTGGTGGGCAGAGTTAGTGTAAATAGCCTATGCCAACAAGATAGGCTATTTGCACTTTCTTGTTTTTTCTAGTTTCTGTGAACTATAGTAGTGTTGATAAGATGTGTTTATTTCCCATAAGACATTGCCATTTATTTGTTCTTAAACTATCAGTTCGTCTGCTTGGAAATTGTAAGGTTCTATCTGGATTCTGAGCAGTTCTGAGATATTGAGCTTCAAAGTTTTTGCATTCCATATAGCAAAAACTATATGGGGAACAAGTTTCTTTCAAACATGAAAATGACAGGGACCCTAAATGTATTCTAAATGTAAAATTAAAATCCTCTCAAATTTGTAAATGTGGATTTTTGGAACGGGTCAAATGCAGATAGAAGCTTCTAATTCAAAAAAAAAAAATAATAATAATTTCGCTTGGAATTATAAGGTTCTGTCTGCCAAAAAATTAATTGAAGCAATAATTTTCAAGAAACACAAACAGTTTGCTTATTTGTTTTAAAACATAAAATTAGTGTTGTAACAATGTGTTGACATGCATGAGAAAGTTAAATGTAATGTTTTTTATGACATTTTATATTTTAAATGAATATTTTTTTCTTGTTTCTTGTTCAAGTTAAGCATAAAAGGCAGTGCCAAATCACTCCCTTGTGTCAAAGTGTTTAGATATGTTGTTACTGTCTTCGGTGGAAATGTAAATAATGGCGTCTAAATTACAAATTGAGCACAGACCCAAATAAGAGGGTCAGGCAGAACCTCTGCAATCGCGGCTTTTAGGATTAAAAATTTTGTATTTGTGAAATTTTAGATATGCTGTCACTGCTGTTTGTTAGCTTTCAATATACGGTTTTATCCTGATTAAAGCTTTACTGTAGCTGAATACGTGCCTGAGTAGTAGCATTTTTTTGAAGGTAGTGATTAATTTATAGCATGAACAACTGTTTGTTTATGAACATAGACGTTTGTTGATGTTTGTTGGTGTTTGTTGAAGTATGCACTAGAGTTTAGAACTGGCTAGCGAAGCAAAAACGCATTGGTCTTTGTTTACGTCCTTGATGCAACCAAAAAAAAGCAACAGAACTAGGGCTGGGCGATATATCGCATGCGATTGTCACACGCATTTCGTCAGTAAAGCCGGTTCCCTGATTACCGTGAAATCGCCATCACCTGCTTTCAAATGGAGCGGCATTTAATAGACAGAACCGTAGATCACTGACAAGCTACGCAATATCGTGTTCATTATCGCAGATGAATCGCCTTCGATAATGAACGCGATATTGCCTATATTCAATATTGTCAATATTGACAATATTGAACTTTCAGCGCTGTAACTTTGCAGATACTGTTTATGCTCAAACAGCAACATTACACACTAACTAAAGTTAAAAAAAGTGAAATTGCAATGAACCACCCCTTTAATCTAGTATACACTTTAATCCAGTATGCCATAGTGTAGAGTTTTATAGCTACAATACAGCTCAATACAAGTACACAGGATGGATCAAGGTTTAAACATAACCTAATTTATACATAACTTTCCCTCGTACGACAATGACGTGACTGGAAATAAGCAAAGAGACTAAAAAACCTGAACCTGTCCTCTTAATAGCGCTGCTGGCTAACGTTAGCGTGGTGTCTAACTGAAATAACTCCTCAGCAATCAGATTCTGCAATACACAAAAAAAGACTGTATAATTCCCTGGAATTCGGGCTGCTGTCATTGACAAGATCATAAATAAAACAGTCGATCATGAGGTTTCTAATAAACATTGCGTTGTTTGAAATTTTTTAGTCTTCTCTTCACCGATTTAGCATTTATCTGAACTCTCTTCCGCTATCACGGGACATGACAAAGAACGCTTGGTCCTCGTGTGTGCATTCAAAGTGCTGATTGGCTCACAGATAGAACCTTATAGAACTTTGTAGATAGAACCTTTTTGTTTTCTAAAAAAAAGTACCAAAATGTTCACAACTTAAAAAAAGAAACATCACATAATAAGTTGTCACAGAATATGAATATGTGAATTTTGACAAAAATGTCAGATAGAACCTTATAATTCCAAGGGGACGAGTTATATTCTGTTTTTGTTTTCATTCGACTTTGCTGACACAATTAATGATTCCCTGCCATTGGGCTCAATTACACGAGGCCACTAAAATGACGACAAATTAGCTGCAGGCAGCTTAACACAAAGAGAGAGCGAGGCATGTGAAATCCATTATCATGAGCTCTCTGTGGTTTGTCCTGTGAGAAGTCTGGCTGCTCTCTCTTCCATTATCGCTATGATGAAATGTCTTTCAACTTTACCAGATCCCAAAACACTCATGCTGCCTTCCCTCTCAGTTTCTTCCCCCTTCTTTTTTTGCTTTCCCTAATTGTCAAGGTTTCCTCAAATCCTTTTGCTTTCATTTAATTTTTCTTCAGGGATCAATAAAACATTTGTATTCTGTTATTGTGTGAATTACACAGATCGTGGCTCATTTAAACACGTCTCCGAGCTTTAGTCGGCAGTTCTGCTTTATCTGAAAAAGCAATCATACACGGCTGCAAATGTGATCAATAATATAATTATATATGATTAGATATTAATAAAAAGCAAAAATATTGGTTCAGAGTATTTTTATGATGCTGTGTGGTTGATAGGTGCTTACTGGCACGTCTTTATATTTTACTATTCGCATCTGCCCTTTAGTGTCAATGTGTCAATTTAGTCCATTTTATTGTCCATATAATGTGAATAATAATAATTGTGGAAGGTTCGAAAAGTATAGCACACTTCTTCTATACAAGATGCATGATTTGAGCTGTCATTTATGTCAGAATTACATGCCAAAATTTAAAGGGTTAGTTTGGGTTTCACCCAAAAATGAAAATTATGACATTAATTACTCACCCTCATGTTTTTCCAACCCTGTAAGACGTTCGTTCATCTTCGGAACACAAATGAAGATCTTTTTAATGAAATCTGAGAGATATATATGTATATATATATATATATATATATATATATATATATATATATATATGTATATATATATATGTATATATATATATATATATGTATATATATATATTCAAAAAGAGAACATCTGCTCTTGCAACAAAATGCATGCATCGTGGTGCTCTCACAAACTCACACTGGAAATTAATATTTTGTAAATAAAGTGTTTTTTTTGTTGTTGTTTTTTTTTTTGCGCAAAGAAAGCACTCACAACGCTTCATAAAATTGAGGATAATCCACTGGAGTCACATGGATTACTTTAACAATGTCTTTCCTATGTTTGTAGTTGCGCAGAATGTCAATGGAGGGTCAGAAAGCTAATTAAAATATCTTAACTGTGGTAAAGTGGTAAATGTTATTGTTTTTTTTGCAAACAAAGCACTCGCGTTGCTTCATAAAATTGAGTGTAAGCCACTAGAGTCACAGAGTACTTTAAAGTCCCTGTAAAGCCATTTTAAAGTATGTGTTCTGAGTTTGTCACACCGCAGAAAAATGTGTTATTAACCACCCAGCCAAATTTGAATGATTAAAAAATCTGCAAGTAAATGAAATAAGTTATCAAAATCTTGAAAAAATAGGCAGCGCTCTCTGCTCTCAAAAGCTGGGGGCGTGTCCGCTGTCGGCGCTGAAGCCACACCCACTCACGAGAGCTGCCGTCTCAACTGACTTGAGTCTAATGAGTCAAACATACTGATGCATATAAAAAGAGTCATTTAAAGGGTTGCAAATTTTAGTGGAGTTACTGTGGACAACCTACTAATTATAACGTAAGCAAACTCTGCAATTTACACTCATTGGTGGGCACGTACTGCTGACTGTTGTCGAGTCGACAAATGACGGTGCCGCGAGACGGGAGGATGAAGGCCGGGACGGGAGAGACTCTGTCCGGCCCCATATATCATCGGTTATCGGTGGGACGCTAGGAAGGCCGAGGCGGGAGGGGGGCCAAGGTCTGTTCAGTCACATTCACCAAAAACAGCGGATTATCTGTGAATCCCAGCTGTCTGATGAAAGTTTGTAAAACTATCTGGTGTAGAACAATCACTTTAGAATCCTTCATATCATCGTTTTAGGAAATTTAAATAAGGAGACCGAGCATATTGTATATTACAACCATGTAATATGCATTTGCGTGACGAAGGCATTACTAGCTAAATGTGCAAAGAGCTGTATGACTGTAATGACACTCGAGATTGAGCGAGTGAGCCGCTGTAGAGTTAGAGGCGGCGCCACGCTCGGTGTGTCATCGACAGTTAGGGGAGGATCTATGCTCGGGGGTCCAAGTGCGTCATCAGACCCCCGTTTTAGCTCCGCCCAAAAAATCCTGAGCAGAGACTTGGTGAAAAACTGTTTAATGCTCTAACTTCACAATTAAGCATTACACAACTCACAGTCTTTGTAATGTGTTTCAGCAATACATTTGTAACATTTATAAAGGGTGTAGAAAGAATTCTCAGAATTGACTTTACAGGGACTTTAATGATGTATTTTTCCTACCTTTCTGGACCTTGGAGTGGTAGTTGCTTTGGATCTCTATGGTGCGACAGAAACCTTTCAGACTTCATCAAAAAGATCTTAATTTGTGTTGCAAAGATGAACAAAGGTCTTATGGATGTGAACTAACCCTTTAAGGAAAGGGGTTTCTTTAAATCCAAACCCTAAGTATGAGCAAAAGTAATGAAGTTTGCAAGCACTATTAATATAAATAAAGGTATGCTGAGAATGCACAGAGCTCCTGCTGAATATTTAGGACAAAGATCAATTTGTTCTGGTCGCTCGACACACCACAGATGGCACTGATGCTGCATTGTGTGCAGAGTTAAGCATCAGTCGGTTGTTTGCCAAGGGTCACAGTGGACCGCTTTCAACACACTGCTGAGGGGACGTGTGCGTGACAGGAAATGATCATTGACGTTTCAAAGGGAAAGTTACTTACACTACACAGAGATGAAAGGAGGGATGCACATATGGATGCAGGTGATTCTGTCCTCGTGGAAGCACTTTTTCAAGATGAGTATGACGTTTAGTGTCAGTTTTGAGGTAGATTTGTGGGAATGTCCCTCTGATAGCTGAATTGTTACTCCCTGACGAGATTATTTTTAAGGCACGGTCTACTGTCAAGCATAGTGATGAATGAATCACCACTCACACAGGAGTTACTTTCACACCAAGCAGCTTTCTTTTGGTCAGTGCTGCTAATTCGTGTGACCAGTTTGAACTTGTTGCAAAAGCTACGTGCAGAAATCTTTCGCCGCCTTGAAAAATTCTAAATTGCGTAGATACTTAATACAAATTATTTCGCCATCAAAAATTTGCTGAACAATGGTAAACCACATTTTTGCTCATTTGTGTCTGTTTTTGTCCCGCAGTGAATTTCAGGCGAAATGAAATCTGCATGAGTTCAGGTGAATAATGGTGAGATTTGTGTTTTGTGAACAGGTGACGATAAGGATGGACTGTTTGGTTTTCCCCTGAGTGTTGTGAATCACAGCATTGTTCTCCAGTAATGTAATCCACTGATGTAAAAGCTATTGTCTTGTAAATGGCACTCAAGCATAATAAGCTGTTATCAGATTCTCCATAAAGTGTAAATGTTGTTTTTAATGATGTGTTAACTGAAAAGGGTGTTGATGATTAAAATGAAAACCACATGCTGTTGATGTGGTGGGTGCAGTAGGTTACATAAAAGTGAGGAAGACTGAAAAGGTACAGTAAAACAGCCCTGACGTCATGAGATTTCCAGTGAGGTAAATGTAAAACTCTTAATCAAGTTTTAGTTGAAATCTTCATTAGTTAACAATATGTGAACAATAACAACATTGTCTCATTTATGTCCGTTTTTATTTCTCCCAAACAATTGATTGACATTAAGTAAAAACAATTGACATTAAGTAAGTGTATAGAGCTACAGTATGTACAGTATGTGTATAGATCTATAAAATGAATATGGATAGCTTGCATAAATTAGTTTTGGAATAATTTATTAAAGGTGCCCTAGATTCAAAATGTGAATTTACCTTGGCATAGTTGAATAACAAGAGTTCAGTACATGGAAAAGACATACATTGAGTTTCAAACTCCATTGCTTTCTCTTTCTTATGTAAATCTCATTTGTTTAAAAGACTTCCGGAAAACACGCGGATCTCAACATAACACCGACTGTTACGTAACAGTCGGGGTGTACGCCCCAATATTTGCATATGCCAGCCCATGTTCCCAACATTATGAAAGGCATTAGACAAGGGCAGCCAGTAACGTCTGGATCTGCACAGGTGAATCAACAGACTAGGTAAGCAAGAACAACAGCGAAAAATGGCAGATGGAGCAATAATAACTGACATGATCCATGATATCATGATATTTTTAGTGATATCATGATATTTATTTAGTGATAATCTAAATGTTTCGTTAGCATGTTGCTAATGTACTGTTAAATGAGGTTAAAGCTGCTGTAGGGAGTTTTTAGAAAACATTGACTTAGCCTGAAAATTTGAACAAGCACAACTCACAGGTCACTCCCCCTTGCTCTCTGCTGCGCTACAGCCCTCCCTCCACAGCTCCTCCCCCATCACAACGGAGCCTGCCGTGAACGCGAAGGCTAGTAAGGCGGATAAACACAGTTATAGCACATTCACTGGTACAGACGAAACATCAACAATATGATTTACACTGACTATGGCCTGCCCATACTTTGACTACAAACTTGGTCCTCAAAACATTACGAATTTTGCAATACATGTAATGTAACTATATGACGTTGCACTATTTATATAAGTAATAAATAGCTAGTATGATAATATAACGGTAACTAACGTTACAGTATGCAAGTAATTATTCTATCGATATGTAATGCTAAATAAGGTTTGCTAGTACATTATTTCAGCAACATGACAAGCCAGTGAATTAGTAGGTTTCAATAGTTGCTTTGCACAGTGCATGACATTTCATCTGTATGTTATGCGGCTAGAGTTTTGACACCGAGTCAATGGGCTCCGACGAGGAATTCACACCCACAGCGACTTCGAGTCGGGCGGGGAGAAGAGCAAGCATCAGGCAGGGGACGGGCAGGCCTGTTTTGAAATGATCTTAGTTGTGTAGTTCTTAAAAAATGAAACAAATCAAGCAGGGATACTTACTTGACAAGCAGAAATGTGTCTGACTCTGCATCGGTTTTTAATCCTTTCAGGACACGTAGCTCCCTCCACCTCAGAAAAGCCGCTCCGATATTTACCCTCGTTTTATTTCAGGCTCTATCTAATTCTTTCTTTCTGGCTTTTTTATCATCGTCATCTGTCTTTTTCCGTTTACCCGTCGTTATTTTATGAGCAGGTGCCACTCAAGGAATTGGCAGTTTGGATTGTTTGTCCGCCATAAGCAAAGCTGCGGCACACCAGTAATCTTGAATTTGACGCCTGTACGCGCTGGTGCTGTGCATGAGAGGAGTGTGATCAGAGCGCACGCGAGCTTGATTGACACTGCTAAGACACTCCTCCTGGCTCTGATTGGTTGTTTCTTACCGGGAGCGGTGTATTTCTGCAAATGGCAATAGGACCACTGGGAGGAGCCAGAGGAGTTCGATTTTTTCACAGATTATCTGTCTCATGTTCTACTGTCAGGACATAATGACAGGTTTAACAAATATGTAAAAAATACATTTTTACAAAAGTTACCTACTGCAGCTTTAAAGTTACCATAGTTTCTTACTGAATTCACGGAGACGAGAGCCGTTGCTATTTTCATTTTTAAACACTTGCAGTCTGTATAATTCATAAACGCAACTTCATTCTTTATAAATCTCTCCAACAGTGTAGCATTAGCCGTTAGCCACGGAGCACAGCCTCAAACTCATAGAGAAATCAAATATAAACATCAAAATAAATACTTTACTCACATAATTCGAAGCATGCATACAGCATGCATGACGAACATCTTGTAAAGATCCATTTGAGGGTTATATTAGCTGTGTGAACTTTGTAAATGTGCTGTAATATAATTGAGAGCTCGTGTGGCAGGGAGCATGCGAATTAAAGGGGCGGCGCGCTGAAAAAATCAGTGCATAGTTAATGATGCCCCAAAATAGGCAGTTAAAAAAATTAATTTTAAAAAATCTACGGGGTATTTTGAGCTGAAACTTCACAGACACATTCAGGGGACACCTTAGACTTATATTACATCTTGTGAAAAAGCATTCTTGGGCACCTTTAAGAAATGTTTGAGTTAATATTGAAATATTGCAGACTTTGCGCAGATCTATCCACAATCTATTTGGTGTAAATTAGCTACTTTGAATCTGGATGTGACGGGATATTTATCCTATCAGTGAACGATCAGGTTGGCAGAAGAGCATGATTGGCCGGGGTCTGCCTCGGCCTCCCTTGGGCTGTCGGTTCCGCTGGCTGACTGGAGTATGTGTGATCCCACAGGGTCAAAAGGGCAGGATTTAAATGAAAACTTTAAATAACTGCCAGGCTCTGTCATTACAAAGTATTACTGGCCATGTGCGAGCGGGGCCCGAGCCACAGTAATGACTACATCTCCTCCATGTGCCTCTGCCTCAGAGGAGACAGCACTGGCCTTTAATAGAACTTCTGTAATTACACTACGTCAGGGGAGCACTGCCGTGCTAACAATCACATCCTTTTCTGCCTTCTTCAAATCAGATTTATAGAAGCTCAATTTCTGTGTAGATAATCAAAGTGAAAAAGTGACATACTCGTGAAAAAAAGTGACTCATACTCCATCCAAGTTAGTGCACACACATTAGGAGTAGTGAGTAGTGAACACACACACACACACACACACACACACACACACACACACACACACACACACATATCCTGAGCAGTGGGCAGCCATTTTGCTGTGGCGCCCAGGGAACCATTGGGGGTAAGGTACCTTGCTCAAGGGCACCTTAGTCATTTCCTGCCGGTATTGAGAATTGAACCTGCAACCTTCAGGTTATCAGTCTGACTCTCTAACCATTGGGCCATGACTGCCCAGGAGACTATAGTTGGGACTAATGCCAATAAGATATGCAACACTATTCATTTAATTTTCAAAATGTTACCAAAAGTGATGCTAATGATTAAAGGTGTTCCCTACATTATAAAAGGCATTAGAAAAGGGCAGCCAGTTAACGTCTGGAGCTGCACACAGCCGAATCATCAAACTAGGTAAGCAAGAACAACAGCGAAAAATGGCAGATGGAGCAATAATAACTGACATAATCCATGATAGCATGATATTTTTACTGATATTTGTAAATTGTCTTTCTAAAAGTTTTGTTAGCATGTTGCTAATGTACTGTTAAATGAGGTTAAAGTTACCATCATTTCTTACTGTATTCACGGAGACGAGAGTCGTTGCTATTTTCATTTTTAAACACGTGCAGTCTGTATAATGCATAAACACAACTTCATTCTTTATAAATCTCTCCAACAGTGTAGCAATAGCCGTTAGCCACGGAGCCCATCCTCAAATTCACTCAGAATAAAACTTTAACATCCAAATAAATACTTTACTCACATAATTCGAGGCATGCATGCAGCATGCATGACGAACATCTTGTAAAGATCCATTTGAGGGTTATATTAGCTATGTGAACTTTTTAAATGCGCTGTAATATAGTCGACAGCTCATGTGGCAGGGAGCACGCGATTTAAGGGGGCGGCGCCGAGTGTAAATCAGTGCATTGTTAATGATGCCCCAAAATAGGCAGTTAAAAAAATTAATTTAAAAAAAATCTATGGGGTATTTTGAGCTGAAACTTCACAGACACATTCAGGAGACACCTTATACTTATATTACATCTTGTGAAAGAATGTTCTTGGGCACCTTTAATCAACAATTGATTAATTGTTGACAATTTAATCAATAAAGCTTACTGTTGGTCGATTAAGCAAGATCATCAAGTGCGTAGTTTTGAGGTGTGTGCGGCTCATGTACAAAACACATGCAACAGACACACAAGGAAAAATGAAGTGAGCACGCCATAGTTACATATTCCATCCCCTAGTTTCACAGACGAGGCTTCAGCCTAGTCCCAGATTAAAATGCATTTTTTTTAGCTGTTTTAATCGAAAGCAACTTGAAATATGTCAGTGCCATTATTTTGTCTCAAGATGCACACCAGTAAGGGTTTTTTTTTTTTTTTTAAGACATGTTTGTAAAAGCTACTTAAATGTCCTAATTTAACTAAGGCCTAATCCTTGCTTAATCTAAGCCCTGTCTTCAAGCCATGTAATGGATTTAGGTAAGCTTGCTGTTTATTTCGAAACATAATTAACCAAGGGTCCAAAAAACCCTCCAAACAAGTGATTTTACTGAACATAAGAACTACTAACTGGTGTAAACATCACAATAAAAGCACGTAATAAGATCCTGGTGGATGAGTGATGTTGTGCCAGTGCTGGTTCAGCTGTGCGCTCCTATTCTATGGCGATCACACCAATCTAAGCACACTCCAGCTGTAAAACAGTGGCTGATTGGTCTCTCCAGTTTTCATTGGTTAAACTTTCTAATGACATTTGAAAACACTGCGTCATGATCGTAAAGCAATCAGATCCTGGAAGTCCTATAGCTTTAGCCAAGAAGGATGTCATGTCACTCCATGATCTACACACTGTCTTGTGTTGTGTTTGGGCTCGTTCGAGACCACTTACTCTAAAGATATGCAATCTACTATGGTTTACTAATGTTTTGCGAAGTTACACACCAAACTGTGGCCAAAAGCATCGTATGTATACCGTTTACAATTGTATCAGCAGTGCTATTTCATACAAATACTTGGTATAGTTAGGTCTCTAACTGAAACAAACATGCTTGTTGTATTCTGCTAGTTGGGACCTTTTCAACAATATATGACACAAGTCTCAATGTTTTTACAGATCATGTAAAACAGATTTCCGTACTCTATCACTCTATGAAAATAGAGTATTTCTAATATGTCAGCAACTTTAAAAGCACTTGTTAAATGATGGTCATATTCCCTATATTTACTGTAAAGCCAAGCTTTTAAGCTTTAAATTGACACATATTTTGTGTTGGTTAAGCAAGGTTGTTAAGTAACATATCTTAGTACCACCCCCGCTTCAGATTTAAGAGGTAAGGTTAACAATTGTTGCTTAACAATTGTTAAAATTAACGATCGATAATGAGAATTATCGAGAATTACTAATGAGAATTAGTATATATACATCCCTAGTTAACAAAAAAACATTTAGTGTTGCACTACCAGTACTGAAGTCTTATGTGTAGGTACTTTTTTTTTCTATAATTATTTTTTCATTATTTTTAATTTTTTAATTAAATAATGACCCAATTATTGTTTAAAATGAACTTTGAAATATGTTGTTTATCATTTAATAACAGCAATTGTAAAGTAGTAAAAAATGTATTTAGCTTAAAGGTAATGTGAGAACTTTTTAGTGTTAAAGTATCTCATAATATGCAAAGACATTTTTCATAGGATTATTTCCCTGAAACGTGTAAAGTTGTGTAAAGTCAAGTCAGTTCAATTCGTATAGTGTGTTTCACAATACGTATTGTTTCAAAGTAGCTTAGAAGATCATGCCTTAATGCCCACATTCATCCAGCCAAAGAGGATTGTGGGAAGGGAAAAAAAAGCCTCAAGAAGAACCAGAGTCAGAGCATCTTTCTCTCGAAAAGCACACATTACAATAAATGTATGTACACATGCCAAATATATCTAATCTAGTTACATAATGTATATTGCTTTTATTATTATTATTATTGTTGTGTAGGCCGTCAAAGGCTGTATGTCCAATCTAATGTTATGGTATTTCAGCACAAAATCATCTGCCACTCGATAATATGGCTAATGCTATAGCCATTTTATGAAGTGACAGGTGATTTTATGCTAAAATACAATAACATTTGATATTCTTTCCCTAAGAATATGGGAAACATTTTCTTGTCCCTTCTAAAAGCTGAAAAGCCTCTTTATTTTCTTTGCATAACTATGCACGATTATATGGTTAGTTGCATTTTATTATTCGGCTTGTTTTTCGCTGCTGTCCACAACCCTATCAGATCTGGGACACATTTTTGGGTCACAGCCCTCCAGTTGAGAACAAATAAAGTAGTTGGAATAGAGCACAGCGGGAGCCATAAGTGCTGCTCTGAGACACAACGGCAGTGGATTAAAGAACGCCTGAGCCAAAGAAGCATTCAAGCCAAAGTCTCTTGCATGTTTCGCAGCACTGCGGTCGTCCCACCGAGGCATCCAGCCCCACTTCACATTAGCATGAGTGACTGATGTGTTCAGTTTTCTGACACAATGGTGTGGTTATTTCTCAGACATGGGGTTTGCTGAGATTTGAGATTGCTTCAGCTGTTGTCGTTACCGGTTTGACTCAACTATTTATAATGTGGGAAGTGCGTGATGTCAAACCTTTGATATCTTTGGGTTTGGCTAATGCTTTATCTCTGCTGTCTGTTAGTTGACGGCAAGATGGGCAGAAATTAGCCATGGCTTGGGGCAGAGATGCCACTGAAAGTGACAAAACTACCCCAGATATTTAAAATGTGGAGTAAAAAATTCTCCCATAGTGCAGTTTAGTCAATATAATGTTACATAGGGTGAATTCCATGCATATTTTTTTCCTTCCAAAGGAAAGTGAACAACAAAATTCCTTCATGAAGGGCCCTTCCACGATTAATGTTATCGTTTATGGTCATGTGACCCAAGGTGGCCAGTCATCGCAGTTAATTTTAAAGCTATGGTAGGAGGAGAGTTCGAGTTAACATATAAACATGCATTTCATATGAAGCGTAAATAAGTGTCAGGTGTTTAATAGTAAATGTCATCATTGCAACATTCCAGGTGAAGATATTGAGGAAATTTCTCCCTTCGCTAAATCCCTGTTTACACCTAATGTTTAAAGGGGTGGTTCAGTGGGGTTTTTTCTAGGCTTGTGACATGTCTTAATGCTTTTTTTCATATATTCTACAGTTTTAGTTTTATCCTGATTAAAGCTTTACTGTAGCCGAATACATGCCTGAGTAGTAGCATTTTTGTAAAGGTAGCGTTTAATTTATAGCATGAACAACTGATTGTCTATGAACATAGACGTTTGTTGGTGTTTGTAGAATTTAGCTAACTGGCTAGCGAAGCTAAAACGCGTTGGTCTTTGTTTACGTCCTTGATGCAACCAAAAATAACAACAGAACTATAAGTTTAAAAGACATGTACAAACAATAAAATGTACTTACAGTTTGGGGTCAATAAACAGCAGCTTCTGCTTTTAAAGTGGGAACTGCTTCATCTTTCAGTAATAGCCTTTGTCCAAATCCAGCATTAAACTCGTGTAGATTCTGGAAGCTGTCTTTAGCGGCGCATCCAGTGTAGAAAATATCACAGATTATTATGGGTTCTATTATCTTTTGACGCTCCACTTCCAGAAATAGTTGAAAATGCATTAGACCGGATTGCTATCGTAGTGTTAGACACTCATGTGGTCGAATGTGTTCGAACAGCCACAATAGACCTCCTTATCTTCGCCTAATGACTTAATGTGTAAACATGATGGTAAGTGTGCTAGCCAGACGAAATTTAAACTTTGTCATCTGAAGACCTATGCTTGGTTTGAAGACAAAAAATGTAGCAAAATGGCTCTCACCATTCCTGATTTCTAACATGCACTCAGTGCATTCAGCATTGTCTTGCTGCTATCAAAGCAGAAACGAAACGATTTACCCACCCATAGACCCTTTCCCTTTAAGAAATCAGGACAGAAATAAGCGAAAGTGGACAACGGGGTGTTAACGGGAATGTGTCTCCATCTATTTGTGAACCAAAACGCATCTTAATACCAGGTGTTTAGGCCTTTTGAAACATAAATTATGGCATACAACTGTCCTGCTCCCTCCAAGGTCCCCACTTAAAGAGCTTTAGAGGGCATAGGGATGCTCACTTACGATTAGAATAGGCCCATGGTGACAGCCATTTATGTAGTAAAAATAGAAACCTAAAATGTCCTCATAAAGGTACAAATGCTTGTGAAAGTTGGTAAATTGGTAGTAAAAAGAGGTTCTAATAGTGCAACAGGGAATTGTGTGTGAGAGCATCAGATCAGGTGCCCTCAGCCTTAATATTTATACCTGCCTCCACATACACACATATTCAGTTATATGATCCTTCTGTTGCATTAAGTTATGTTTGTTGAGATTAAAAGAGTCATGCTTCACTGGCTATGAGGAGAGAGGGTGAAATGTCATTCTCATACACGCATTTAATTCCCAGTGGAGGAAGCTATTTCTCTAAATGAGTGTGACTCACTGCTGTTTCATATCCCCCCTGATAAAGAGAAAAACAAAAGGGCCTTTTATTCTGACACAGAGGCTTCAAACGGCATCATCCTTGTCGCATCAGATAAAAGACACTGGAGTGTCATGTGTAAGCATATTTCTGCTGCCTCGTTATCAATGAGAGATGGAACAAAAGACAGAAATGCCACATACTCTGTCCACTTTTTCTAACTTCTGGTCACTGCAAAATATTTCTTGTATTATTATTTTTTTTGTTTATCAGTTTTTTATATATATATATATATATATATATATATATATATATATATATATATATATATATATATATATATATATATATATATATATATATATATATATTATACACTACCGTTCAAAAATTTGGGGTCAGTAAGATTTTTTAATGTTTTAAAAGAAGTATTTTCTGCTCACCAAGCCTGCATTTATTTGATTAAAAATACAAACAAAATGGTAATATTGTGAAATATTATTCCAATTTAAAACAGCTGTTTTCTATGTCAATATACAGTAAAGTGTAATTTATTCCTGTGATCAAAGCTGATTTTTCAGCATCATTACCCCAGTCTTCAGTGTCACATGATCCTTCAGAAATCAATCTAATGTGATGATTTGATGCTCAAGAAACATTCATTATTATTATCAATGCTGAAAACAGTTGTGTACATTTTTTTTCAAAATTCTTCAATGAATAGAAAGTTCAAAAGAACAGCATTTATTTAAAATAGAATATTTTCTAACATTATAATTGTCTTTACTGTAACTTTTGATCAGTTTAACTCATCCTTGATGAATAAAAGTATTGATTAATTTTATTTCTACCCCCCAAAAATAAAATTAAAATTCTTACTGACCCCAAACTTTTGAACGGTAGTGTTTAATGTTACAAAAGATTTAGATTTCAGACAAATGCTGTTCTTTTGAACTTTCTATTCATCATAGCATCATGAAATAAAAATGTAAATAACTGTTTTCAACATTGATAATAATCATAAATGTTTCTTGAGCATCAAATAATCATATTAGATTGATTTCTGAAGGATCATGTGACACTGAAGACTGGAGTAATGATGCTGAAAATTCAGCTTTGATCACAGGAATAAATTACACTTTACTGTATATTGACATAGAAAACAGCTGTTTTAAATTTGAATAATATTTCACAATATTACTGTTTTTGTTTGTATTTTTAATCAAATAAATGCAGGATTGGTGAGCAGAAGATACTTCTTTTAAAACATTAAAAAAAATCTTACTGACTCCAAACTTTTGAATGGTAGTGTATATAAAATATACAAACCCGATTCCAAAAAAGTTGGGACACTGTACAAATTGTGAATAAAAACAGAATGCAATGATGTGGAAGTTTCGAATTTCAATATTTTATTCAGAATACAACATAGATGACATATCAAATGTTTAAACTTAGAAAATGTATCATTTTAAGGGAAAAATTAAAAAAAGTTGGGACAAGGCCATGTTTACCACTGTGTGGCATCCCCTCTTCTTTTTATAACAGTCTGCAAACATCTGGGGACTGAGGAGACAAGTTGCTCAAGTTTAGGAATAGGAATGTTGTTCCATTCTTGTCTAATACAGGCTTCTAGTTGCTCAACTGCCTTAGGTCTTCTTTGTCGCATCTTCCTCTTTATGATGCGCCAAATGTTTTCTATGGGTGAAAGATCTGGACTGCAGGCTGGCCATTTCAGTACCCAGATCCTCCTTCTACGCAGCCATGATTTTGTAATTGATGCAGTATGTGGTCTGGCATTGTCATGTTGGAAAATGCAAGGTCTTCCCTGAAAGAGACGAATTCTGGATGGGAGCATATGTTGTTCTAGAACTTGGATATACCTTTCAGCATTGATGGTGCCTTTCCAGATGTGTAAGCTGCCCATGCCACACGCACTCATGCAACCCCATACCATCAGAGATGCAGGCTTCTGAACTGAGCGCTGATAACAACTTGGGTTGTCCTTGTCCTCTTTAGTCCGGATGACATGGCGTCCCAGTTTTCCAAAAAGAACTTCAAATTTTGATTCGTCTGACCACAGAACAGTTTTCCACTTTGCCACAGTCCATTTTAAATGAGCCTTGGCCCAGAGAAAACGCCTGCACTTCTGGATCATGTTTAGATATGGCTTTTTTTTTTTAGCCGGCAACAGCGAATGGCACGGTGGATTGTGTTCACCGACAATGTTTTCTGGAAGTTTTCTGGAAGCCCATGTTGTGATTTCCATTACAGTAGCATTCCTGTATGTGATGCAGTGCCGTCTAAGGGCCAGAAGATCACGGGCATCCAGTATGGTTTTCCGGCCTTGACCCTTACGCACAGAGATTGTTCCAGATTCTCTGAATCTTTGGATGATATTATGCACTGTAGATGATGATTACTTCAAATTCTCTGAGAAACTCCTTTCTGATATTGCTCCACTATTTTTCGCCGCGGCATTGGGGGAATTGGTGATCCTCTGCCCATCTTGACTTCTGAGAGACACTGCCACTCTGAGAGGCTCTTTTTATACCCAATCATGTTGCCAATTGACCTAATAAGTTGCAAATTGGTCCTTCAGCTGTTCCTTATATGTACATTTAACTTTTCCGACCTCTTATTGCTACCTGTCCCAACTTTATTGGAATGTGTAGCTCTCATGAAATCCAAAATGAGCCAATATTTGGCATGACATTTCAAAATGTCTCACTTTCAACATTTGATATGTTATCTATATTCTATTGTGAATAAAATATAAGTTTATGAGATTTGTAAATTATTGCATTCCTTTTTTTATTCACAATTTGTACAGTGTCCCAACTTTTTTGGAATCGGGTTTGTATTTACATTTTCTCCATAGAAAATGTAATACAGAAATGTATCAGTATGTTTCCTGTTGAGGGACATTTCCGTCAACCCTGAAACACAATGCAATGTGCAATTCAAAATACGGGTAAAACACCTGGGAAAAATCCTTCATATCCTTCACTTGGCCATATAATTCTCATGATTTAATCATCCTTGATCATTCAAGGGTTAGTTCTGTCATTAATTACTCCTCTTCATGTCGTTCTACACCTATAAGACCTTCGTTCATCTTCAGAACTCAAATTAAGATATTTTTGATAAAATCCAATGGCCCAGTGAGGCCTGCATTGCCAGCAAGTTAATTTACACTTTCAATGCCCAGAAAGGTTCTAAAGATGTATTTAAAACAGTTCATGTGACTACAGTGATTCAACCTTAATGTTATGAAGCGACAAGAATACTTTTTGTGCGCCAAAAAACTAAATAAAGACTTTATATTTAACAATATCTAGTGATGGCTGATTTCAAAACTTTATGAAGCTTCAAAGCTTTACAAATATTTTGTTTCAAATCATTGGTTTACATTTCTGAAGGGATAATTATATTCCAACATATATTTAAAATTATTTGGCTTGTGGTAGTAATTTACTACCACTTAAAGACATTATTTGTCTGATGCATGCTTAAATTTTGCAAAATATCCTGTAGAAATTCTTATGAAACTGGAAAAAGCGCCTGTTTCATAGCTTGATTCAGTTCATCACACAATTTTTGGTAATTTCTTCTGCTCAGCATCACACTCTAAGTGAAAGTATAAATACAGAGTATGTCAGATAAATGCCTCACTGCGTTACCACATTTGTAAATGCGTTCCAGAGTGCGGTTCTGGGCAAGGTCCACATCACACTGGTATGCCTGAAATTATCCTGGTAATTGGTGTGTGAAAATGAGAGGGGAGAAAACGAGTGAGGGCAGGTCACATTCTGATTTCCAGAAATGCTGATTCGAAGCCCTGAGTGAAAACATTGACTTAGCAGTTTTCATAATGTCAGTTTACAGAGCACACACACACACACACACCACATGGGGCCGAGGTAACAAATTTTAAGTGCATCAACTCGACTGTAAATCACATGCAGAGAGAAAGAAACAATGCTGGAGCGCTGGCATTCGCCATCATTTCAGAAAGCTGCTTTGTGGCTTTCTTGGATAACTAACAACTAAGTGTTCAGTAAAAAATACTGCCCTGGTATTCAGACCCAAACAATTAGTGTTGAACTGAGGCAGCTGTAGTGGTCTGGATGGGTCCCAAACAGGACTGCTGGAGAAATGTTTGCTCCTCTTGAAAAGGTTAAAAAGTGTGTAAACATGTTTGTGTGAAGGTGTGACACCTGTAAACAGGCGACGAGTGCAAAGTTGTTGTTTTTTTTTTTTTTTTTTTTGGTGTAAATGCTCTGTGCATTATTTCCATAATTTGAGCTCAATGTTATATTTGAATGCAATAGCTCTCTCTCCTAATATTCAATACCAGTTGCTCCATGTGATAAGTTGCTCTCAGAATCCACTGCTAGCTCAATAAAGCAGCATTATTATTCATAAACCCCCAAAAATGAGCTATACGGTTCTCATATATATGGTTTCCATTAAAATGTCCTGGATGCTTGTGGTGCACAAGTAAGAAGCTGAAAACCACTTAGCAGAGCAAAACAAATCCAACATTTCTACCCAGACAGAGTTACTGGCAGCTGAGGGACCATCAGTGGCATATTAGTAATTACCCTTCAACAGAACGGACTGCATCGGGCGACCACACATCAGAATTCTGTTCGCTCAGCTGTTGGACGTTTACAGGAGCAAACCACGACTTTCACACCTCTGAACTCACTGATTATTCCGTTCATTTTAGTGTATGTGAAAAACTTAACAGTGGCCCCAAAAGTATTCATGCCACTCTTATCAGTGTAACATTTATAATGTTATGTTTCTATTTCAAATAAATGCTGTTATTTTGAGCTTTCTATTCAAAGAAAAAAAAAAGTATCACAGTTTCCACAAAAATAATAAAGGTGCCCTAGAACCAGTTTTTACAAGATGTAATATAAATCTAAGGTGTCCCCTGAATGTGTCTGTGAATTTTCAGCTCAAAATACCCCATAGATTTTTTTTTTTAATTAATTTTTTTTAACTGCCTATTTTGGGGCATCATTAACTATACACCGATTCAGGCTGCAGCCCCTTTAAATCGTGGCTGTGCTTCATGGCTAAAGCTAACATTACACACTGTTGGAGAGATTTATAAAGAATGAAGATGTGTTTATGAATTATACAGACTGCAAGTGTTTAAAAATGAAAATAGTGACGGCTCTCTTGTCTCCGTGAATGCAGTAAGAAACAATGGTAACTTTAACCACATTTAACAGTACATTAGCAACATGCTAACGAAACATTTATAAAGACGGTTTACAAATATCACTAAAAATATCATGTAATCATGGATCATGTCAGTTATTATTGCTCGATCTTCCATTTTTCGCTATTGTTCTTGTTTGCTTACCTAGTCTGATGATTCAGCTGTGCACAGATCCAGACGTTAATGCTGGCTGCCCTTGTGTAATGCCTTGAACATGGGCTGGCATATGCAAATATTGGGGTCATACATATTAATGATCCCGACTGTTACGTTCTTCGGAGGTCTTTTAAACAAATGAGATTTACACAAGGAGGAAACAATGGTGTTTCAGACTCACTGTATGTCATTTCCATGTACTGAACTCTTGTTATTATAACTATGCCAAGGTAAATTCAATTTTTGATTCTAGGGCACCTTTAAGCAGTGCAACTCTTTTCAACATTGATATTAATAAGAAATGTTTCTTAAGCAGCAAATCAGCATATTAGAATGATTACTGAAGGGTCATGTGACACTGAAGACTGGAGTAATGATGCTGAAAATTCAGCTTTGACATCACAGGAATAAATTACATTTTAAAATATATTCAAATAGAAAATGGTTATTTTGAATTGTAATTATAATTCACAATATTACTGTTTTTACTGTATTTTTGATATTTCAAACAAAAATATAATAAATATTAATTATATAAATATATAATATAGCAAGAGTTCTCAACTCTAGTCGTCAAGCTCCACTTTCATGCAAAGTTTAGCTCCAGTCTTGATCAAGCTCATCAGTCTGTAATTTTCTAGTAATCCTGAAGACTTTGATTAGCCAGATCAGGTGTGTTTGAAAGGGTTTGAACTAAACTCTGCAGGAAAAATGTGGGCCTTGATGGCCTGGATTGAGAACCCCTGTTTATATTTTACTAATTGGTCACAAGATTTTTAGTATGCTCTGCGAAGTCAGTTGTCCTAAATCATGGTGATAGTATGTCAGATTCATTTTAAATAACATAAACCTCATGCACTGATTATACATCATTTGAAGCCATGTGAAGATTTGTCAGCAATGACACCAAATGCTTTTAGCCATATCAACTAATGAAGCCATGTTTGATTTGAGAGCTACAGCAGAGAAGACTTTCACTGGAAATGTCAGTCTGTTCCATCATACAAACCTATTGAATGCCTATATAAACACCTGGAATAAATAGAGTGGTGCAGGGATGACGGCAGTATCTGAAAGACTAATGCTGCCTTTACATGCTATCAAAATTATCGTGAATAGTTAATTAAATACTGGTTTCCTAGTTAAAAATTGGACACGAACGCCCCCTCAAGTCAAAATTTGAATGCGATGAACTCGTAATTACTACTTCAGAAGTGGAAAGTATGAAATTTCCGATAGAACATGAAGGCAGCATAATTGGTTCCTTTGCGATTTTCCTATTGGGTTTTATAATGGGCTTTTTCAATTTGAGTAAAATAAGGTCTGAGGTAAACATAACTGGACGATACTTTGATATTTTGTTCTACAACGTAAACTGCACACATTCACACCCCCAACATTCTAGTTACATATTAGAAACAAGTTTCCAAAAATAAACACAACTGCTTCAAAATGAGCTTTTTCATTATGGGTCTGTGCAATTTACATTGTAGAACAAAATATCAAAATAACATCAAGTTATGTTTACCACAGGCTTTATTTTACTCATATATTGAAAAACTCCATTATAAAACCCCATAGGAAAATCTCGAGGCAACCAGCAATTAGCATTTAGGGGCGCAATTAGGGGCGCTTTTGGTGCGCACTCGGGTTCGACTGATGTCAGTGTTTGGTTGGTTTTAATGGTGTGAACACTGTTTTCTGAGCACGGTGGTTCGGACCAAAATAATGATTTGAACACAGTCCAGCAAGGGGAGGGGGGAGCAATCGATCTCTGGACCAGATAATCAAACCAAGTGTGAAAAGAACCTTTTAAGCTGTGTCCCAATTTGCATAATTATGCACTATTCTATGCCGTTTTGATGTAAAAGTAGTGCGAGTAGTTCAAACTGAAAGTTCCAAAAAAAAAAAAAAAAGTGCACTTTAAATGCCACTTTTTTCCTTACCTAAAAAACAGTGTGGCAGCTTTAATTATGTAGTGGAGGGGGAGGGGCTATCAGTGAAATATTTTAGTTTATCAGCAAACAAAAATGCAGACAAAGTTAACACTGCTCAGTTTAAAGGTGCTCTAAATGATTCTGGGTGGATGTAACTTCCTGTTGACGTTCGAAGTGTTGTCAAACAAAACAGAGGCTAGCTAGACCCTCCCTCCTCCTCCTCCCCCTCCCCTCCGTGCTTACTGAAACAGTCATGAACGCGCATTTAAAATCATTCTTGTCGGTTATTGGCTGGAGCATGTTTATTATGTTAAGTGGTCCAGGCTGCACCAGTTTGTTTTTATTGCCATTTTCGGAGCTTGTGGCGACTACAGAGACCGCGTTTTTTTACAGTGTGTTCAGGGGACAGGCAGCTAGCGGAGAGTGAGGAGATGTTTGCTGTATGTGATGACAAATGTTTTGGCCTAAAAACACGTGACATCGCTTAGAGCACCTTTAAATGGTCCACTATACATCTGTACCAGTTGACGCACGCAACGCCCAACCAAACACATTTTTGCACATGTGAAGGATGTTTTATGTGGATATTGAAACAAGTGTGAAATAGAAAGCAACAGTAGGCCTAGTTCAGCAAGCAATAAATATAAAATATGGCAACGTTTGAATTCTTCCCAAATGAGAGAGGTAGGTTATGTGAGCCCAATTCAGTTTTGCTTTAAATAAATTAATTTCTGCTTTATAATGAATGCCACTATAGCCTAATTTGTGTTTCAATTTATAATATAAAGCTACTTTTTTTTCATTCTTGTTCTGTTCTGAATAAAATAAATGTAAAGAATTTTTCTGTGGAGTGAGGTAGCCTACTAAAATAACCAAGTTTATATATTAATAATGTTTGTAAGTATTTAGTTTTATTTAGGCCTACCGGTATTTCTATTTAAATTAATTTTATTGTTTGCAATTACGAGGTTAAGGGATGTTTTTAGAGTAAGATACATTTTTTTTTTTTCATTCAATTACTTCCTCTTTATGGCCGGGTTTTGTTTCTCTGTGTCGTAAACTGACGGGTATCTCACGAGACGAGACGAGACTCGAGATTGAGTTCACGAGACGAGACAAGATTTTTACACACTATTTTTAAGAAATCCTCAATGGCGAAATGCATGACTAAGTTAAAATATTCTGCAGGTGTATTTGAAATGTTTTAACTAATCATCTTGTAATGAATGTCATTTCACAAACTCAACTGACTGACTTCTCTTTTGTATGATTTCAGTCTCTTCAGATCTTACTGTACATGATTTATGAGCTTCTACAACTTTAGACCTCATAACTGAACTCCTTTCCACTGATCATAGAAATAAAACAGTATAAATTAAAATGTTAACACTTTTCAATAAAGTTTATTAACATTTATTAACATTAATGTATTAACCAACATCAACTAACAATGAGCAATATATTTGCTACAGTATTTATTAATCTTTATGTTAGTTAATAAAAATAGTCATTCATTGTTAGTTCATGATAGTTCACAGTGCATTAACTAATGTTAACAAATGAAACCTTATTATTTATGCTTAATAAGTTTAAGAGAAAACTGTTATTCATTTTTATGGTAACACTTTACAATAAGTGTAACCATAATCACACTCTCTCAATATTCAAAGTGCAAGTAAGACCAAATTTTTCTTTGATACAGAGCTAAGAGATGGTTACAACTACACTGCCCAGTCTAAAATAGCTTTCATATTGAGAGATATTTGCATTCATCAGGGAGCCGCTTTCAAAATGCGAGGTGTATTGAAATCGCGTTTGAGTGTATTGAAATCGCAGGTGTGTATTGAAATCGCATTTACTTTCACTTTCAGCGATCACGCGTGCTCTGTGAATATGGAGCGGCGGCGACCGTTATCCAACTGAATTAAATGTTTTTTTTTATTTAAATACAAAGCAAAACGACAGGAGAGGCATAATGTAATGGTAGCGGTGGCATATTCTTTCCCACTCTGTCATGGTGATATCACAAGATTACTTTTCGCCTCAACGAGAAACATTTTACTCGTCACATTTTAGTCTCGCGAGATCTCGTGACACCCCTATTAAATGACTATTGTTTTCAGCCGCCACGTTTATCAACACCTGTTCATTCGTGCGACGGAATTGGCCGCATACGAAAGTTTAATGAATCACAAGTGAGCGTTGTCATAAACTGATTTTTTCATTAGGATTAAGGCTGGTTTCTACATTCGTTTGATAAATGAGGACCAGTGTATAGTGTATACTGTATAGTGTGCCATTTGGGACACAACTTTAGTGTTCAGTGTTTTGATGTCATTGCTGCACCACTCTATTGCTTGCGTGTCGTGTGAACCTTTTGTGATGCTTTTTTATTTTCTTATTTTAGAGCTTGACAGGCCAAGGCTCCTTTCACTTTTGTTATATAGAGAAGAGTGTTCAGGATATGACATGAGGTAAGTAAATCATGTAATCTATTCTTTTAAAGGATTAGTTCACTTTCAAATGAAAATTACCCCAAGCTTTACTCACCCTCAAGCCACCCTAGGTGTATATGACTTTCTTCTTTCTGATGAACACAATCGGAGAAATATGAATAAATATCCTGACGCATCCAAGCTTTATAATGGCTGTGAGCGGGAGCAACGAGTATGAGCTGAATACATTTCTTCCATCCACATCCATTCATCCATCATAAACGTACTCCACACGGCTCTGGGGGGTTAATAAAGGCCTTCTGAAGGCCAAAGCGTAAACAGCGTTTGTGTAAATAAAATATCCATATTTAACAAGTTATGAAGTAAAATACTGTATCTAGCTTCTGCCAGAGCACCTTCTGTATTCAAATTACGAAAAAACATTGCGTCAGTTAAGCTTTTTCCATAAGTTGAATAAGGAAGCGTAAGCTTTTTGAACTGCGAGAGTTTTACACTTTCTTTGTACTGTATGTTGAGTATGGAAGGCGGAATGGCGGAAGCTAGATATTTTACTTAATAACTTCGTAAATATGATGATGGATGGATGTGGATGGAAGCACTTTCTTCAGCTTCATACTCGTTGATCCCGCTCACTGCCATTATAAAGTTC
Organism: Megalobrama amblycephala; assembly: GCF_018812025.1. Classification (NCBI taxonomy): domain Eukaryota; kingdom Metazoa; phylum Chordata; class Actinopteri; order Cypriniformes; family Xenocyprididae; genus Megalobrama; species Megalobrama amblycephala. The sequence continues at coordinate 26,445,065 of NC_063053.1, read as the reverse complement.
GGATGTGTCAGGATATTTATTAACCCTCTGGAGTCTGAGGCTGATTTGGGGCTTGGGGAAGTTTTGGTATGCCCTGACATTTGTGCTTTTTTCAGTTGTTCATAAACATATAAATGACAAAAGTGTCATTACACTGTATTCAGCACAAACTAGGCTACAATAATATGTGAGGAACATGTATGTACATGTTTGTATTTTTGAAGGAATAATGTTTATGCGTGGTTATTGAAAAAACAAAAAACTTAAGTCACTGAAATAAGGCCAAAAAAAGTATATTAAATCACAAGACTTTTGGGTATTGGAGGTTGTAGACTAGAGTTTTTGCTTTAGAATTATGTAAAAATTATGCTGCCTACTCACAATATAAAACAATATATTGATTTAGTTTTTGTAAGACACTTTTTGTCAAGAAACACAGTATGCGTGGAGGCGTGAATCTGCATGAATAATGGGCCATTTACACCTGAGAAGACAAAAGAATCACATAATAATGACCTGAAATGACTTGCATATTAATGAGGCCTTTCAGTCAGGTAGGCTGTGAAAAAAAAACCATCTGTAATAATGTCTCAGCTCATCATAAACAGCAATACTGTGAAATATTACAATTTAAAATAATGGTATTCTATTATATTCTTTAAAATATAATGTATTTCTGTGATGCAAAGTGTCTGAACAATTATGTTACCTCTGTGGCATTTCATATAGCCTTTTAGCTTAAAAGCATGCACATTTGGAGAAATATTGATGGATTCTTATATATTTATGTCAATTTTCTATACTGAGAAGTACTATTTATTGTCATCACTATGAGTGCTGGATACTGTGTTTTCAATTCATACTTGCAGCCGGAGGGCGCTCTCTGTGCACATTTAGTCCACAAATTATTCTAAAGAAGAAGAGAACATTTCAGGAATGGTGTTTTCAATTCATACTTGCAGCCGGAGGGCGCTCTCTGTACACCTTTAGGCCACAAATTCTAATATAGTTAATATATCTCAGATTGTGTTCATCAGAAAGAAGAAAGTCATATACACCTAGGGTGGCTTGAGGGTGAGTAAAGCTTGGGCTAATTTTCATTTGAAAGTGAACTAATCCTTTAAAAGAATAGCTTACATGATTTACTTACCTCATGTCATATCCTGAACACTCTTTTCTATATAACAAAAGTGAAAGGAGCCTGGGCCTGTCAAGCTCTAAAATGGTTTTTAAGACCATCAAACCAGTTTAGTTTGGTTTAAGGTGCGTTTTGTGTCATTTTAGTGCGATTTTGTTTTAAAGTGTGTTGTATTTGCTTATCGCTGTCTTCCCCCAAATATCGTTCTATTCTGGACATGTACAGCTTGATCACTCGTGTCTGATGCTCTAGGGAAGAGCAAAAAACAGAACCAATCTGTCTGGCAAGTGTTTCCATATGGACACTGAGAGGGGCGCATTCCTGTGGAAATGAAGGCAGTTCCTTTCATCACAAAGACATGATCAATTCATGATAAGGATGCCAGGAGCACTACAAAGTTAGGGAAGAGAGAGAGAGAGAGAGAAAGAGATAAAGAAATAGAGGAAGGGAGGGATGAGGAAAGATTAAAAAAGGGGCTTGAAGTATGTAGACAGAGGGACAGTGAGAGAGAATAAGTGGAGGATTGAGGAGATACTTGAGGGAAGGATGCAGAGAGCGAGAGAACAGGAAGAGAGAAATTGGCAGTGTAAAGAGAGGGCACACAGATGTGAATTAAAACATTATGCAGCAAGTTTCCCTCTAATCAGGAGATGCCATCAGGCCCTGAGGTCACTTCCTTTGAGGCCAGCTTCTCTCTGTCCAGTGATCATCACTTTATCAGGAAGGAATGCAAATTGCAGTAAAGATCTACAATGGCACTGCTGTGGTATGGTAATCACGGACAGCAGCGTGTCATGAGCGTTCCTTGGGATCAAGAGAGCTTTTCACGACAACTCCAAACACCACAGCCTCGCTGATGGAAATGAGTAAATTCATGGCTGAATAGACTTAATTCTTACATGGCCTTTCAAAACAAATGACAGATTCGTTAAAATTGTGTATTTTGCTCACCAAGGCAGAATTTATTTGATCCAGAATACAGTAAAAACTGTAATATTGTGAAAAGGTGTTACCATTTAAAATAACTGTTTTATTTGAATGTATTTTAAAATGCAATTTATTCCTGTGATGGCAAAGCTGAATTTTCAGCATCATTACTTGATCCTCGTCACATGATCCTTCAGAAATCATTCTAATATGCTGATTTGATGCTCAAGAAACATTTCTTATTATTATCGATGTTAAACAGCTGTGTCGCTTAATACTTAAATGGAAACCGTGTCTCCAGAATTTTTAAGAATAGAAAGTTAAAAAGAACCACATTTATTTAAACAACATTATCTTTTATAACATTGTAAACATCTTTTAGCTCATTTTTGATCAATTTGATGAATCCTTGGCGAATAAATTTCTTTCTTTCAAAAGAAAACAACCTCAACAGACCCCAAACATTTCAACCATACACTGTGTGCAGAATTATTAGGCAAGCTGATTTTCTGATCATATTTTTTTTCCAAGCACATTTTACCAATTCCAATCCACATCAATCTTAATAACTACTATTAATATTGTTTTTAATCATTTATAAGTGATATATAATTGTTCATGAAGGCTGGAAATGAAAAATGCCTTATATTCAGGTGTGCAGAATTATTAGGCAGGTTTGCTTTTACAGGCAAAATGAGCCAAAAAAAGAGATTTAACTCAGACTGAAAAGTCAAAAATTATTAAATACTCATGAGAAGGACGCAATACTAATGCAATACTAGAAATTGCAAAGTTAAAGCATGACCAAGGGAAAGCAAAATGCTCATGGGGTCAGCGGGGTCATACAAAATCAGGTGGAAAAGAAAAGACACATGTTAACTGCAAAAGATTGAAGAATTAAGGTGAAGAATTAAGTGTGAAACCATCAGGAACCCTTTAGTCTCCAGCGCCACCATTTTCCAGAACTGCAACCTACCTGGAGTCTCCAGAAGTGCAAGGTGTCTCAGAGACTTAGTTAGGTTAGCTAAAGAATCCTAAAAAATGACCCGCTCTTAATAAGAATCACAAGCTGAAGTGTTATAAAATACATGAAGACTGGGTTTTTATAGGCCTTATAGACAGACAGATTGAGAGTGACTCCTGAAGGACCAGCACCACATCCTCTTTTACCACTGTTTGAAGAATTTATCTTCCAGAATCTGGCAGTAAGTTTTGGAAGATCATTTTTAGTCCATCTCTGCAAGACGGACATTTCAGGATAAGAGAGGGACTAAAAGTGAACTCCCACACCTTACTGCCAGATTCTGGAAGATAAATTCTTCAAACAGTGGTACAAGAGGATGTGGTGCTGGTCCTTCAAGAGTCACTCTCAATCTGTCTGTCTATAAGGCCTATAAAAACCCATAAAAATCTTTGTGTATTTCACAACATTTCAGCTTGTGATTATTATTAAGAGCGGGTCATTTTTTAGGATTCTTTAGCTAACCTAAGTCTCTGAGATCCTGACACCTTGCACTTCTGGAGACTCCAGGTAGGTTGCAGTTCTGGAAAATGGTGGCGCTGGAGACTAAAAGGTTCCTGATGGTTTCACACTTAACTCTTCACCTTAATTCTTAACTCTTTTGCAGTTAACATGTGTCTTTTCTTTTCCACCTGTTTTTGTATGACCCCGCTGACCTAATGAGCATTTTGCTGTCCATTGGTCATGCTTTAACTTTGCAATTTCTAGTATTGCATTAGTATTGCGTCCTTCTTGTGAGTATTTAATCATTTTTGACTTTTCAGTCTAAGTTAAATCTCTTTTTTGGCTCATTTTGCCTGTAAAAGCAAACCTGCCTAATAATTCTGCACACCTGAATATAAGACATTTTTCATTTTCAGCCTTCATGAACAATTATATATCACTTATAAATGATTAAAAACATTATTAATAGTAGTTATTAAGATTGATGTGGATTGAAATTGGTAAAATGTGTTTGGAAAAAAAATATGATCAGAAAGTTAGCTTGCCTAATAATTCTGCACACAGTGTACTGTATAACATCTCCATTTTGAACATTTTAATTTTTATTTTACATAGAGTTTTTTGGTAACAATTTACATATATGTTCAAGGGAATGTAAAAATATATATTTCAATAGCCCTTTTTCCTTCACTCGTTCATTTTATATGGTCCTGCGGTGTGACAAGTTATGAAAGTATAAAACTACCATGCAATCTATTTATGTTGGGTCATAAAAACTGCACATGCTAACAATTATATAATAAGTTTTAAGATGTAGTTTTAATGATTTATAGCATGTCACGTTGTAGGATACTGCTACCTGAAATGGCTTGAAATTTCTTGTTCATAATTGAGATGAAAAAGTATTTAAATATCACCCTGGCTTGTAAGCACTGCTGGGATTTTATGTAAACATTAAACATTCATCTGGCTTTTTATCTTCATTTAGGTCCTGTTCCTGACTGAATTACAGTCAGAAGGTAGATGTCAGCAGAAAAGCCTTTTCGTTTTCACTTATAGTGAACATGAGATATTAGCATGCTAATGTGCATACTTTTCCTAAATATTTCATGATCGCATTTTCAGCCGGGTGTCAGCCTAGAACTTTCCTAAAGAGTGAGATTTAGTCCATATGACATAATGAAGCCAGAAAGATGAATTTGGGATCGATATAGCACCTAAATTGGGCCCAAAAGACTCTAGTCTGCTCTGATTTGTGTGTTTGTTGTTCTGTGAATGTATGGGCCACACTTAACGTGTCACTGGAGATATATAATTCAGCCACCCAGGATGACAGAACACACACAGGCAACAAAACCTCAACACGGAGGGACACACACAGACCTCCGCCTCAACCCCCACACAGCACTAGACATTTACCCATCACATCCAGTTATAAGATGCAGCCAGACAACAGCTGGTGCTCCTGGATCTCTGGGAAATGTTCAGCCACATTTCTGCATTATTTACTGGGTCTCATCTTGAGGCCAGTTCTGGGAATAAACATCCAACTGTACTTTCTGGGAAGTCACTTTTCTGTTTTCTTGGTCAAATACCTCAGTGTTTTCTTCAGGACAGGAAGCATGTCTTTTCAGTGGGCATTTCACACTATCTGACCCATATTTAATGACTTTGACTGAAGTGAAATGCCCTCTTGCTGTTGAATGTGTTTTTTCCAGGCTCATATGAACTTGTGGTACCTTATAATAGTTTAATAGTCTCTGATCACACCTGACAGGGGCTGTTAGCCAGGTATTTCTAAAGCAGGTGCGAATGAGCAAATGTTTTTTCAGCATGATGAGATAGCGATAGTGTCCCAGCAGATAAATGCCTTTGATTTAACCTCTGGCTTCACCCCGTGGATGAGTGAAAGAAATCCAATTGTCTCCTCATAGAGATCAAAGCTGGCTTGTGCCTGTCATTCTCCTTGCTGCTCAGACTTGTCAAACAAAAGGCAGATAATTTTGTGGACGGAGCTGAGCATTAAGATGTAATGAAGAGATTAAATGTGGTGACTGATGAGTGAAATGTTCCTAATTAAACTTCATCAGTCGACTTAACAAATGCCAGCACAACAGGCGAGGAAGGTGTAAACTTTTAGAAAAGGTTCTATATAGATCCTTAAAGGGTTCTTTCAGGCACTTCATATATAGAACCTTTTAGGGGTTCCCATCATTTTATGGATTTATCCATCTTTTCCAAAGCATTAACAAAAAGCATTAACCCACAGTAACCCTTACCGCCAAAATAATTTAACATGCATAGTTAATCATTGTAAATCTTGTTTTAATTTATTTTTAAATTTTAAAATTAAATTAAATCATTTAAAAATTTAAATAACCTGTTAAACATGAAAGTATTCTGCAATAATTTAAAGGATTAGTTCACTTTCAAATGAAAATTACCCCAGGCTTTACTCACCCTCAAGCCATATGACTGACTTCTTTCTGATGAACACAATTGGAGAAATATTAATAAATATCCTTATGCATTCAAGCTTTATAATGGCAGTAAGAGTTACCAAACGAGTATGAGCTGAAGAAAGTGCTTCCATCCACATTCAGCCATCATAAACATACTCCATAGGGGGGTTAATAAAGGCCTTCTGAAGCGAAGCAATGCGTGTGTGTAGTAAAAAAAAAAAAAACATATTTAAAGTACAGGTTGTAGGACCTGCCACTAGAGGACGCACTACCAAAACAATAACAATCGCGTGGTTTGATGACGCTAAGAAGGTGCGTGGAATGATGGGATTTGTTGTCTTCTACCTAACCGCTGACGGCCATCAATCAGACGGAAAGATAAATCATGGATTTAACGGATGAGGTAAAGTTTTATAAATGTTGTGTTTGATGTCATCGTTTTATTATATTGAATTAGACCCGAGTAATGGAAGATTTACAACGAAATTTTTAACACAATAATTGGGCATACATAGCAAACTCGAGTTCAACGATTTGCGCGAGTAGATTACATACAAAGTCAATGCAAAGACGCGATCAGACTATGGATCAGACGCATCCTCGCGTGGGTCTAGAGACGCAATGCCCCGCGTTTGGTATGCCCCATAATACTAATCGTGTTGATCGTTATAATGGCATACGTTTTCTGTAAAGATACGAATCAAAACAACTCACCTGTCGAGTAAAACACAAGCGAGATCGGCATCTCTTTCTAGGTGAAGTTTGTCGCGAAGCTCTCTCCATCTAGAAAATGCAACACCGATATCGATCCTCGCTCTTTCTCTCCTCTTGTTCCAAAACTCTTCTTGGGTCGTTTGGTTGGCCCGTACGCTTGCGTTTACGGGAGCTGTCCTTGTCGACAGAACCAGTGGCAGATGGTAAATAGTAATTATGTTCCATAAATAAGTAACACAATCCACCATAAAACGTGCAAGAAGCAAGCTAGTGGTTTGCTGGACGCTAGACACTACTTCCGCATTTGTCCACGACACTGTTGTCATGTGGTTTCTACGTCAGTAAAGGCGGTAACAAAGGGTGACTGATGTCATTGACAGGCGACTGCACTGCCCCGTGTCACTGTTTAGAATGGGAATTTTCTCATGATTTACAAGTAGTTGAAAACATTAGAGATATTGTTAGTAATCAGCTGGACAAAATATATAACACTAGCCTAGTGGTTTTTGGATATTTTACTGTGAATATCTTACAAATTGTACCTTTAACAAGTTATGAAGTGAAATATCTAGCTTCCGCCAGACCGCCTTCCGTCTTCAACTTGCGAAAAAAACAAAAACGGAAAGGCCTTTATTAACCCTCCGGAGCCGTGTGGAATGTTTTTGATGGATGGATGTAGATGGAGGAGACACTTTCTTCAGCTCATACTCGTCCGTCCGTCCGTCCATCCTTATAATTACTTTTTAATGACATAATTGTTCCTATTCCTTGTTTTAATTTAATTAATTTTAATATACTGCATATATTTAGCAAAATGTTCCTCTAGTGTTAATTTTTCTAGCTACTATTACTATTTATTTCAACATACCTGCTGATGTTCATTCATGTTAATTTCGTGGTGTAACTAGTAGTAAAGAGGAAGAGGTTCATGTGTGCTCTGTGCAGCTCCGCTTGAACTGAGGTGCTACATTAATCTGAGTGCAAAAATGGTATTTATTGTTTGAATTTAATTATGAAATTTGAAAGACTTATAACAAATCTTAATGCGATTTATTGGATAAATCGTGCTACAAATGTTTAGTGAAGTTTTGTTCACGCATCACTCAAACAGCATACACAACAGATTCTTGCGATTTTAAGAATCGATATTGTTTCATAAAAATGAGAATCGATTCAAACGAGAAATCCAATTTTTTTTTTTTTTTTATTCAGCCCTACTAAAATGTAATGTTTCTCACTTCGCTAGCTCAGAGTGTGAGCAATAATAATGCCTTAGCAAACACCACTGATAAATGAACCCATTTGAAAATATGCAGCAAACTGTTTCTTTTGAATTATGAATGCATTTTACTCCCCTTTTACATATTAGTGGAAAAACATCTTTTGTACTGGAAGATATCAATCCATATAACTGATGACACATGGAATTTGAAGACAGACGAACTCCATAATCAAATGCCTTGCGTTTCTCACTCAGTTAAACGTCTGGATGAAGTTTTGGATCAAATGTGAATTTTTCAAATATTTCTGGAACTGCTGAAATGATACAAATTTAAAGACCCATTTCAGCACATAAAACAACACAGTGTGTCTTATTGCAGATTTCTGATAGATTTTATGTCAAAATCAGAGTAGACAGCGCTCCGGAGGGAATGCACTATAATTTAAATGGGTTTAGTCCTTTTTTTATGGATGTAAACACGTAAACACACATAGATGCAGTTTAAGACATCATATGCATGCTTCTGATTCAAAGACTATTCTAAAACGTGGACGGCAATATTATCCTGCCTTGTACATTGTTTGGGCCAAATTCTAAGGCAGCATTGCATTTATAATTTGCAGGTGAAGTAATCCCAGAATGCATTGCAACAAGAGCAGAAAAAACATCCAGGATGTCAGATAAGTCAAAAGAAATGTTGATTATAACCCTGTTGGGAACATGTTAGCTGGTCTCCAGCTTACCTTGAGCTGGAATGGCCAGCTGGTAGCTGGTTTGTTGCTGCATGGTCCAAGATGATCTACCTTCAGAGAACAACTTTTAGTTTAATACACGTGTTGATAGCGCAGGTGAGACCTGAACATCTCACGTTGCTATCTGTGTTTAAACTAATCTCAATTTAAACCTTGCCAATATTCATCCGTAAGACGCGAAAGAGAACTCGCACACAGAAGTAGGAGGAGATTTGTGTCCACGCTCATCCGAAGCGCGTACATGGAGAGCCGCGTCACAGCGCGCAAATAGTCTCGTGCAAATTCTTTGTCTTGCACCTAAACAAACAAATTCACACAAAAATTATGTCAACATGCCCATCTTAGCGAGTATCCTAACAAACATAGTAGATTATGTCTTAGAAGAAAAACGAGACAGACAACGCATGTGAATCAGTATCCGTGTACTGGATCTTTGAATTAAGTCTTAAAGGGACAGCAGTATAATATTCCTGCTCTCTGTGTTAATCAAACGACAAAGGACAGAGAAATCACTCTTGACTGAATAGCTTTTGTAACTTCAATAATGTTTTATCTTTATTTAACTATTCAAATAAGTTCATATGCAGTTATTTTATATTTGATTACTTTATTCAATTTCTGTACCTGAAAGCTGTTAGATACCTGAAAAAACCTGTAAAACCTTCCAATATGTGTGTGTATATATATATATATATATATATATATATACACACACACACACACACACACACACACACACATATATACATATATATATATACTCCAAACTCGCTCATCCATGTCTTTATGGACCTTGCTTTGTGCACTGGTGCGCAGTCATGTTGGAACAGGAATGGGCCATCCCCAAACTGGGAGCATGAAATTGCCCAAAAAAAAGTCTTGGTATGCTGAAGCATTAAGAGTTCCTTTCACTGGAACTAAGAGGCCAAGCCCAACCCCTGAAAAACAATCTCCACCAAACTTTACACTTGGCACAATACAGTCAGGCAAGTACCGTTCTCCTGGCAGCCGCCAAACCCAGACTCGTCCATCGGATTGCCAGACAGAGAAGTGTGATTTGTCACACCAGATCTGCACTGCTCGAGTGTCCGGTGGCGGTGTGCTTTACACCACTGCATCCAACGCTTTGCATTGCACTTTTGTGATGTAAGGCTTGGATGCAGCTGCTTGGCCATGGAAACCCATTCCATGAAGCTCTCTACACACTGTTCTTGAGCTAATCTGAAGGCCACATGAAGGTTGGAGGGCTGGAGGTCTGTAGCTATTGGCTCTGCAGAAAGTTGGCGACTTCTGTGTGTGTGAGTGTGTGTGTGTGTGTGTGTGTGCGTGTATATATATATATATATATATATATATATATATATATATATATATATATATATATATATATATATATATATATATATATATATATATATACACGCAAACACACACACACAGGAGATATATATATGTGTGTGTGTGTGTTTGTGTATATATAATTCTCATTTTAACTTTAGTTCTAGTAATTTTATGTGCTTCAATTTATTTATTTATTTTTTAAAATATATATTTCTCTTTAGCTTTATTTTTTCATTTCTGTTTGAGTTTGTTTTTTTAATACTTTAACTTAAGATGTATTCATTTCAGTTAGTTGCCAAGGTAATATTTCAAATTTTCCTTTTTTCATGTAATATTTAGATATTATTTCAGATTTTTTTAATAGTTTAAGGTTTTGTTAACAATAATAACACTGCTAAAATCAGCGTATTCCAAAGCATATCTCAAGGTTTATTTTTCAGCAAGGAATTATATTTCTTACAGTTCAATTTATTTACAAATATAATTATAAGAGTGGTTATGAAACTATTTAATTTTTCATATCCTCTTTGATAAGGAAAAAAGTCATTTTATTTATTTTTTATCCTCTTCCTCAGAGAGAGAAAAAACATGTTTCATCTTCAAGACTGGTACGTCGCTCCTTGTACTATTGTGATATTGAAGTTTTGTGGGTGATCTGTGGACTTTGTTTTGCTCTATTTTAGGTCATTGTCCTGTGTTTTCAGTTATGCTGGGTACACTCTAAATAATTTTTAAAATCTTATAAGATTTTCAAAATGTGAGACCACAAACATGAGGACAAAAAAATCCTAGATTTAACCGTTTTGCTCCTATAGTCTGTGATGTGCCATGATGTGACAAAGACAGCACACCACACACAAAACAGATTTTCAACGTCCCGACAAAATCTCACGAGAGAATAAACATGGCGGACGATTGGCAGAAAGAAATTGCGATGATAGTGTTTGGATGTGATAGTGATTTTGACAGAAAATTCACTGAAAAAAAGAAAAGGGTTTGGGTGAAGTTGTGGAGACGGCGAGAACATGGTCTTTACTTTGTGCTGCCATGACTGCATTTATTATGCTTCTGTCTTTTGTCAGCTTGCTTTCTGATTGGATATTGTTTCATTTCTCATGATTATCTCCAGAGCGTGCGCACGTGTATCCTCGGGGTTCCCCCTACACATCAGGATTTCAACATGTTGAATATTTATGATTCGCGATCGGGGCTGCTCCAAGTAGATTCAGTCACTCTTAACACACCTCACACCACAGGAAAATCTGATTAGATAATCTGTAGAACCATCAAGATAATCGGGACTTTACCTAGGATTGTCGGAAGGGGAGAAATCTTATCTAGATTCTAATACTCGCCCACTGATCTGTATTTAGATCTGCATTATATAGATCAGTGATCTCGTCATTATGATGTTATCTAGCGACTAGTTTTAGCTACTTTCAATTGAAAACAGTTGGCATCACTGATCTGCTGCAGGATTTATGTCCGTTCATGCAGTAGCAGCATATCTCACATGCTCACAGCAGTGTCTATGTATCTATTAGCAGTATCAAGTCCATACTTGCTCTGCAGCAGCAAACGTAGCGTAGCAGATATAGTCTGCCACGTTAACATTAATATTACCATATTCAATAACATGCTAAAATGATTTCAAGAGTTGTCATGATTGAACTGTAGTTGGGTAATGCAAACCTTTGATTCATCGGAACAATTCAGATCAAGATATTTCAAAATGCAAAGTCATTTTTTACTACATCGTGAAACTTAACCATTCCCCCACCCCTTAATGAGGACAGTTTCCTGTCATACAATTGTATCTATTCTCATCACTGCATAACACAATTTCTCTTCATTACTTCTGCTTAGCATCATACCTCAGACAGCATCTATGGCAGGCCTGTGTAGGCAGCTCACTAGGTTTTGGAACGGAGCTACTGTGTGAAATTAAGTTGAATTTTGTGGGTTTTCTAATGCTGGGATGGGCTCTTAAAGCACTAAATGTTGCCCTGCTCTTGGCCAAGCCAAAACAAATGTGAAAGCGTGCTAATTCACAACAGGCCTGGCAGGAGCGGACCCCGGGAGTTCTTCATTTGTTCTGTTTAGTCTGGCAGCCACTCCAGACGCAGAATATTGTTTTATTATTTCGGTAAACAATGGGCAGATTGTTGAAGGGAATAAAGAGGCCAACACAACCGTAGGCCATGCACCAGACTCACCTGAGGACAGCAGGTGGGTCAGCGCATATGTTAGAGCCTTGGTGAATAAATCTTGGATGGATGCAGCGGCTCCAGAAAGTATTTGAACGCTTAAGACACAGTATAATGTTTGAATTTCATTGCATTAACTTTTAAACGATGATCACAAGATGTTTTTTTTGTGAATGTATGAAGTCTCACAGCTGTTTGGAATAACCACGGGTGAAGGCCAACACAGTGACTATGAAAATTATGCACTAATGTTTGAATACTTTTTGTTTTCATTTTCAATCTGTTATTTTATTTAAAACCTAACAAACATGCTTTTTGTGACATGTTTTGCCTGGAAAGTGCACTTTTTTTCTTTCTTCTTTTAAAAAAAGGCTTTAATATTTACGTAATACAATGATATGCACACATTTTGAAGTCTGGCTGAAGTGTCTAAATGTTTTTTTGTGGCCATGTAAATCTCACAATATCCTGCTTGAGGAAAATGTCTCCTAGTTTTAATATTCATGCTTACACATAAAAAGAAGAAAGTGTTTTGTTTTATGGTACATGACAGGAAAAATGAATAAGTGTGTTTGTGTGTGTGGATGCATCAGACAGGGACACCGGCATGGATCAAACCAGCAGTCGGCTGTCGTCCCAGCAGGAGCTCAGCTGTCTGTCTGTCTGCCTCCTGGATGCCACATGAGGGTCTCGTATCTCAGACGCCCCTCCAGAATGACATTCCACCATGACGTCTGCACAGTGTGGAGGGTGAGTTACAAGGGATGATGAGTAATAATGACTTCCAGTATAATAACCAGTGTGCTTACACCTTTAAGATAGAAAAATTAACATCAGTTGTTTGAAGTGAGACTAAATGAGTGCAAATGTAGTGCTTTCCTGTAGCTCAGTGGTTAGAGCATGGCACTAGCAATGCCAAGGTCATGGGTTCGATCCCAGGGATTGCACATACTCAGATACAAATGTATAGTATAATGCAATGTAAGTCGCTTTGGATAAAAGCGTCTGCCAAATGCATAAATGTAAATGTAAAATGTAAATGTAAATGGTAAATCACCTGCTTTTTAAAGGTCCCGTTCTTCGTTTCAAACTTTAGTTAGTGTGTAATGTTGTTGTTAGAGTATAAATAAAATCTGTAAAATTTTAAAGCTCAAAGTTCAATGCCAAGCGAGATATTTAATTTAACAGAAGTCGCCTACATCGAACGGCCAGTTTGGACTACATCCCTCTACTTCCTTCTTTAATGACGTCACTAAAACAGTTTTTTGACTAACCTCTGCCCACAGGAATACACAAGAGTTGCGTTTGTAGAGTGTGTTTGTCGCCATGTCGTCGAAACGCTGTTATTTTCATCCTGCAGTCCAATCACCGGGTCTGATTCCGGCTCAAATTGATAGGGTAAAATTAAAGACATGTTTACAATAACACTGAGCGCGTGCATCTCCACGTTATGGTAAGAGGCGTGACCTTTCCGGGCACGGTGCGCTCAGAGCTGTCGAATCACAACACAGGAACCGCTGGCACAATCAGAACTCGTTACGTATTTGTGAAGGAGGGACTTCATAGAACAAGGAAGTCATCAGCCCGTTTTTATGACAGTGGAAACAGCGGTATACAGATAAGTAAATTATGTGAAAAATACTGTGTTTTTTTTAGCCTGACTTCGTCATACTCATATTCTAGGCAGAATGTGAGTCTGATACTGCTCCATTGCACTTGAATTATGGGGCGTGTCTTAACCGAACCAGTAAAAAAAAAAAAACTCTGCACTCAATTGGATAGACCTACAAGTCAAGTCAAGTCAAATTTATTTATATAGCGCTTTTACAATTGGTAATTGTTTCAAAGCAGCTTTACATATTAGAAGCACAGAAAAAAGGGAAGTGGTTAAAAATAAGCTGTACAAACAAGCGTGGTAATATGTAACATATACAAGATGGTGCTACATTAAGCCAATGTCGGCTGACTCCCAGGGGTGGAAAAAACCCCCTAGGAGAAAAACCCAGCGTGCTAACACTGGGAAAAAAAGTCCTAGGAGGGAAAAAACCCCTTGGAAGATATATATAATATATGTAAATGGATATGGAGATCAAAATCTGAATTATACATTTTTATTATAGAGATTAAAAATAGATTATATATAAATATATGTAAGCGGATACGGGGATTAAAAATCTGAATTATAGATGCAGCCAGAACTGGATCTGTAGGCCCATTGTCTCCTGGGCTACGTTGTAGTCATGTCCAGACACAGGTTCTCCATCTGATCTGGATACGGCCTGGATCCAGCACCCGGCAAACCTCAGGATAAGCAGAGAGACAGATATTAGCGTAGATGCCATTCTTATTCTGATGTACAGGTATATCTAGTGTTATAGGAAATGTTCTCGGTTCCGGCCGACCTAATTATTGCAGCGTAACAATCCTTTAACGGATTTGAAAAATGTTAATGTATTGATAATGTGTTATGTGTATGCAAGAGCATAGATATGTGTTTTTAGTCTAGATTTAAACTGACAGAGTGTGTCTGCTTCCCGAACAATGCTAGGAAGATTGTTCCAGAGTTTAGGTGCTAAATAGGAAAAGGATCTGCCGCCTTCAGTTGATTTTGATATTCTGGGTATTATCAACTGGCCTGAATTCTGAGATCGCAATAAACGTGAAGGACTATAATGCATTAAGAGCTCACTTAGGTACTGGGGAGCTAAACCATTTAGAGCTTTATAAGTAAGTAGCAAGATTTTAAAATCTATACGATGTTTAATAGGGAGCCAATGTAATGTTGACAGAACTGGGCTAATATGGTCATACTTTCTGGTTCTACAACCTACAACCAATCAGAGCAACGCAGTAAGTGACGTATGTTGAACTTGTACTTAAACTTTTGCCGAATCCCGTTGGAAGGACGGCAAACACATCTTTCCCATCGACAAATGCCTTGATTGCGGTTCTTGGTTCGTCTTTTAAAATTAATGCGCTGTCGATTTCTTTTATTACAGACGTGATAGCGGAATCTAAACATCTTACTTCTCCAGCTGCAGTCATCTTTGGTGAAAACCAATTCAACCCAAGCGCTCTTTGATGACGTGGGTGGTTACGTAACCGCAGATAGCCTGTCCATCATTGAATTAAAGCCTGCCCTGGCAATTTGATTGGCTCGGCCTTCTGGGAGCCGAGCATAATTACTCCACAATGGATCGAGTCCAGACCGAACTTCCCGTCCAAAAAATGTTGTGGGCGGGGTTCGGGCTGGCACCCAGGCTAGTGTTTTTTTACACGCGAAACATGAACACATGTTATATTGCACACTATAAACACAATCAAAGCTTCAAAAAAACACGAAAAACGGGACCTTTAAATGTTTCTCCAGGAAAATATACCCCAGTATAATAGTAATGTATCCTCTGATATCTTCAAATTTGCTAAGATCTGTGATCAAGTCAAAGATCTAAATTTCAAATCAAACATTCCTCATAAAAGACCAAATAATCTGAGATGTCATTTAAGTGATTTAATGTTAAAATACTAATGTACTTCAACTGCTAACATTTTCTTTGTACCTTAAAATGTACTGAAAACCACCATAATAATACAGGTGGTAAATTTGAATGCCACATGATGAATCAGAGGTTATTGTTAAGACACCTGTCTTTAAAACATGACCAGTATTGCATATAGTGCACAGGGTCAGAGTAACACACATGGCACTAAAATAATGTAATACACATGCCCCGGGTTTCACAGACAAGGCTTAAGCAAATCTCAGACTAAAATGCATGTTTGAGCTGTTTTAACTGAAAGCAACTTGTACTGACATATCTTAAAATATGCCAGTGCCATTGTTTTGTCTCAAGATGCACACCAGTAATGTTTTTTTTTTTTTCAAGGGTACATTTATAAAAGCTACTTAAAGGTGCTAAAGAGGATCTTTTCGTCGACTGAGAAACCAAAGACTGTTGGTGAGTTTTTGAAATGAGTGCATGCGTAAGAACAACCCCCTCCTTCACAGCTCATTTCGAGGGAACGCCTCCCAAAACTCATGCACGAGTATTGGAACACGAGTGTTTACCACCGGCTGTGTCGTGTTAGTGGATTCATTATGTCGGACTCACCGCAGGTAACTCATAATCTGCAGTTGTTACTCCTGTCTCCTGACAAAGACATTGCATGCGGCGCCTGTGGAGTGTGGAAAGTTACTGGAGCGCGCAGCCGCGCACGTCTCTCACATGGATCGTCACGGCAGTGATTGACAAGCCAGAGGGCCAATCGTTTACGCGATGATCGCGTAAACGATTGGCTGATGTTTTTAAGACCCTACCTCGTGCACAGATGATGTATATTAATATTATTCCTTTCAGTGCACCTAATAAACAGTCTTTTATCAGTTAGTAAAGACAGTTTCAAGTAATATTGCAAAAATGTATAAAACAAAACATCCTCTTTAGCACCTTTAAGTATCCTAATTGAACTAAGGCCTAAGCCTGTCCAGATTTATTGTCAAACCTAAAGAGCTGTCTGAGGGTTTATACAAGACGCTTACTGTACCTGCACCTCTTACACATGTAGTGTTGATTTAATTAAATATTAAATAAATAAATAAAATAGTGTGTGTGTGTGTGTGTGTGTGTGTGTATATATATATATATATATATATATATATATATATATATATATATATATATATATATATATATATATATATATATATATACGTATGTATGTGCGTATACATTCTACATTCCTCTGTGTCCCATTGAAAAATAAAGCAGTGAGTTTGGAAAAACATGATGGTAATAACTAATAAAGTAGCATTTTTAGTGATTTTCTGTAAATGTTACACTGTACAGACAAAGTTGGCATTAATATCTTCTTTGTCTTCCTAAAGTCTCAAACTGTGCTAAATTCTGCCAAGATACTTAAGTCAAAGATCTTTATTTGATCTCAAACTTTTCTCATCAAATTCTTCCAAGACCAGATAATCTGAGCTATTCTGTGCACATGGATTTTTTTTATATCTCTATATCCTTACTACATGCCAGCAGTAGGGCCAGAGAGAAGAGATGTCACAGCAAGAGGATGGGGAAGTTATTTTAATTAAAGACTACAAAACACTATAATAAATTCTACAGTATATGAAATAAATAAGAACAAATTGTCCATTTTGATTTTATGGTGACTTGATGAAATGAAACAACTCCATTAGGCCTAATTTTCCTCTGGGAACACATCTTTCCCAGGTCGCTCAAGAATACACCTGAGGCTCTGTGCGGTTTACTGTTCACTCACAACAAAAGTCGATTTAATTGTTTGTTTTGATAGGATAGTTCAGATAGCTGTGGTATGAAAGGGTTTAATTAGCGATGCCAGTTCTCTCTTTACGCAACAGCTTTCGTTTACCTCCTCTGACCGTCACCCAGTGCGCGGCACAAAGATGAATGGAGCATATTGTTTATGAGCAGATCTACTGGGTGGAAGGAATGACACCCTTTCTGAGACTGTTTAGATAAGCTTGGTAAAAACACACTCGTGCCAGGTGATAAGCTGCTTTGAAGTCTCTAATGAGCACCGACTGAGAACAAGGCCCACTTCTTCTGTCGTACATTGTTTGTGTGCCGTACATTGATTTGCCGTGCACCTGTGCCAAAGAAATCAACCGTGAATCAATTATTCGGAGATATGTGAGAAGTTTGTGGCAACATTATCTCTAAAATCTACCATCATCTTTGTAATTTCAGCAGCTCTGTATGAAGGCGACCATGTTTCGCTGTGAGAGAGAGGTGATGCAATTCTGTTTTGCTCTCCAACGCTTGTGAAAAATGTATGCTGCGTATATGAATGAGATAATTGTCATCATGCAGACGTTGAATGTGATGTCGTTGTTGGCAGTCAGATCTCTGCTTCAGCTCTGTGCTGTTCTGCCGTATTTGGGAGCAGATCCCTCCCCCCCCTACGCCATCACCACAAACACACACACATGCCTGTGGCCAGCAGAGGTTTGTGGTCAGCCCAATAACGAGCGGTTCAGCGTAAACACAGTTTCTAGACTGCCCCAAACCCCAGAACCCTCTGCTGCTGACATATTGCTCGCAAAGCTGTCACTGGCAGTGTGTGTGCGTGTGTGTTTGTGTTCATACAAAACACTAGACTTACTAATGGACATATGAAAATATTTAAAACACACAATGTTGAGCAAAAACAGATTTCTTCAAATGCCAGTTTTGTTTGTTCATTTATTTATTTAAATAAATAAAACATAATAATAATAATAATAAATGGGCCAAGCCAAAAATGGCAAACATATTTAGTGGTCTTTGAATGGTCTTAAACATTTTAATCACAAATCACTGGTTAGGAAATTGGCCAGAACTGCACAACTACTGTTGATAAAGATAAACTTAGCATGGAATAGCCTTCCCCAACTTACAGACAGCTTTTTAGAGGAAGAAGAGTCAGTGTTATTCCACTCAATGTTAAAGGCTTCAAACAGTTCATGAGTAGTTGGAAAATGTTTCCCAGTTTGTTTGAGTTTAGTGTGAGACCAAATATTCACTATAAGGTTGAAATCTGGACTCTGACCAGGCCAAAACATGAGCCTGATGGACTTGTTCTCAAGCCACTTCTTGGTTGACTTTACAGTTTGGACAGGAGCATTGTCTTGTTGAAAAATAACATCTGATCATTCTCCTTTAGATAACAATTTTTTCATTTGTGGGAAGCAAACCATTCTGCAATATTCTCCTGTACTCCAAAGCATTAAATAACTTTTCACAGTGAAGTAACTCACCAATACCAGCATCTGAAAAGGCTCCACACGCAATGAATCCTCTTCCTCCATTCTCCACTGTAGTAGAGATGCATTTATTATTATATTTCTGATCAGATTTTCAAAGACACCGCTCTGGAGCATCACCATGCCACTTGTGTTCCATAACCACTCTGAATCCAACTTCCTATGTCCTGCCAAAAAGTGAATTCTGTCTTTGATATTTTTCTGAAACAGTAGTGGCTTTTCAAGTAGTGCGTTTACTTAAATTTTGCTAATTTCCTGACCAATAATTTGTGGTTAAGACAGTTAAAATCTTAGTGTCTAGACATATTTTTTCCCCCCCGGGAGTCGGTGTGTGTGTACACACACACACACACACACACACACACACACACACACACACACACACACACACACACACACACACACACAAACACACAAACACATATATAATATAGTATTTTATTTTTATTTATTTTATTATTTAAATAAACTCTAAATGGCCCAGAGAGAGTGAGATAAAGGATTAAAAAAATAATTAATTAAATAAATATTACTTGACATTCTACATTCTTCTATGTTTTATAAAAAAAATAAATAAAAAAAGGTGATGGCGAATAAATAATAAATTAATAATTTTTGGGTGAACTGTCCCTTTAAAAGGAGCGCATCAAAACAGTAAAAATATATATTAAACACAAATGACACACAAAGATATTCACACATGCGCACACACAATTGGCAAGCTGTACTGCAGTGTAACAAAATGCTTTTCTGTGGTTTTGTTTGGACTTGTTTCTGAGTAATTTGCTCATTTGGCTGAGATAGGAGGTGAGTAACTTTGACAGTTACTCAGAAGAACAGCTCAGAAAACCAAAACTACACATTGAGAGACTGGACATGATTTTTGTGTGTGTGTGTGTGTGTGTGTGTGTGTGTGTGTGTGTGTGTGTGTGTGTGTGTGTGTGTGTGTGTGTGTGTGTGTGTGTGTGTGTGTGTGTGTGTGTGTGGAGGCTGTCTCCTCCTCTAGTCTCCACGCGCACAGTTAAAATAGTCAGTTTTCGTGAGCCCTCGAATCTGTGACGCCTGACATCATTAAACAGATCTGCCTGTCTGTAATTTTCAGCCACAGTGTCTGTCACCAGAGAGAGACAGACTGAAGGAGAGCGAGACATGAGGGTCAAGGGACAGAGAGAAAGGTTACTTTTTGCCGTAAGAGCCTGAATGAGTGGAAAATTCACTCTTTTATTACCCTACCAATGAAGAGTCTTGTTCTGACATTTGCCAGCTGCTGCAGAGATGTGAGCAGCCCTGATCTTGTGATTTGATTTGTGAAAAGCAGGCCCAAAATAACACTTACAGTATGACACACTTAAAAATGAATGTAACAACATTATGTAACAAAATATAAAACTTTTTGCATATGCAAGCGAATGATTTTTCTTTTCTTGGCAGTTAGTTCTCTCAGAAATGTCACCCTCGTGACTTTTTCTCTTAAAACAAAAGAAGGAATTTGGAGGGATGTAGTTTGTTGCTCTTTTCTGTGCAATTACAGTAAAGGACAATTAAAAGGACATAACATTAGGCATTATTTTTATTCCAGGTCTTCTGAATTTATACAGTATCCTTGTCTGAGGAACAGACTGAAATTTAAGTTATTTACTAATCTTAACATCTATTCCATCTCTCTGGTAGTTTATTAGAGGATAAGCAATGTCTTATTAATTAACAAATAGCTTCTTTTCAATGTTTTCTCATGAATCAAACTGATCTGACTCCCATGTTCATCTCACGGACTCAGTAATTCTGTTGCCACATTTAAAGGGTTAGTTCACCCAAAAATGAAATTTCTGTCATTAATTATTGTAATTACCCTCATTTCGTTCCAAACACGCAAGACCTTCGCTCATCTTCGGAACATAAATTAAGATTTTTTGATGAAATCTGAGAGCTTTCTGATCCCCCACAGACAGCAACGCAATTACCACTTTTAAGGCCCAGAAAGGTAGTAAAGACATAAAATAGTCAATGTGACTAGCGTCGAGAATACTTATGCAAAAAACAAAACAAATGACTTTATTCAACAATTTCTTCTCTTCCGTGTCATCCTCCGTTGCACGAGCCGGCCAATACTGAGGCGGTGTTTTGACATATAACCTGGAAGCACTGCACTGTGTTTACAGCGTGCAAAGCGCCGGAATTTCTCCTTTTGGTGTTCTTCGGTATAAAAAAGTCAGTTTGGAATGACATGAGGGTGAGTAAATAATGACAGAATTGATTAATTTGGGTGAACTATCTCTTTAAGTGTTTCAGACATATAAAAACATTTCATCATGTCTTCAGTCATGATTATACCGTCCTAAATAGCTTCAGATCAATCAAATATATTGAACATGTGCAAAACATTAATGACATCAACTGCAGATCGCACAAATAAAGTTGCTTATGTGAATGCAGAACTCGCTCTGAACTGCACTATATGTTGTGTGCGTGCCAAACGGGCTACATAATAAAGTAATTAAAGAGTCAGATATCTCTATGATTAACCTGCAATTCAGGCCTGACTGCAGGACTAATTAGAAGTTAGCCAGACACACCAAAGCTTGTTGCAGCTGATCCTCTTGTACTTCCTCGGGATTCTTCACGTTTGATATATCCTCCTGTCGGCTTTGTACTTCCCTGCTGTTTGGGCCCATTCAGGCTTTCATGTGGTCAGGTGTTTTTCTGCAGACAGGGATATGGCTACACAAAGGATTACGGCTCTTCACCAGAGCTCTGAGCTTGTTTATTTGCCATGATAACTTCAGCTACAAGGTCACAAAGCTTTTAGAGTATAGTCTTATGTTAAGAGTAATGCTTTTTTTTGGGGGGGGGGGCTTATGGTCCAACTGACTGCACACTCCACATGCATGCACATGCAATTTTTTTTTTTTTTTTTTTTTGATTAAGACGTAATCATGCAGCACATATCAAAAACACATGCACTGAAATTTATGCAATTACAATGCAAGTCTGTACAGAAAGTGTACATCCGTTGCCCCAAGACTTCCAGTTTAAGTGCACTTTTTTGTTTTCTGGAATACAATTGAAATTATATTCTGCTGTAATCAACGATGAAGCAAACATGAACAACTTTTTTTACTTAAGCTAGCTGCATTAAATTAGGACACTTTGTCACATAAACTCTTACATTTATTAAATTAGGAAACTTTTTTTTTTTTTTTGCTACACACAATATATTGCATTTTTTGCTAAGTCAGGGTTTCTGGGTGATGCTGGAAGCGTAACCTGCTGAATAAAGCAAGCAGTGTATGACATTAGACTATAAAAACATCCCCCAAGTGGTTTCTTTAGTTTACAGTTGAGGCAGTATGAATTGTAAAAAGTCCATTGTTGTTCCATTTATATATTTTAATCAGACAAATATCTTTACAATTTGCTTAAAATAAAATAGTACTGACAACCATCTAAATCATAGGCTTGCACATTTACAATATCGATGTGTGTGAATCATAAAATGCTACTTTTACAGGATCCATATGCTCAGTGTTAAGTGCAATTTCTGACTACGTATTTACAATACAGTAATTTACTGCAAGAAGAATAAGAAGTTCCTTATAAAGGGAAACAAAAGCAATCTGCCTTTTGTGATGACCCAGGGAAAAAAGTCTTAAATAGCAGAGTGTACAACAGAAACATCTGTACGGTGCAGTTTCTCTGCATCCGTCCAGGAAATACGATCAGTCCTTTTAATGCCGCATCCTTCCGTGCAATCAGTTTTCCTCTGCCGCCGCTGCATGTGTGTCTGCATGCGTGCGCGTGCTGTGTGTGTGTGTGTGTGTGTGTGTGTGTGTGTGTGTTTGGAGCCGAGAGCGGTTCTGCGTGGTCAGCGCGGTTGGCAGGTGTGGAGGTTTCGGCTTTCAGCTCCGGGTTTCTCTCTCTGGCCTCGGCAGGTCAGGCCGGAGCCGCAGTCGCAGCGCTGGAAGATCTCCAGACCGTGAGCTCCTTTCCGGCGGTGGCGCGTGCACACCTGCCCCTCCGTCAGCACGGGCTTACAGATCCGTGACCAGAAGTGTCGGGCGCAGCACAGCCCTTCCAGACAGTCCGAAGACCTTAGACACGTCTCGCCCTCGCCACCTGACAGAGATGAGACTGATTATAAATCACACCAGCATTCACCTCCATCCTCCAGAGTCATGTGATAGCAGCATGTAGAAGTGGAGGTTGTGAAATCAGATCTAGTTGTAAAGTTGAGAACAAGACGAGAATTGAATGTTGAGACAAGAGGAGAAGCGAAGAGACTAGATTCAAAGAAAATGCTTAGCAAGGCAGATCAATGAAGGATTTTATTTCAGAAAAGATACAAGATGAGAAGACACCAGAACAGAATGGATGAGATGGAGACTGAAAAGAGACGAGATGATATGAAAAAGGTATTTGTAAGGCACATCCATGAACGAGAATTTACTTCAGAGATGAGGAGAGGCAAGATGAAAAGAGATGAGAAAGGAAAAAGTCAGATCAATAAAGGAGAATTTCATGAGAAGAGAAAAGGAAAGATGAGAAGAAACTAAAAGAGAAGGGAGGAACGGAGAATATGAGAAGAGGTGAAATGAGAAAAGAAGAAACGAGAGGAGAAGAGACTAGAAGAAAAGAGACAAGACAAGAAGAGAGAAGAGTAAATATGAAAAGAATAAAGGAGAGGAGACAGATTTGAGACCTTTCAGTGGCTGCTGTGGTTTTGGTAGGATGGTGGTTCTTTTAGGATGTGTGAAGTTCTGCCCACGTGTTACAGTCATACTCGGCTCATCCGTATTGCCAACCGGTTGAGCGGCGTCTACTGTCACAACTTCGGTATCAGCAGGTTGACACACACCTGAGAGAGAAACACGACATGAGAAAATTTAAACTTCATACAAGCTATATCGAATAAACCAGTGAAAACCTAGTCCTTGGTTTGTACCGTTGATGCATCGGTTTCCAGCGCAGCACATCCCGTCACGAGCGCAGCGCTTTCTCCGCCTGCGGCACGAGAGACAAACTCCCCGAGAGCCGTTACAAAACTCACCGGGCCTGCACTCAGCATCAGCGGCGCAGTACGGCGACTGTGGAAGAGTAAATCATAATGATAAACTTAATTTAAATCGCTCATTTAAAGCACACATATGCAATAAATCTCCAAAAGAATTTAAAAATAATCTCAAAGGCACAACGTCTAAATGTAAACTGAGTCCTGTTAAATCCTCTGTGTGTTTCAGCATCCTGTGGACACGTACCGCCGGTGCGTCGCTGTCTGCGGTGCCGGTTACGCGCGGGCTCGCGCTCACCGCGTCACTCGGACTGGATGCTGCGGGCAGATGCCTGATGGAGTTCTGTAACACAGGTCCGACTTGAGCATCTGCAGTGATTCCTCCCCAGACCGCGAGATAAACAGTCACAACGGTGAGTAGTGAGAGCATGTTCCTCATGTTCTTCTCTGCCAGTATGTTACGCATAATGTCCAAACTCCACAGCACTTCATGTGTTTCCAAGAGTTTTATACATGCGGGACTGTTTGTATATTCCCGCCCCTTTTAAATGACTGTATGAGTGCATCAAACACGCTCTCCACCTCCCCTCTCATCGCCTGCGCAGACGTGCTGTGTGAACTCATGTCTGCGCAGGCGATCGGAATAGTTCTGTTGAGGCGCGCAGCAGCAGCATTCCCGGCTCATGAATATTAATGAGCCATGCCGACGCTTCTTAATACCGATCATTGCGTAACCTAATGAATATTCAATAGCCACGCCATCATCGTAATAGGGATTGGTGAAATTTCGCTATGTCTTTCGCAATAGTTGTGTGCGTAATTACCGTCGCGCCCCCTCAGAAACAGACTGACAACTTAAAGTGCTTAAAGTGGAATTTAAGGTATATCATTATACACGACAGTACCTGTCAGCAGACCTCCGTTAACTAGGACTAGAGCTTAAACCTTATCATTTTTCTGTCAGCACATAAAAATAATATGCACGTTAATGTTTCACGCGTTTATATAACTTACAGCAATAAAAACAGATCTTCCTCTTCATTGAAACTAAGTGCATCTTCTGTGGGTAAAAATACGGGGTTCAACAGAGTTCAGGATTCACCAAGCTTACATCCAGCGCTTGTCTACATTAAGTGCATTAATAGCATAATTGTTATGATAATGGTTGAACTGTGATATGTCCAGAATGATTTAAAAGTCACATTGGTGACACACCTACAATGGTGTCAAATGCATTGTAGAAAACGCTTAACAATACTTTTCTGATCTACTTATTAAGATTAAAGATAAACATCTTCATGCTGTTCTTTTTTTCAGCTGTATGTTGATTTAATCGCTTCATTTCCGTCATTTAGTAATTAGATATTACAGAGATTAAACAGGAACATAAAAGTGTAACTCTGTTCAATTTCATATTTGTCATAGTTTCACAGAATTGACATTGGCTGCGAGTCGGTGTAAAGTTAAAATCGACTCTGTTCTTCAGAAGAATGTTGAGTGTTGCTGGCGTTTTTCTGAAATTAAATGGTGAACTGGTGCCCCCTACAGATCACGAAGCTTCATTGAGAAAATCATTAAATAAATATTTTAGGGGATTTGAAATGAGGTTCAGAATATTTAAAGACGGCTTCTCTGTATTTCAGCACTCTGCATGTGACTTTACAGCAGGGATATACATGGTACATGAATGAATAAGACTAGTGTATCAGTTCATCACCATAGGGGAAAAAACAATAACAAATAAAACAACAAAAAGTAGGATTCAGTCATTTTGTTGTTGCTGGTTTCAGTATGATTATTGCCTTGTAGCATTTTAGAGCATAGGTTAATTCATTAATGATGGAACAAATTAATCTGTGATGTTATTTCTGCTTTGGGGCTGAATGCATCTGCCTGACTACACAGTGAACTAATTTTTAATCTAATTTCTAATTCCTCCAGGGTAAGCAGATATAGCCTATAGTGATGCACCCATCATTTTCATGGCCTTTTTTTTTTTTTTTTTTTTTTTTTTACACAAGCAAATAGGCAGATTCCGATACCGGTTGCTTTTTTTTCTCTCTCTCTCTCTAAGCAAATTTTTTTGTTGTTTATTTGCTCTATAACGGGTAGATTGGCCTTAATAAATAAATATATATATATATATATATATATATATATATATATATATATATATATATATATATATATACATATATAGACACATACATATATAGACACATACACATACACACACCAATCAGGCATAACATTTTGTCCTCAAAGTTGATGTGTTAGAAGCAGGAAAAATGGACAAGTGGATCTGCTGCTAACAACTCGGTGCCAGATAGCACAGCACACCTTCAGGGGTCTAGTGGTTTCCAAGCCTTGACAGGTCAGGGCTGTTTTGGCAGCAAAAGCAGGACCAACGCAATATTAGTTGCCCTTTTGGTCCCCCTTTTTTGGGACAGAAATGTGTATTCTGACACCTTTCTATCAGAACCAGCATTAACTTCTTGAGCAATTTGAGCTACAGTAGCTCATCTGTTGGGTCGGACCACACGGGCCAGCCTTCGCTCCCCATGTGCATCAGTGAGCCTTGGCCGCCCATGACCCTGTCGCCAGTTCACCACTGTTCCTTCCTTGGATCACTTTTGATAGATACTGATCACTGCAGACCGGGAAAACCTTGCAAGAGCTGCAGTTTTGGAGATGCTCTGACCCAGTCGTCTAGCTATCACAATTTGGCCCTTGTCGAATTCACTCACATCCTTACACTTACCCTTTTTTCCTGCTTCTAACACATCAACTTTGAGGACAAAATGTTCACTTGTTGCCTAATATCGTGTGTTTGGAGCAAAAACCAACCGATTTCATCTAGTGCATCTCTAATAGCCTAAATGGCCTTTTCCGAGAGAAAACAGCAGATCATCATATACTCTGGTCCTTCCCATGTTCTTGCAACAAGGATGTGTTTAGAGAAGCAGGGGAAATAGGCGAATCTCATGAAACATGACAAGAACATGTTTTGATCATATTTAATTGCAAAAGAATATAAAAAAAAAAATTATAAATAAAGTATTTAGGACATTTAAAATTCTCTCGAGTTCTCATTACTGTAAAGCTGCTAATAATAATAATAATAATAATAACTAAATATTTAAATTGTAGAGAGTATTTGTTGTTCTTCCTTTATGCTGATTAAATATAAATAATTTTATTTTCTAACTAATGCAGTATATCTGTAAAACATTAAAGAGAATCTAAGTTAATGGAGAATAATTAGAATCACAATAATGCATATCCAGTAACATGGTTAGTTCTGAAAAAAATTCTTAATGGCCCTTAAAGGGAGGCTTTAATTTCTTATAATTATTCTTTTGATTTAGGGGTGAAATATAACCAGAAGACATATATCCAGAGTAACTTACATTATATCTTTATCAATCCAGAAACCTTTGGATTTCCAAACCTTTCGATTTCACAGTTTCTACAAAAACATTTCTTTGTATTAGCAATTTTGAAATCAGTTGTGCTGTCTTATGTTTCTTGAACAGCAAATCAGCATATTAGAATGATGGTAACAGTTTACAATTAATTAACATGAACTAATAATGAACTGCACTTATACAGCATTTATTAATCTTTGTTAATGTTAATTTCAACATTTATTAATACATTATTAAAATCTTAGGTTAGACATTAATGCATTGTGAACTAACATGAACAAACAATGAACTGTATTTTCATTAACTAACATTAACCAAGATTAGTAAATACAGTAACAAATGTATTGCTCATGGTTAGTTCATGTTAGTTAATACATGTTTAACTAATGAACCTTATTGAAAAGTGTTACCAGAATGATGTCTGAAGGATCATGTGACACTGAAGACTGGAGTAATTATGCTGAAAATTCAGCTTTGCCATTACAGATATAAGTTACATTTTAATATAATAAATTAGACAAGAATTATTTAAATGGTAATAATATTTAACAATGTTACTGTTTTTACTATATTTGTGTTCAAATAAATGCAGCCTCAGCGAGAATAAGACTTCTTTCAAAACATTAAAATAGCGCCATAACATTTTCAATTGTATTTTTTTTTTTTTTTTGTCAATGTGGACTATTATACTACTTTGTCATTTTGGAGCTTGACAGCAGTTCGCTTTTATAATATGGACAAGAGACGTGTGTTCCCACAGAAGAAAGAATGTCCTAGAAGTTTGTATGAGAGTGAATAAACGGGACAGAATTTCTATATCACAGAACAAACATTTCAGACGTATAAAAGACAGCTGAAGATCATGTGAGGATACAGGGAGTGTCTAAAACAGTCGCTTTATTGTGTAAAAAAAAAAACTAGACAGATGGACAGCAGCAGGCTGAAGGGATTGTATTCTGACATGCAGCATGAGGAGCGTCGCAGAATGCCATTGATTTAAGGCACTAACACTGTTCGTGATCTGACATGGCTGAATCTCTGGAGAAATCATGAGTATGTTGTACCTGCATTCGAATTAATCGGGTTTAAGAAATGGTCATAAAGGGCAAACCAATCCCAGGTCTGTTCCTGTTTTATTGACGCTCTGTTCCTATTTAAGATCTGGTTGTTCACAGTGGTCAGTACTTACCTCATCATTATTATAAATCTGAGACAATAAATACAGTACACCATCAATGGAGCTATGAATTTGAGGCACATCATTTCATGGGATAAAGTTTGAGAAAACCAGTACTGGGCTCAGAATATCATAACCTGTAATGGCCACCGGCACAACAATAAATTAACAGCAAAGAGAGGTGAGAAGATGTGTCTATAATGTCTGTATGTGTTTGAAGAGGGTGAAACTGAGTCTTACGATTGACGTATTATGATACACATGAGAGATAAACCGATACGTGTCGGGAACGCCAGCGTACGTGTGAGTTTTTCAGGGTAGTGATATTATGCTATTATTTACATGTGCTAAAACGAATGAGTATTACTTTAAGAGAACATTCAGGTCTGTCTGGACTCCTGCGACATACAGCGTGGTCTTCTTTAGAGTAGTCTGCACACGGATTGGTGAATGAAGAGTTTACAGCCAAGAGGGAGAAGAACAAATCATGAGGTCACAGCCTTTTCCCTAAATGGACCGTCTCCTCAGTTATCTCACAGTAAAGGTGGTTATTAAGGGTCAAAGGTGAACACGCACACAGACACGCTCACGCAAGACATTCATATTTTGTCTCCGGATCTTGACAGTCAATTAATTT
Organism: Megalobrama amblycephala; assembly: GCF_018812025.1. Classification (NCBI taxonomy): domain Eukaryota; kingdom Metazoa; phylum Chordata; class Actinopteri; order Cypriniformes; family Xenocyprididae; genus Megalobrama; species Megalobrama amblycephala. The sequence goes on along the minus strand of NC_063053.1, from coordinate 26,415,821 downwards.
CATGATGGACAAAAATCCATCTTCCTCTTCTCCTTCTGCTTCTTCCCACATTTCTCCTTCAGTCCATATGGAAGTGCAGCATGTGTATCCCAGGCTGACGTTGTGTGTCTGTGTATGTGTGCACATGTGTGTTTAAGCCTGTTTAGAAGTCTGTATCCCAGCCTGAGTTATCATCGGGCGGTGGGTCTTCACTGTCCTCTGGAAAGCTGTCAAAGTTACTGGTGTCCGTGGATGATGTTACCTACACGTGCACAAAAATGGGAGAACCTGTTAGCATGTGAGTTATATACAGTGTGTAATACAGGACCCTGATTCACTGTGATAAGCCTATTATAAGTGTTTATATTTCAGACCTGTCAGGGTGGGGGTTTTTTTGCAGGAAAAATGTGTACATGCGTCACTCGGGCATGTCTCGTCGTATCCGTAAATAGAGGATAGTTGCTCCGGCCACTTTGACGTGTGTATGGTATGGGAGTGGCATAGGTTAGTTGTCACAATGAGCAAGAAAGGTTGACATGGAGAACGTTAAATCTCCAACCTCTGGGGAATTTTAAAAAAAGCAGAGGAGAGTCTGCTGGCAAAAAGAGAAGACTTGGCTTTTCAGAGATGGAGAGAACTGAGGGGTTTGAAATGTTGTAAAGGCGATGCGTTTTTATTACTCAACATGTGAATAAGGTATTTTATTGAACAGATAAACTGCCTTATGTAGCTCTCTAACAGAGTTTATTGTAAAGCTTTATCTACTGTGAGTCTTTCATATTATGGCTGTTGTAGCGCTGTGCTGGAATCTATTTTCGAGGAAGTAGCATGTCTATTAATGTGTGTAGCTAGAGTAATGTCTACAGATAGTCAGCTTGAGATCCTTTCCATCTAAACTGGTTATATCTCTTAAGCCTAGTAGTGAATGTTTTATGAGAAGTATGATAACCATATTCATCTGCGATTAGGATAACCATATTCAGTCACGCAAAGCTGAAACACAACCAAAACATTGTTCTTCCTCAAAATGCATGTTTTATTTTTTAACTGCAAGATGGCCAAAATTTACATAGTGCACCTTTTAATGTAACACTTTACAATAAAGTCCAGTTACTTAATGTTAATGAATTAACTTATATTAACTAACAATGAGCAACATTTGCTACAGTATTTATTAATCTTTTTTAATGTTAGTTAAACCAATTACTGTAACACTTTATAAGTACTTACAAATAATTTGCAAACTATTAGTTTGTAGTTAATTCATTCATTATTTATATATACTCTACATACATTTTTAATATATTAATAGTCTATATACAAATAGTGAGTTCTTTATTCATTGTCACTTTAATTAACAAAATTGTTTAACTCATGTGTAAAGAGTTACATGTTTTGTTAACTTAGTAGGTGATGTACAGTATTTTAAACCAGTGGTAAATGAGTTGTTAATGGTTATTAGGTGTAATTCTCGCTGTAGATTAGCTCATGGAAAATCTGAAAATGTCATTAAGTGCTTTAAACCAACCTTTATTGGACTTTAATTGCATTCATGGTGTTTCTTAAAATGTTTACAACTACATTAAGCATGCACGCTCACACACACACACACACACACACACACACTTACGTTGGATTTCCATGTTTTACAAAAAACAGTGTTTTCACTTACCATAGAAATAATGATTTTTATACTGTACAAACTGTATATTCCATCCCCTAAACCTAACTGGTGTATTCTAACAACATGATCTCATGAGTATTTGTATGTATTTTTGCTACCACACATACATTTACTTATATTTGTATAGAGACAAAAAACATTCAGTATTGACATTTTGACAGCATTGTTACTTTATTTCTTAAAGTGGTTATGTTTAGCTCCAGAATAAGAGTATTTGAAGGTTGAGCAGCAAGCTCACTGGCTCCTGATACAGCAGGAACCAATCAGCTGTGCCCTGAGAATGATATATATATATATATATATATATATATATATATATATATATATATATATATATATATATATATATATATATATATATATCACTTAAACATTTTCTCATGTCCGCGATACTTAGTCGCTGTATTCTCACAGCAGCTACATAAATGGCTTGCTGCTACTGAATAAACACATGTAATCTGCTGCTAATATGCTTTGGAAATTATTCCTGCAACGAATATAAGATTGTAAATCATGATGCTTGGGGGCGGTTGCATAAACTGCTTAGACTAGTCTTAAAAGTTAGTCATTAGTAGTTTTTTTTTTTTTTTTTCTTTTCTTTTTAACGAAAATTACATAAAAAGGTAGACTGGTCTAATTTGAATTGGAAGTAAGACTGATAACTTCTTAACTAAATTATGTTTTATTAACGTAGTTCAGGAGGAACAAGTCAAATAAGCTACCCAATCATTACGTCATCTCAACCAGCTGTCAACAATCTGTAATCAACGTATCTACCAATCGGCATGAGTTCTGGCCTGTATATAATCACAGTCAAAACTCACCCAAGGATCCTCGACAGTTTCCAGAATCCCTCCACCACCCCGTCTCCTCACACTCTCTGGGTTACTTCATATAATCTAAAAGGGGGGGGTAACTCTGTGTTCGGGCCGATTACCGAGCTCGGAGACCTCTCCCCGGACAGCACGCCAAATACGTTTACCAATTTATTTACCTGACTTATTTGTAAGTGTGAACTCGTGAACTGCTAGTTGGTCGAACTGTTTTATTAAGGCAGTCTTATAGTGGCTAAGTTTATGCAACTGGCCCCTGGTTTTAAAACTTGCTTTATATAGTTCCATTCATTTTAACACTATAAAAACACTCCATTCTGCTGATTGGTTTACGGCATCAGCAGTAATCAATGTGCCATTGGTGCAATGAATGAATGAATGAATGAATGAACAGGGGGCATGACTCTCTGATAGCCATTGCATTCAAGGATCAACAAACATTTCTGTGATTGACCACACTGCTCACTGCTGCAAAAACACGCCACAAATAGAAACATTTGACATTCTCCAAACACAAAAACGTACTGGAGCATTTGCCAATACGACATTATTACAGTATCAACGGAGAGTGCTCTTGTTTTCGTTTGAGGATGGCAGGGAAACTGCCTTGACACACTCTAGGTTTCGTTTCTTTACGTGAAACAGTGGATTATCTACTTATCTTTAGCCTACTAATATGTTGCCGATGAAAGCATCCAACATTAGCACAAACCACTGTTCGTCCTGTAGTATGCTCAAAATCTAATTCTGCCAGAAATGTAGCTGCTCGCATACATCCATATTGTAATTAAAGTGAATACTTTTGTTTGCATAATAATGTTCACATTGCATGATCAATGTTAGCAAGGCACAACAGTGTTTTATACTTCACCACAACATCTGCTAGCATGCTGTTGCTGTTGGTATTCACTAACATGCTGCTGCTGAACAAAGTACTAAAAACTGCTGTAAGTTCCGTTGAAGTATGCGATACAAAACTCAAAGCCTGCTATTTCACTTTGACGAGTTCACATGCCAGCAGTGCTTTGTCACTGTATCCTCATAGCAACTACATTGTCTGCTTGCTGCAGCTGATGCTGCATAAACACAATATTGCATAAACGCTAGCTGCTAATATGCTTAGTAATTCACTCTAAACTTTAAAACAGAACTGTTAACATGACACATGATTTTAAACCTTGTGTATGGTTACTTCATAAGGAATTAATATGGCAGACTACACAATAATGCATAGTGATGTAGCATAAGAAAGACCGTTCACTTATCTTGGATGTTGAATTTCAGAGGAATTCTGAAAGTGTGCTGCAACTGCTACAGCAAATGCTGACCAAGTATTTGAAAGTCGAGCAGCAAACTCATTGGCTACTGATACAGCAAGAACCAATCAGCTGTGCCCTATAGAGAATGATGTGATTTGCAAGCAGATTGAGTTAACGACCTGCGCCTGCACCTGCGCCATCTAGAGTTTCATGACAGAACTTTGTATATATTGTCAGGAGTATGTTTAGCTTAAGCATATATGTGCTAAATGTTTTTGTAAACATTTTAACGGACACTTAATACTAATGCAATTAATGTCAAATAAAGGTTGGTAATATTTAAAGTAAATATTTACAGTTAATAAGTTGTTAACGAAGCATAAAAAAAAAAAAAAAAAAACATTATCCAGGGGTGTCTCTCAATCAGTTCACTAGTTCAGTAGTCAGAGCACTGATCAGGGAGTCGCCCATTTTAAGGGCTGTCTCAATCGCAGAATCCTTCCAGGGCACTGAAACGTTCACTCCCTAAAAGTTCCAACAATAATTTATTTACAGCTGAAATGTTGCACACATATGTAACAAGCAAAGTATTTATCATAATGTACTTTAAATAACATTAGAAGTAATGTCCGAAAGATATCAGCCCTGCTTTTGTTCATTAATACCAGAAGTGATGTTGTACAACGAAGACGTTGTCACGTCGCCGGAAATAGAGTCATAAGTGTCCCAATGTGTAGTGAACCAGCGTCCTTTACTGTCCTTACCAGTGCCTGAATTTGTGTACATGATGTACTGATTCATGAGCTCGGGAGCTGATTGAGACACACCGCAACTCTTCAAATATTTTGTTAATTAGAGTGACAATGAATGAAGAACTCACTATTTGTATATAGCCTATTTTAACAATGTAGAGACTACAATATATTAACTATAGTTTGTATTATAAACTAATAGTTTGTATACTTCATAACTAATATTAATAGTGTTACCATGTTAGGTATGTAATTTATTCCTGTAATGTCAAATGCTCCTTCAGAAATCAATATGATGATTTGCTGCTCAAGAAATATTTTTTTTTTAATATTATTCAATGTTGAACTTGCTTAATATTTTAGTGAAAACGGTGATATATTTTTTTCAGGATTCTTTTATTTATAGAAAGTTCAAAAGAACAGCATTTATTTGAAACAGAAACATTATATAACATATGGATGTATGCTTCACTTATTATCAATTTAATGTATCCATGCTGAATTAAAGCATTAATTTCTTTCAAGAAAAACTAACTTTTAAACAGTAGTGTACTATAGCACAGTTATTCAATCTTGTGTCCTCTATGTAGCATGTTTATCAGTGCACATTGTCTATGCAGTATGTGAAACAAAATGCTACCTGGTTTTTACACACTGATGCTTTTCGAAATGAGTCCGAACACAATTCAAATGTCATTTTTCATAGTTATTGTGGGCTGTCTATTTTCTCTTTCAGAACAACTATTGTCATGACAAAGCAATGTTCGAAGAGAGCAAAGCAGGTTTGGTAAAGTTAGACATGTTTATAACTAGCTATCTGAATAAAAACATTTTCATTTAAACATCAGAGACATTTTAAGATTTGTTAGCACCACAGTAAGAAGGCAGAAATGCACTTGTGTATACAGTACACTCTTAGAAAAAAAGATTCAGTGGGGTTCTATATAGAACCCTTGGGTTCTTGACTCAATTTTAAATGATGCAAAAAAGGTTCTATATGAGGAGGAATGTATTAAATAATGAAGCTTAATACTTTCATATTTAACTTTATAATATTTTTACAAGCTTCAAAATTCCTAAAATTTAATTAAAATTACAAATGAATTAAAACAAGTTCTATATATGAAGCACCTGACAGAACCCTTTAAGGTTCTATATAGAACCTTTTCTTCTTAGAGTGCACTTGCATAGAGTATGTTTCTGGCCTAACATCAGTGTAAAATCTATCCTGCATGAGCGTAAGCACTTACATTAGGGATAATGGGGGGTGTCAGTGTCCCCTTCCTCAATCCGTCCCAGTTAAACCCTTCAAACCATCTGCAGACACGTTCATTACATGAGGTTATTCATAGAACTGTATCAGCTCATTCTTCAAGTTCATGTTTTAAAGCGAATGTCAAACTCACTTGTGCTTCTGGATGTCTTTGACACCGTTTTTCAAGTTTCCTAGTCTTTCAGAGGGAGTGTCTCTGAGAAGAAAAACAAATCTGCATTGGTAAACATCGCTGATTGACAGCTAATGTGTTGTTATTGTGTAATGGATACATACCTGCATAGCTTTTTGATTAGATTGCCAGCATTTTTGGTAATTTTTTTGGGGAATTCTATCATGTCAATGCCTCTTAGAATGATGTTGTATGTTTTCATTGGATCTGGTCCTGAAAAAGGAGGACTGAAAAATGAAGAGTTTAAAAAAAAAATGTTACTTTTGCATGTGTAGTATAAATTCAAAATCATAATACTTTAACCCTTTAAGACCTGAAGGCTTTTTTAGATTTTTTTTCTGAGCGACACACACAAAAGTAAAGACTCATAACTCCAAAACTGTAGGAAGGAGAGTCAAAAGGTAAATATCATTTGATAGAACACTTTTTACATTTTTAGAAAATATAAATTACATTACATTTGGACATTTTCTTGCTGAGAAACTGCTGATAAAATACAAAAAATATATATAATTATTTTTATAACTTTTCATTTTTTTATTTATTTGACGTGGAATAACTCAGGAAGGCAATAAGATTGGAGAAAAATACTTTTTTGGTGATGCTCTCCTACATGTCAGCTGCATCTGGTTCAAATTTTGTAGTGATAGCATAAAGTATAGTTGAATAAATTGTTAGTCATATTTTCACAGCCAGGTGGCGCCCACGGGTGGTAAACTCCGGTTTAGAGGCACTTCTCAGCACTCCTTAGGAGTTTTTCAAAATGGTTAGATGCATTAAAAAGATGAGATTCTACGCTTTTAGATGATGCCTATTTTGTGTTATTCCACTTTGGAAAACGAACATGGAAGGGTCCAGGAACATTGGATACACACTGCATCCCGGAAAGATGAGAGATATGTTTTTAGCCAAGTATGTTAAATCATTCCATGAGTAATATCTTGTGATCAGAGCAATACATTATGTTGATTTTGGGTTTATTTTAATCGTGAGAATCTGATGTAAATAATGATGTGCCATTTTCAATGATCTGAGCAGGTGAAATCTACATATTTGTATTCAGTTATCGGCTTTGCTGTTTTTGTTGTAAACGCATATTACTCAGACTCAGAGGGTGAAAACAACGCAACAGAAGCATGTTGGAGGCTTGATCTGAATGTGTAAAGTCTCTGGTTTTGTATGCAAAAAGTATTTTTTTGCTACCTATATGGGTTCAGTTTTTATTGGCTCTTAAAGAGAGACACGCAAATGGGAACGCCGACGCTCCATCCGGTCTTTAAGGGTTAAAAAATTTTTTAAATGAACAAGTGTTTCAAACACGTGAAGCTCTGTGTCTCACCTGCC